>NW_028185517.1:1023090-1031000 GCF_003343005.1 Rhea americana
CGCTGGCGGCTGCCCAGCCGCTCCGCGCCTTGGCAGGGAGAGCGTGAGAAACCAGGGGGCGACACCCAAGTGTCATCACAGCTGCAAAAACTGCTGAGCAGAACAGCCTAATTACAAAAATATGCGCCCGGAGGCTTTTCCGTGATGAAAACAGAGCCGCGTTTTACCCTCGCCTGCCAGAAGTGCAATTCAAGTTCTTCTCTGCTATGCAGTGTGGGATTTTTAACTAGACTGGGGGGGCCAGGGGAGACCGAGGCCTCCATAAAGCGGGGTTGTCATCGCCAAGCGTGGCATATCTGGGAGATGAAGGAGGAACATAACACGCCCTATTAAAATTAACAAAGCCCTTCTTCTTCCTGCCTTTATTTTTCTCCCTTCTTCCCCCCGCCCCCCAGCTTCTTGGCTGCCGCTATTTACAAAGTGACTTCAGAAACTGATAAAGCACTTTAACCGCAGCCAAGCACCATCCTGGCCTCGCATGGCAACGCTCAAAGGAATGCACCTCCACCGCGCAGACGTGACATTAAAATGGAATCTGCTCAGTGGACGTGTGCAAAAAAAAAAAAAAGAGGCATGTGCCACTGTGTCCCCAAGGCCTGCTTCTCTATGCCCTTGACACGTGTCTTAGAGCCAGGCACTGCCACTAAGTCCATGGAGTTGCACTAATTTAACCTCGGTGTCGACGTAGAACAGAGCYGGAAAGATCAGGACTTCTGCAGTGCAACTGGCAAATACATCCACGGTGAAAGCAGACGCGAGGGTCCRTCCCTTCCACAGCATCTCGTGCTGGCAGATAGCAGAGGTACTAGACTTGCAGACTTGTCAGACCACGGGCCTGAGCAGGTCTTGGCTGGGTGATGACAGTGGGGAGGATGCCGCTAATCATGCCTCCACGCTCACAGCAGACGGCCGTGTGGGTGAGGAGGCTGAGGAGACCTCAGCGTCTCCAACGGCAAGCTGAGGTGGGTGAGAAGCGGCGTGCGCTTTGCCCCCACCTTGCGAGAGCTCCAGGCTTGCRATAACCCCTACCTGCCCCGCGGGAGGGCCCACGAGCCTTACCGTCCTCCCGAGCCCTTGGGGAGCAGTTGCACCAGGTCATCGCAGTCCCTGCTGCGGAGATCCAGCGGGACAGCACCTGTGCATTCCGCTTTCCTGAGCAATTCTCAGCCAGAGGAGGCCACAGACTTCAGTAACAGCTCACTCATACTGCAGCAGACAGCCTTTCAGGGCTAGCTGCACCACCTAAAGCTGTCCCTGTCCCCAAACTRCCGCTCTGCTGTAGGACACTACCCCCACAGCTTGGTTTAATYCCCCCATTGCAAATGCTTTACGCTTCTGACTCTGTCCCAAAGAGCTCATATCCTCTTCTTGTCCATTCCGCTCCTGCAGGAGAGAAGTCATGAGCCCTTAAGTTGTTTTCAAAGCAGTTGTGTGTCCACACCCCAAAAGTGCATTTACATTAGGAGGTGTTTGGGCCCTCAGGAAATCTCTGCTTAATGCTTGTGCACTTGAGCAGCCTTAACTCGAAGCAAACAAAGGTTATGGTCTGGGTGTAAATATAAAATACAAATCTTTTTTCTTTATCTAATCAAGCTTACGTTTTTATCTTTACTGCCACTGGTGTTTAAATGTTTGTACTATTTTTTTAACCAGCTAATGCAAGAAGGATCATAAATCTGAGACAGATTTCCACTGCATCAGTTTTTTTCCTCTGTACGTTTTCTTTCAATTAATATCAAATTGATTTCTCACATTTAGTAAATGGGCCCCATGACAACCTGGCCATCATCAGGTTGTTGCTGAAAATGGTAGGCCTCAAAAATAGTTATTTGCACATCCTGGCCACATTTTGGCCACTGTCTTTCAGTATCCCTCAGTGAAGTCACATTAAAGTCAGTGAAGCAAGCCTGACAGCAGTGGCGTTAGCAGAACTCCCTATAGGCTACCGGCTGTTTGCCAGGCAGCAGATCTGAAGCAGGAAAATGTGTTTGTTTTCAAAAGGACTATTGCCAAAAAGGAAGTGCAAAACGTTGTCTAAGGACTGGGGAGAGACGTTCATTGGGCACTACTGTCGTGCCCRAGCCGTCCCTTTGTACGCAGAGCGACTAACAAGGGCAGAGGAGAAGAACCAGCTGAGACCTTGCCATGAAAGAGACCATCTCCGGGGACGAGGATGAGAACTCGACTCTCTGGCCCGCTCTGCCTTTGGCTCCTCTGCTGGGACTGGCAGTCAGGGAACAGCCGCTGCAGTCGCCTTTCCCTGTCAAGCAGAGAAATGGGCTGCAGCGTGTCTGCCTGTTTCCCATATGCAACCAAACAGGCAYCAGCTGTCACAAACCTTTGGTCAAGCTCTGGCCCATGACTTAGAGGAGTGAGGTGCTCTGTCCCAGGACTGCTCCTCAGAGACAACCTCCTTGAAGTCATGCAGGTGGACTCCCACACAGCTGTGCTCCTTATCCGTGTACAAAGCACGCAGAGCAGTGTTCACCTCCCATAAAATCAYTGGCAAGCCAGGTCATGTGGGTGGTGTTTATCTGTGTCAGGGTCGAAGAGAAGGGGACAAATTCCAGCCATAAAAAAAGAGAGCATCAGTGTTGGCAGCACAAAAAGATAAGTCAAGGTACATGACATGAGTCACTCTCTTGGAGCTTTCCAAAGGAAACRGCTCCAATTCCATGTTTCAGCACAGAAAGCAATGCAGACAGGGTGCRGGGGAAGCCTGCAAACCACGCCAATTTGTTTACCCATGGGCAGTCCTACTAGACCCGATTAGAGGGGAGGTTCTGACCATTGATTGCCACATCTCCATTGCTCTTATCTGTCTTTTGTGTGACACCACCTCTGTCTGCCGTCCATGGTAGCCTGCCAGACAGGCCAGGAGGGGCAGAAGGCCAATGGGAACGATAAACCCCATGGAAAGGAAATGTGCCATCTGCAATGGATCATGTTATCCYAGTTCCTTTCTTTTACCAGTTCTGCACAGGTACTATGTAGAAATGGGACCTTTCTGCTCAAGAATCCTGGAAACTGCATGTATTCAGAGCTGCACATGCTGGTCTACGTGCAGGGGCAGGTCTTTTTACTGCTTTTCATCTGTCAGCCTGGMAGAGCTGGGACTCTGATGAAGATGGCAGGGGGATTCTGTTGCTTCTTGTGCAACATTTAAGAGGTATTGTTTGGTTTGTTGGTCCAAGAGCGCTCAGAACAGAGCATGAACTACATGAGCGCTGCACACGTCCCTCTGAGAGCACATCTGCTTGGTCTTTTGCTTGGCGCTGTGCTAAGTGAGGCCACAAAGCTTCCGGTTTGGAGCTAGCTCGTGTCTGCCTGGCTCAGAGCTCAATCCAGAGGCCCTATAGGATATATCCTGCTAGCTATTGCAACAGGAATGAGGGAAAGACCCTACAGCTCAAGCTGAGTTTCCAGGAACAGCGGTTTGAAAAATCCCTCAGCATTTGCCAGAGGAGTATACATGATGAAACAAGCAGTCCTGCAGWTCCAAGGTCCTTCCCAAAACCCCAGATTCTCAGATCTGATCCTTCAGAGGACAAAGAGATGATTTCACCATCCTCAAGCAGCACGRAGAAGAGAATTTAAATGATCCCTTTATTTTCATAACCAAAGTGTCCTTGAGCCATAACTGGGGTTTGTTTCAGAGGCTGTGGAGGAGTCATTTGACCATCCAGTGCTATACAATCGAGAAATCCAAAGCACTTTGCTCCTTCGGCTTGTGTTCTGTTTCTCTGACTATTGGGAGCAGAGTAGGAAATAGAAGAGAAAAAAATCTAGGGCAAAACCAGCCTCAGATTGGTTTTGTCACACTTATTAAAGTCTCACTGAGCGTGGTTGGTGTGATTGATCCCATTTGCAGAGCTCTGCATAATGACTAAAACTGACCTATATTACTAAATCAATAGCTTGAATAGGCTCCCTCCCAAGGCTAGCAAAGACCTCCAAACCTTTCTGAGCCACCAGGCTACCTCTTGGACAATCTTGCACCCCACRTTTGGAGGAGGCAGGTCTGGCAAGCAGGTGACTTCAGGATGAAAACTGCATTACCCAAAATGAACCCACACTTGGCAGTTTCGGATGGACTGCGATGTGGAGGGTGAAGTTTATTTAAAACCCCCACACTAAACTAACCACAGAGGCTTCCACCTCACCCTACCACCCAGAAAACATTTGTAGTCTGTGTCCTGTAAGCCGGACACACTGTTTACCCCTGGCGTGGACTTCTTGTCCTCACCTTAGTGCAACGCTGGCAAGGTTATACCAGTTTTTATGCTGACTGGAGAGAAGAACCCAAATCGCCGATATTCTGAGCAAAGCGTGTTCTCTCCTGAACTCCTTTTTCCCGAGCTGGGCTGGCTTTACTAGCGCGTTGGAAAGCACCGGTGCGGTGCTCCCTGCCTGGCCGCCCAGGCACGCTCCCGCCGGGGCGGAAACGCGGCAGTGCGGCAGGGAGGCTTCTCCTCCTCGCTGGCAGCGCACGGGAAGCCGGACCGGGCGGCCGGCGACCGCCGGGGCCGGCAGGGAGCGGGGAGGGCGAGCCGGGAGCGCCGGTCGCATAATGACCGCTTTCTTTGTGCGGCAGGCTGCTGCTTCGTGCCTGGGAAAGGCAAGCCRGGCACGCAGCCCGCGCCGCCACCCACGCAGCCCGGGCCTGGCGCTGCTGTCGTGTGTCAGCGGAGCTCCTCGCCGCCTCCCCGCCGCCCTCCCTCCCCGCCGCGCCGCCCGAGGCCGGGCGCTGCCCCCTCCCGCCGTCCCGCTTGTGCCGGCGTCTCCGGGGGGGCGGAGGCGGGGGACTTCTCCCGCGCGCCCAGCTCATCCTGAAAGCATGATGTGTATTTCCATGTTTGCACACATCCCCTCCCCTCCCTTCTCTCCCGGTTATTTTCTCTCTCGCTCTGCATTTCTCTCCCTGTCAGCCTCCCCTCCTGCTTCGTGAGAACAAACATTGCACGCTCACTAATTCCTATCTGCACGCTCTAGCCAAAACACAGGGAGCTGGTASGCTGGATAAGACTAATGGCCTGTTCAGAGCCGTTTTGTCTCTGACAGTGAGCAGCACACGGACAGAGTGCCCCTAACCCACCCTTTCCTAACACCAGCCTTCTCCTGGATAGCCTACTGCCCTCGGGCGAAATCGCTGCCTCTGCACAGACACTCATGGATTAGCTTATGCGCAAGCATGATGCTCCATCCTGCTTACTGTAACTGGATGTTTCCTTGTTATTAAAGCAAATGTCTTATTCTGGTGATTGCATATGAGTACCTAATCCTTGCTGTGTCTAAGCCCAGCGCTCACTGCCCTGGTGCCATGTCCTGAACAATTCTGCAGAGAGCATCTGCAGAGAGAACCAAAGATCCAGAATCATCTAGGTGTAAGTGAAACACATCCTGCACTGGCCCTCCACAGCTGATTCAGGGCATCCTGGGATTTTGGATCAGGTATCCCCAAGGGCCCTTCATTCTGGGCWCCTGCCTGCAGGCACCAAACAGACCTCTGCACCTGAGACCCTGCAGTCTTATGACTGGTATCACTGAGGGATTTGAAGTGCCAGGCAGAACCCAGAGCATGCTCTGCTGCAAACGCTGCAGCTTGGAAAGCAAGAAATGGAGGCCAAGTTCACAAGTCTCACAGTGAAAACAAGAACCCTAATAGGTCTAGGCACGGAAAGTTAACTCTTAAGAGAACTGGATGCAAATAGCAGTAGCTATCATCTTCAACGGGAGGGGAGATTCAGATCTCTCTGTCCCTCAAGGTACTCAAAGAATGGGGAACTGAAACTCATAGGCCCTGGTCTGACGCAGCACAAGGACGGGCTCACGCACGGTCAGCTGCAGGACCGAGGCCTTGGTCCCGTGTGACTGATAGTGTGTTAAGGCTGCACTCTGAAGAGGTCCRAGTAGGAGTCTCCCTTTAATTGCTGTCTAATCTCCCCTTCCCAACAGCAAGGACGCTGCCCAGCCCTCCATTTCAGCAGGTGTGTTAAAATAAAAATGACAACCAATTAAACAAATGACTCTTTAAAAGAAGCCAGTGAGGTGGCCTGAAAGGCAGCAGAGGCTCTTACAGCAACGCCTCTTTGCCTATCATTCAAAGAGCCTGCCCCTCGAATATGTTAAGCTCAAGCATACGGAGTCAGAGAGCCTTGGCAAGCAGAGCTCTTTATGCTTTGCTTCAATGCTGTCCCATGGGAAAAGGGAAGCCTTGGGTTTATTTTCTTTCTTTTTCTATTCCTGCTTTTATTTTCTGAAGTTAAGCCCTTGGAGTGAATGCATTAGCCAGTATCCCGGAAACCTGACTCATTTTCTAGCAACATGAGTTTGCTTTTAAATACAGATACAAGAAAGATTTTTTTTTTTTATTGCCCAAGGACAAGTGAAACGTCCCACTCTTCACTTCTATCTCTTTGTTACTGCTGAATGTCAAAGCCTTCTGTACAAGTGTCTCCAGTGGATTTCTCAGTACGCTGGGCAAACAAAGCATGGCTCCCCGTGACCGCGCCAGGCCTTTTCCAGAAGTGCGCAATGCACAGAGCTCACCAAAGGAGAGGAAGAGACAGCCACAGTCTGTTTAGGTTTTTATTGTTGCAAGCTGCTCCTGTCCTAGCCACATCCGAGCATGATTGCCAAATTTGTCATTCCTGATATAAACTAAGGTGCTAAAAATAAACAAGACAGCTTAGAGGAATGAACTGACACCACGTCTACTGTGCAAGCCAAATTATTCTCTTCAGATGCCACCATCCCCCACCTCACTGATAAAACAAAGTATTAGGACTTGGGACCCCGGGTTTATTTCCCACTCTGTTGCTAACTTGTCATGTGGGTCCAGCATAAATCACTTCTAACCTCGCGTTTAGCCACTTTCTAAGTGCATATAATAACCTCTGCTTCCCGAGGGTGTTGTGAGGTTTAATTGTTTGCAGAGTTCTCTGAGGTCCTCAAAGATTTGCAGAAGTGCAAAGTAATATTAATGTATGAACMCAGAGCACACATTTTGCATAGTTATCAATCCTGCTTTGCTGGACTGGCTCCCAGCATTTTGCTCAGATGATTTTGCTTCATTTAATCCATTTTAATTACCTTTTGCTAATTGCTTTTGCGCCTTTGTTTAAAACATTTCAAATTCCTAATTACATCTCTGGGTTCTCCCATCAGTTGTTGTCATGGTTGGTTCTTATCAGCAGGACAGGGCTTTCTTAGTCTGTTTTCTGATGCTCTTGTGTACTGGTGAGCGACAAGGCATACTGAAACCCAACTCAGGGTCATGTTTGTTTGTTTGCTTTGCTAGCGCCGGAACTAAGCAGGTTTTCACAGTTTCTCCAGGAAAGGGGCCACCCATTCTGTGGTCTGCTCTTTGCTAACAGACAGTTTAAGGCTTGAAAGTAAACAGACGATTTTATCTGCCTCCTGTTGTAAATCAGTGGTTCCTGTGCTTTTTTGGGGACAGCTGCACCAGTTAACCAGACTGAGACCTTGTCTGAACCTTGCAAGTTCCAGCCCATGGTTGTTTCTGGGATGCTCCAAACCCCAACCTCCACTCAGCATCACCATTCAACAGCAACTGAAAAGTCGCATGTGCACGGTTCCTCTGCGTGCTGGCAGGGAAAGGAGGCGTCCACCCCCCCATCGCCAGCAAGGCAYGCACCTTGCCCACTGCAGGCCTCTGCAGAGGTCTGGAAGGTGGTATGGCAGAATCTCAGCATTTGCAGGCGAAGACCAGCGCCCATCAGGCTTGGTGTAGGGACGGGGCGGGGGAGGAGAGGGCAGCCTGCTCTGGCCCCAGCTCCCGGCRTCGGGGCACTGCCGCCCTCCCGGCCGCGGGGAAGAGCCGGCAGCCCTGAGGCTCCGGCCACGCACCGCTGTGTCCCCGCGCGGCTTCCTCCCGCGCGAGGGGGCGG
>NW_028185517.1:1031530-1033986 GCF_003343005.1 Rhea americana
GGGCAAAAGGGGGCTGTGAAAGGTCGCGCGCACCGCAGAACTCCTCTTCTGCCGGTGCCCACATGGGGGACGGTGCAGTGAAACCGGAATCCGTTTCGGAGATTYACTGAGCTGGAAAGGACTTCCTTATCCACAGTTTACAAGCTTGGTGGCAATGAACTTTGTATTGAGCTCTGCAGCGTGCTCTGCCGCGGACCGCGGCGTTCGTCCTTGCCTGGCAGTGCCTCTGCCGCACCGTTCCTCAGCAGCGCCCCGCTCCGTGCGCCCCCGCAGAGCAGTTACCCCCCTCTGAGGCTGCCACGTGGCTCTCTGCCCTTCTGCCCTACCCCTGCYTCCACGGCCTTAGCTCTTCCTGTAGATCGGTTAACGCACTTCTGTCCTGATCCTGTTGCCTCTTTGGCTCCCTCACCAGCTTGTCCATGATGGGCTTGTCAACGTGCATGCAACAACTTGCTCTTTGCTACCTTGCTGACTTGCAGCATCCTTGTTTCATGTCTGGATCGGTTCCATGCCTTTATCTCCACAAAAACAATATCTTTGCAGCTTCTTCTACCCTCTGCTCATACGATTCCCTTCAAAGCAGGCTTGACRTTGGTGCGTAGTTACCCTCATGTGTCCAATGACTCAGGTAAGTTGGCCAACATAACGTAAGGAGCACGAAACCATCAAACTAATTGCCACTTGTTTCCTAAAGCAGCATTTTCACTTAGCTCTTTGGTGATGAGCATATGGTAAATACAGCGTTTCTGCTTCTTATTTAACGATCCGTTGACAGGAAAGACGGAGTAGGCAGAAATCTAAATTCTGGAATCTCTCCAATTTTTTATCCACGGGAGCCCAAGCCTTTCAGCATAGGGAAGGCAGCAACAGGAAACGAGTCGGGGGATTTTAGGAGCTGTTGRGATGGCTGCAGTGTTTTACATTCCCAGAACTCAGCAGGAAGGCAGCTGTCTGGTCTATTAATCCTTTCCAAGTTTCTCTTCTGCCCCACAAATGCACTCCCATTTTGCCCACAGAACGGCACAGTCCCATCCTGGCCTTATCCCCCCATGCATGGCAGTGGGGAAACACCAGCAGCTGTACACCRTCTCTCTGGAAAGGAAAATGAGATCGGCTTGCCTGTTGTGCTTGCCTACTGCACACTGCAAGTAACTCTGAGCAGTTTTAGGGTTCCCTATTCCCAGCTGGATTTCCTGTGGCAGCACACTGTGCGGAACTGAAGGAAAAAATCAGAAATGCCATTTTCCCTCAGGAATGCAAAGGAAAGCGTCTCTGACTGAGGCAATGTGAGCTGCACTGAGCTTTTCTCAGCTGGAAGTTGCTGTTACATCCATATTTATCTTCCTCCTCAGCCCAGCTGCAGAATGTGCTTTCCAGACCCCCCGAGCAAATCTGGACGCTTAGCAGAACGGTCTCTGCCCCGTGCCCGAGCTGGACGTGAGCGGCGCCGGAYCGTCTCCGAGGGCGCTCCGAGACGGGGTCATCCCGGAGGCCCTGGGCAGTGCAGCCTTTAACACGTTGCAGAGAAACGGGCCGCGCGACGGGCTGCCCGCCCCTCCACCGGCGCACGCAGACGCCCGTGCCCTGCGGAGGTGCCTCTCGGGTCGGGGTCAAGACGCGTTAGCAGGGCTATGTGACGGAAGCCGCTGCATTAATTAAACTGGTTCTGCGGGTAAACGGAGCGTGCCAGGCCCAGCGGACTGCCACGGGAACCTTACACCGGTGCGAAATGCAGAGAGGCCCCGGTGGAAAAGTCTCGGCATCCAGAGGTTACCGCCGAAGTCTGGCACAGCGTCAGCAGCAAATCCCTGCTGGCCGGTTCTACCTGCTGAAGGGAATCTGGGCAGAGGGAAAGGCCAGCCGCCTCCCTGTCCCGCTCTCCGTCCGTCCCGGCCCCCGCTTCCCCCCGCTGCCCAGAATCGGCTCTCGCAGTTACCCCGGCGGAGGCCAGAGCTCCTGGAACGCAGCCACGAGCTGCTCAGCCTAAACCCGAGGGGGCCGGCCGGCCGCGAGCGCGCGCACGCGCCTGCACGCACACCGAGTCACGGCGCCTGGGGGAGGCGGCGGCGCGGGCAGCGGCCGCGGCGCGGGCGGCGAGGGAAAATTCCGCGCTGGCCTCTTCAAAGGTGTGTTATTTGTTCAAGGCTGTCCAAACATTTGCGGAGCGCTGGCAGGCCCGGAATGTGTGCGAGCGCCCCGGCAGCGTGTCTGAGGCGTGGGAAAGCTCTGCTCTCCTCAACCTCTGCAGGCTTGTTCCCCCTCAGGCAGCGATTCAATAAAACCAGCGCCAGAGATTTATTGAGCTGATAATGACAGCTTCAGTCAGCAGGCAGACACCAGCGGAGCCGGCGAGAGGGGGCGAGGGACTCCCAAGTCACGGAGCAGGGAAGCGCCGCCCGGGCGCCCCGCGCGGGCCCCGCGCCGGCGGGGAGCGGAGGGGGCGGATTCGCCCCCCG
>NW_028185517.1:1034262-1040456 GCF_003343005.1 Rhea americana
TCCACGGGGGCCGCGTTCACGGGGGCCGCGTCCACGGGGGCCATGTCCACAGGGGCCACGTCCGCGGGGCCATGTCCGCAGGGCCACGTCCGCGGGGGCCGCGTCCACGGGGGCCGTGTCCACAGGGCCACGTCCGCGGGGGCCGCGTCCTCGGGGGCCGCGTCCACGGGGGCCACGTCCGCGGGGGCCACGTCCGTGGGGCCATGTCCACAGGGCCGCGTCCGTCCGCGGGGGGCCGTGTCCGTCCACAGGGGCCGTGTCCATGGAGGCCATGTCCGCAGGGGCCGTGTCCACAGGGCCACGTCCGCGGGGGCCGCGTCCACGGGGGCCGCGTTCATGGGGGCCACGTCCACGGGGGCCATGTCCGCAGGGCCGCGTCCGTCCGCGGGGGCCACGTCCACAGGGGCCGCGTCCGTCCGCGGGGCCGCCTCAGGCCTGCTGGCACTGGGAGAGAGGCAAGAGGAAAGCGATGGCGGGACGTTTGTGCTTGAAGGCGTCGCTGCCGGCTTGCCGAAACGCCCCGAGAGGGAGCTCCGCGCGGCGGGCAGCGCCCCTTCTCTGGCCCCGGCTCAGGCGACGCGCTGCTTTCCGTCGCTGCCGCCCTTAACGCAGCTCTGGGAGATCCGCAGCAGAGAGGACCCAGGGCTAAGCGCCGGCGCGAGAGGCCAGCCGCACTGCTGGGCCCTTCGCAGCCACCTCTCTGTGCCTTGTGGCCACGCTGGAGTTAAGTCTCTCGAGAACACCTGCACTTATCAGCCCCATTTTACCRATGGGAAATGCCTGCGACAGCAGGGAAGCGACTCCCGCCGCGAGGCAGCAGCTCCGCGAGGAGCCGGCCCTTCCCCATCTCTGCCTGCCATAGCCCGGGCGTTCCCTTCGCCCGGCGCCCTGCCACCCCGCTCTACCGGGGCGCAAGGCCGCGCGGTGACGCGGCCCGGGGCCCTCGGCACGTGCAGCGCCCTGCGGCGCTTACCGCCCGACGGCCGCTGCTCCTGCTCTAGCAGAAGAAGCCCCGAGGAACGTCTTCCTCGAGACACCGCTGAGCCTTGCGCGGGAGACCTGTGTCTCCTAGCCTCGGCAGTCAGGCACGCGGAGAAACGCGGCTAACCGGCGTTGCGGGGGTAAAAGGGAACGCGCATCACCTCTCTTATTTAATTATTACTGCCTCTGTTCTTTTTGGCACGCAAACGTTTGGGAACTTGGCGGCTTACTGCCCGTATTAATACAAAGTGTTTTCTCTATAGTGGGAGTATTTTGTGGTGCTGGAGGGGGTCGTCTTAGCCTCATGCCTGAAACAGCTAGACTTTCTCAAGCGCTAGGTTCAAATCCCAGCAGGATCTAATGAGAGCTTCACGTTGCTAGATGAAGAGAGGGAGTATTGCGGGGCTTTCGGCTGAGGCTGCTGCTCTGCATGGACCTGACCGTTCCAACAGGCCTTTGCAATTTGGCTGTCAACAAAGAGGGCAACTGGTTTCTATAATAAACACTCGGGGATAGATTTTCAAAGAGCAGAGGCCCTGCCTCCTTCGGGTGTGTGTAATTTGTAACAGAGCGCAAATTCAAGGGTCTGGATTGCTGCCTCTTTCTGGCTTGCACTTGGCTCTAGCATTTTGGGCCTGGGTTTTGTGGGTATGAAGGAAGCCATTCCCCTGAAAATACGTGCCCCGGTACATTGGAGCTTTCCTGATCTTGTTGCTAAGTGTCTTCGGGATTGCAATTTCAGGTGATCTCCTGGCTAGGGAAGGAAAGCTGACTTTTTACTTTTAGACAGGAACTGTCTTTACTCTTAGCCTTAACCTGCCACAGTGTCTAATCACCTTCGCTGACCCCTAATATTGATCCTTTACAGCATTTGTGATTTCACATGCAGTTGAAGAAATGCATTTTGTCCTGAGTTGATCCTGCTTGTCCTTGTTCCCTCCTCATCAGTTTGCTCGGGGGAACAGCCTCTCCATAATCATAAAGGTGATGCTGTCTTGTGCATGCACGTTTTCTCTCCTGCTCTCTGTATCGGTCTCAGCTCTTTGGCATTATTTAATTGATGTCTCTGAACTGCCACACAAAGGATTCTAGCTGATGTGCAAACCTATATAAATCCGCACTGTATTGCAAATCCAGTTGTTACACCAGTTGTTACAGACCTCAGGCAAATAAAGAACTGGGGATGCCAGCTGATGAGGAAGATGCCCCGGCCTTACAGTAAATGCTCACAGAAGATGCAAAGCAGCTCTCTGATCTGTCATTGGATGTATTCTGCACCCCTGCATAAACTTGGGGAAAAGCAAAAAGATTGCATGAAGGAGTAAAACATTAGAGTGAGAAATATCGGCTAAGTTCTGCAGAATTAATACAGCAAAATAGTGAATCTGCAGGTGGAGTCTACAGAGGAAGTGTATGTCCCTCCTTGGTAAGCATCACACTGCTGGCAGGCAAGGCGGCAGGAGGTGCAGAGTCCTTTCCACTGTCCCTGTCACTTCCTTCCCGGAGCCCAAGCTAAACCTCGCCACATTATGCAACCCTGTCTGGAGCCCTGCAAACAAAACAGCTGGTTGCTCTGGAACATGCAGCTCTCCTGCTGACGCCAGTCCAGTCAAGTCATAGATCAGATGACTGCTGCCCAGAAGCGGGGCACTCTGTCCAGCTGCTAAGTGTATCCTCAGACAGCGCTAACTGCAGCCAGGAGGGAGCTCTTCCCCTTCAGCAACCGTAGTTTGACTGAGAGGAGCACCCAGCTGTCTTCTGGAGCCGTCTGGAGGCTGCCTCAGCAGGGCACGTGCGACGTCTGCTCAACCATAAAGCTCTTCCAGCAGTAGCTGAGTTGCTCTGTGAAACGTGCCCTCTTGGCAAAGCAGCCCCTGCTCCTGAATCACTGCGTGGTGCCRATCTCTCCGGGAGGGCACTTTCCTGCCTGGGAGGCAGGTATCGAACAGCTCTGGTTCTCTCAGAGAAGCCCCAGAGATGCTGCACGTGTGTGCACACATGCACGCACACACTCTGCTGGATTCCTAGCCTTTTCAGCATCTGTTCGACATCACCTTCCTCATTTTCCAGGCTCTGTGGACTTGCTCCATCCTCCTCCCAGATGTTTCCATCATCTACATCCCCTCATGGCATGAATAATCCTAACAGCACGGAGGAGTGAGCGCAGATGTTTTGGTTCTGGAATAAGCTCTGGTGCAGGATGTGTGCAAAGCTCTGCTGCTGAGTGCACCAGCTGCCTGCAGGGACTGGACTTTGGAGCCCTACTGAAAGGCATCAGCTCCCCAAAGGAGCTGCCCTCCTGCAGTGCTCCCCSACCCTGCCCAGCCACAGAAATAGGCAGACTACACGGTAGCACAGATCACATAGCTCTCCGCAGCCAAGGCACCTGAGCGGCGGAGGCCTGCTGTAGTTCGGAGGACTGCCAGACTCAGCCCTGCGTCACAGCGGACGAGAGGAGCGCTGCGTGCTCGGGCAGCATGGGCCTGACCCCCTGGCAGCATTCACGTCGGGCAGAGGGGCAGGGGGAGGCACTGGGAGCACCCAGCTCGCGGACGAGGTTCCTGCTGCTGCGGGAYTTCATCTTTACTGGTACACTGCTGAGCTTGCTAGCTTCTAACACACTCCCAGGATGAAAGCACAAGGCCAGCGATTGTCCGAGTATTTACCAAAGTTTAGGTCTGATAAGCCCTGTTGATTTTACAAGTGCTCCTTGCAGCCCCAGGAATGGCTTTATGGCTAGAGCTAGCAGGTGGAATACTTTGCAGTGGAGAGGAAGGAGGGGAGTCGTCTCAACCAAACCCACCATTATCTGCTTGTTGGCTGATTATTTCTCTGCGATTTAACTCCTTGCTAAGTACTCCAGGCTCCTCCAGCATCCTGTGTGCTTTCCATCACCTCTCTGCAGGCTGCTCACTTGAGATTAGGAAAGTCGTCATGAAATTCCCCATGTTTACATTTTCCCTGAGAGTTTTAAGTTAAGAAAYGAAACATTTATACTGAACGGCAGAAGAACTTCCTCTTGCTGCGATCTATTTGTCTATGGGTTACTTTCCTTCAAGGAAGTGGTAGAACATGTCTTGCTGAAGATATTTAAAAGTAGACCAAATATCTTGTATGACCTAAATGGGCATCAATGCCATCTAAACGTTTGAGCCTGGAAAGGCAGAACAGCCCTGTRCATCGGCTTTGGACAGGCCACGTCTCTGAGCTCTCACCCCGTAACTCCTTGCCTGCATAAGCGGCTCAGGGAGCAGTTCCAGCAGGGTGGTACCAGGGTAAAGCTGAGGGATAAATGCTGCCACTGGTAAGAACTAATGTCACAGTATTTGAGCGAGAGTTTATCCTTCCTGAGGAGATGCCCCCTGTGTTTTAGCACTCTCTTTGCAAAACATACTTTGCTGCACTGGATGTGGCAAAGGAAGATTGCCACAGATGCTTCAGATTTTCACATAAGCAGAGATTTCATATACTTTCATTTTTGCATGACCCTTCTGACCATCTTAATGCTTAATCCTTCTCTATCCCTTCTCACTATAGCTTTTTGTATATTGGCTTTATTTTATACGTAGAAAAAAAAATGAGGATTTGTATGTCTACGAGTGGATAAACCAAACCAAACTAACATGTTTTAAATTAAGAACAATATAAATCAAGGCTTGAAAATCTCTGGACAGACCCTTACCAGCACCTGGAAAACCTGCAGCTGTGCAAGAGCCTTCCATCCTGGAGCATGAGACCTCACAGAGAGGGCTCGGAAATGAACAGAAACTGCTGAAGCCTTCATTTTTTCCCTGTGTTACTCAGGTTCAGCACCAAAGCAATGAATCTTTCTGTAAAGGCACTTGACTGAGCTGAGAATGGAGCTTGGATTTTTCAGATAGAAATAGAAAAGGGTTTGGCATCCTCAGGAAGTCAGAGGATCTTTGCTCTTAGTAGCTTAGATGTTAGAGCAGGGAAAAGCATTTGAAGTCAAGCAAAATAAATAATTCAGTTTCTACATCAACACAACAGTTTCCTCTCTGCTAACTCTGCCAGTTGTCTGTAATTCTAGAAAGCAGCCTTCTTTAAGATGGCATTTAAGTGTATTCTTAAGTGCTTTTAGATTCAACAAAGCACTTAAGACCATGTTTTAAGTTAAGCACCTGTTTAAGTGCTTTGCTGAACTGGGATCTTCTTACATTCCTGCCTTTCCAATAAGCATTCATATAACATACAATGCATGTGTGTGTTTGTGTGTATGAGAACATAAATAGAGTGTGTATAGCTAAGACAGCATATAAAATCTCTCTCTGTATTGTGTGTGTATATATATATACATTTGCATGTTTGCATGCAAGCATATATAGATGTTTAACTGGATATAACAAGAAATATAAGGCATCTAAGTGTATAAGGCATCCAGGGGTGCTGGAAGGGCTTGCATGTTTGATTTAGGTGACAGGACCTGGTTGCCCAGCATTTTAAAGCCTAAGTGACAGCCAAAACCGCCAAGGCTGTTGGTATTCCACGTATCGGCAGTGGGTTGCTGTAGGTGCCCACAGCTCTCAGGAGCAGGTCACTGGTAATTAGTGATGTTACTAATGGATAGGAAACCGAAGCAGCTGGTCCTGCGCAGCCACCGTGGAGGYGCGGCCCCAGGCTCGGGCCGCTGCGGGGCCCGAGCGTACGACCGGACCRGGGGCTCCTTCAGCCCGCGCAGGCTGCAACCTGAGGCAGGTTTGCTCCCCGGGGCCGGCTAGCCCGCGGCAGCACGTCCGCGCTGAGCTGCGAGCCGTCACCACAACTAGAAGCAAGTTAATTGCTACGCTGCCTCCCACCCCTAGTCCCGCGAAGGGGATCTGCGCGGCGAGGGGTGCGAGTGCAGCCACGGCTGTTATCACTCGTGACAGCAATTAACTCCCGCAAGAGGCAAGCCTTCCTCTGGAAGCCGTGCTGCTGGGCAGGGATCCGGCGCCACGGCTGGTCTGCYTTAACCAGCTCCCGCAGGAGCCGGGTGGCGCTGCTCCGGAGAGGAAACCCAGCGCTTGGCTTTCTGTTCTTCCTGCTACCGACTGAACAGAGCGTCTCTACTCCCGGCAGACCGGCTGACCTAACCCAAGGAGCTGTCGCCCGCGTGCACCACGGGCGAGGGCCGGGAGCCGCCGGCTCCCTCGCTGGGCTGCACCTGTGCCTGCGGCCCCGCGGAGCCCGGCCCGGCCCGGGCGCTCGGGCAG
>NW_028185517.1:1041578-1066894 GCF_003343005.1 Rhea americana
GGAGCAGTGCTGCGGCGGGCGCGTGGGAACGCTCCGCCCCGAGCCGCCGCGGCCGCCGGACCTCACCTCCGTCCTGGGGCCGGGCCCAGGCGCCCGGGTTAATGAGTTACACGAGGCGCAGGGGGCAGGGAGGAAGGAGGGACGGGCCCAGGAGCCAACTGTGTGAAGCCCTTAAGCAAATTTTATGGTCTGCCTCTTATCAGCAGCCCCATCTCGGAGCAGAAGTTGCCTAACCCAGTGCTGCACCGGGAGACAGGGAGGGAGAGGCACCTGCTTAACCCTTCAAAGCCTAGCGCTGGGGTCTCTGCGGCCGCTCTGGGGCTCCCCAGAGGGCTCGCAGCCAGGCTTTAGGAAGAGGCAACGACAGCCATGAGCCAGAGGGAAATATTCTGCCACAGCTGAGGGGAATATTTGCATGTTGGTACTTTTTTCTCATGACATAGATTAGTTTGGTGCTGTCCAGGCCAGACCAGAGGATGCTAATGTGAACTGTCTGTCCCAGGCTAGGAACTCTGTAATCTCAAATGGTAATAGAGAAGTTGTAACCAGAGCTGTGAGTATCAAAGATAACGCTTCGTTTGTGGCCATATGGTTTTGAAACAAACTTGAGCTTAAACCTCTGATTTTTTCCAAGGTTCAGGCTTCAGAGTGTTGCAGAGCACAATTAAGTTCTACCTGAAACCATAAAAGACCAACAGTGAGCTGAAAGACAGATCGCTTTTCCTATTTTTACCTTTCTTTTCCCATCCTGGTCCTTCTTCAGACATGCTGGCAAACCAAAGTTAATGGCTTCTGGCTGCAGACATCCAAGGCATGCCTCATGGATCTGTGAACCTTCCTTGCGCTTTAAGTTGTTCAAATGCAGCTCTTCTGTTCAGCCTCATTTTTAGTCCCAGTCTGAAGCCAGCTGTAAAAGAACAGGATCGCCTAGTCTGCAGACCCTCTACCCTCTTTCGGTGGTGTGAGTCAACAGTCATCCTGTGGACAGCGTAAGATTCCTGTCGTGTGCCCACAGGCCTGATCCAAGGGCTGCCAGTGTCAGTGGCAAGACTCCAAAGGGCTTCGGATACGGTCCAGAAGCCAGCCACCTCCAAACCATCCGGCTGGCTGAGGAGACCGCCTGACAACGGGCACGTGGCTCATCAGGGCCTGCCCTGAGTCCCAAGGCGAAAACAGGAGGATGGAGCAATAACGGTGAGACCGTTTCCCAGACACGCACCCAAGGGCCAGGCACCCCGCCCTGAGCACAGCAGCAGGTGTTGCTAATTTACTGTAATTGGCCTGCCGTGAGACAGGTGGTCAGAGGATTAGCCCAAGGAAGGCAAGCAGAGGCGGCAGTGGTGCGGAGCCCAGAGCCCTGTCTGCAGCCACGGGGCAGGCTGCAGAGAGGGCTGCCTGACGCCACGGTTACCGGGCTGGGTGCAATTTCGTGCAGCAAACCTCTGCTGAGCCTGCCGGGTCTTTGTGAGGGGCCCTGGCCCTTCACTGAGATCACTGGGGCCAGGCACTTGCCCTCGACATGGCCTTCTCGCCCCAGAGGCCGTAGACAGAGTCCTTTCTAAGTGGGCAGAGAGATCCACTTTGCATTCCCTTTTGCACACTGGCCTAGCTGTATCCTCCACGTGCATTAGCAGGAACTCTAGCAGAGCCCTGGCCCACAGACTTTGCCTTCATAGCAGAAAAATGAAGCATCATTGTTCTTTCTGTAATATTTCATAAAAGGGAAACGTAAGCATGGAATGATTGTTCAGAAGTCACGACGGAGCCAGGCACTCAGATCATTTCTTGCAGTAGCTCAGATTACTGCCGTGACCATGCAGACTGATGGCTCAGAGAAAATATCCAGGAATGCAACGGTTAATTGCAACTGCCCTGCAAATGCTCTGAAGTGTGAGCACTTCAGAGTCACCAACCCCTTTGCACTCCTCTGAGCTCTGACCCGCTCCCCTCCTCACCGCCTGCGGTGATCTGCCAGGGAGGGGGAAGTGGGCAGTGGGAGAAGAGATATGCCGGAGACAGCTTCTGCAGCCACATCCTTGTGCAGAGGTAGTGATTTCCGTGTCAGGGAGTTCGTGTCCGGCAAAGAGGGAAGCCAGGGAGCCTGCACGTTCCAGCTCTTGCCTGGAGCTGCTGCCCTGCCACATGCTGGCTCTGCCTTATTTCCTTGAGTGTGTGTGCTGTTGCCTTTGGCACCCAGGATGATGTTTACACTTTGCATACAGAATAGCACAACTTGATAGGAATCTAACTTGGGGGAAAAAAAAAGAAAAAGAAAGCAAGCAAAAAGAAAGAAAGAAAGAAAGAATCCCAAACTCTGCAGCTGAAAAAATACTACCAGCTCCCATGGCTGCCAAGATCAACAGYAAAGACAGGCTATACTACTTTCTAAGGGGGATAGGGACGGGTTTTGTGAACCCACTACTAACTTGTGATGAAAACAATCATAGAAGGAAGGCAGATGAGTGCCTGCTCATCAGGATGGCTACTCTCTGCTACTGGGAGTAGGGAGGGTATCGGCCAGATGGATTCCTTGCAGTGACCTGGACTATTTTGGAAATACCACCTGGGCCATGGGGCTCCATGCAGGAATTACTGGGTGAGCCTCAAGACCTGCCTTGCACAGTTAATAAGGCAGGTTGGTCRCAGCATCTCAGCGGCCCAGTTGTGYGGCAGGGAGGCGAGCGCCGTGTGACAGAGGTGCTGGTCCCCACCTCTCCAGCACAAGGCCTCTCACAGCTCATTTGTGGTTCTGTTAAGGACTTCTCAGGGCATGGTGTTTGAAGAAAGAGAAGACATTTTTTTCTAGCTGTCAGCTTTCCTTAGGTCCTGAAGTGGTGTCCTCTGGATAGAGTAAGGAATCACCGGTACCTTCTCCTCTGCCCCGTCTCTGTCAATTGTCTCCAGGATTTTCCGCTCTCATCCACCTTTCCAGTTCAGCTCTTTTTCAATCTCAATAGCCTTATTGGCATGACACGGTTTGCAAGTATTGCCAAAGTTAATACATCAAATGTGCATCCTTAGGAGCAAGCATTTCTCAGCACAATTACTCCCCAAAGTCTCATCCAATTCACGGACCACAGCTGAACACTACGGTTTAATGTCCTCATTAAATAACAATGAATAACCAAAAAAAAAAAAGCCCCATCAATGTCATTCTGGTTTCAGAGTATGCTGCCTCTTGGACTAAAAATCTCAGGGCAACATAAGCAGAGCTTTGGGAGTTTGTTCCAGCATTTATTTGGATTATAGGCACCCGTCCAAAACTGGGCCCCTGTTGTGCTAGGCATTGCACAGCCTGACCAAGGAAAAGTCGCTGGCCCAAAGAGCTTCGACAACACAGACATAAAAATGATTATTCTTCTAATTTTATTGACATGTGAGGTGCTTAGGGATTTGCCCTTGGGCATGCAGTGAGTCAGCATCAGAGCTAGGAATTAAATTCAAATCTCCAGAGACTAAACTACAAAAACAGTTCTCCCTCCAAGATGTAAATCCCAGCTCTGCAGGCCTTCCCATGGAATTTGCACTAGTGAGACTACTGTGGGCRCTTCCTAGACTCAGAGCAGCTCTGGATCTGGCTAGCCAGTTTCTCCTTTGCTTTCCAAGGGATATGCCTGGTRCATTCAGCCCCAGAGCTGCTGCATTTCTGCAGGGTTTGGAGCAGTGCCCAGGTACTTACCCTGTGTATATAACAATTCTCTGGGCAGTTTGGGATCCTGGAGAAGGAAAGCCGTGCACATGCTGTCAGCATGTTAATTCTGTTTTTCTGCTGCTTAGTGTCTCGCAGACTGGAGAGGGCTCACATTCACGCTCAAATTACCACAGCATGTTAAATCCCCTGCTCAGCTGATCCAAGGTAACTGATGTGTGCATGCTCTTATTCAGCAGCAAATGCAGGTTAATTCAGTTTATCTTAGCTGCCTGTGCTAGCCACCTAAACTGGGCTATGTTATACAGTGTTTGCTGTAGGGGTAGAGCTGACGGACAGTTGCCAAGACTCAGCTGGTGCACAGTAACACAGAAAGCTTTAGGAATTTGCTCCTGTCTTTCAGCCCTTCAAACAGAAACTCTGTATCTTGCCTTACCAGATGAATAAACAAGAGGTGATTCACAATGCTCAAGAAGAAACCTCACCTCTGTTATACTGGAAAATTGCTTGCAATAGTGTACATGCACCATTTTTGCAGCCTGATCCTGGCCCTTCTTGGATGCTGGTTCCCAGGCTARCCGAACCACAGGTCTGATCTATGTAGGAGAAATTCAGGCACACCAAAAATGGCAGAACAAAGTTTAGTACATGTCATGGCAATTCCCTAATTTCTCTTCCTTCCTGCTCACTTACTAGCTACTAGTCGTTTTCTCTGTAAATCATGAAGTAGGAAACGTGGATGCAACAGGCAGCTCTACACACAGAGGTGCGCACGTGCACACCTCATTCAGCTCAGATTTATGCTGCCAACCATGTCCCAGCCAGGATCAGTAAAGGTAGACCCATGGTCTTCCATCCTCTTTGCTCTGGTTCTCGTTCCCATCAGGACTTGGTGATGTTTGATGGGCTGGGATCTACTCCTGAAAAACATATCAGCAGCCTCATAAAGAAAAGCCTCCTATAGAGGCATTTGAGCAAAGATTTCCCCATCCCTGGACAGGGAGACAATGGTGGGAAGGAAATTCGAGTCATTATCATCATTGTTTCAAGGTTTAATCAGGTGCTCAGRGATTAGCACCTCTGTACTGAGGGCACAGCTGGGTGGGAAGGGGCTTGGCTTCATCTTCTGCAGTGGATAAAGGCCATTTCACTTGCTGCTGAGCTGCTGTTTGGAGTGTTTCACATTCTCTGGCAACCAGGCTTGTTCAGCYCTGCAGTGGGTGGCACACTGGCAACTTCAGGCTCCCTGCAGTGGAGGCAGCTGAGACCCGGCGGGCAGGCTAAGCGCCGCAGCCAGGGACAGCCGAAGGGGCCGGGAGCCCATCCGCCGGGGCCCCTCCACCTCAAACTCCCACCGACGTCAGAAGGAAGAGGCGGGAGGGTGTATTTCCGGAGAACCTGTTTTCCAGATCCCTTGGCATCCTTCCACTGCTCTCAGCATATGCATCATCATTTTATGAGGCTGCTTCGTTCCCTGGGAGCCCCCATCTCCTCCCTTTCTTTCTCACACACATTTTATTTATTTGTTTATAACACTTCGCCTATCCCCAGGATGCCTTTCATCTGCAAGCATTTAACCATTTCACCAACAGAGGACTCCGGGCAGCAGCTCCGGGAGGCAGGGCCGAGCCGGCTCTGCCTTCGTTTCGGGCAGAGCTGTGTCCCCCAGGTCGCTCTCCCTCCCCAGCCTCGCCGATTTTCTCCTCGCGGCTSCAGAGCGGGGCTCTTGCACTTTGCTAGGCCGGGAGCCTGGTTGCCCCTGCGCTTCTTTCTGCAGCACAGCYGCAAAAGCTACGCAGGTCCCGCTGCCCCGTCACTGGGATGCAGKCAGCAGCCTGACTCTCGGGAGGACACAGCTGGCGGCAGACCTGGAAGGAAGTCCAGTCAGCGCGGCGGGAGATGCGCCTCCTTTGACCACACTGACTTCCAGACATGCAGACACGCGTGGCTGAGCAACAGGCCTTCTTTCTCAGTGAGGTGCATCCTCGGAGGTCTGCTCCGGAGGCCTAATTCCACCTCCTGGGGCTGGCCTCTCCGCTAGCAGGACAGTGCCTCTGAAGGAGACAGAGTCCAGCCCGCAGCAGCAGCTTGGCCACCCTCATGCTCTGGGTGTTGCCTCCAGACACTAACTACTGCCCAAGCCAGCCTTCTTTAAAGGGTTCTGACAGACTTTTTGTTCATGGATGGAGTGCAGGGCTGTGAAGTGATGGGGATAGCTGCTTCCATACTTCATGTTTTGAGAGGAGGCTTAACTCTTCCGCCCCTTCCTCCAGCCTTTGGAGCTCAGCTGGGCTCATTTCCCACTGCTGCTGCAGCACTCTCCCCTCGCCCCCTGTCACTACCATCCCTTCTGTCATCATGTCTCATTCCCAATGGCATTGCTGGCTGTAGGAGACACACAGAGTCCGAACCAGCGCTCAGCTCTGCATGCAGATCAGAGGCAGAGGCCTCTGAGGGAGCAGGGTGGATGGCGATATTTGAAAATACTCTGCTATGCAAAGCAGCACGTAATGAGSTCTGCCAGGGCATACGCAGGTTAGGGGGAAAGCTGCATGCTGCCGCATGCTGCCAAAGGTGAGGTCATTTCCGAGAAGTGCGAGCGAAGGTAGGTTCCACGCGTGCCGGAAAGTTGTGATACCCGCTGAGTGGGAACCAAGGAGCCAAGGAAAAGTGTGGGCACATCCACAGGCCACATCCCTCCCATCCAGTGGCCAAGCACCAGACTCCGAAAGGCCAAGAGAAATGGCAGGCTTTCACACACCTCCAGGTGCAACCCTGAACGACTGACTTCTAGTGCTGCTGGGAATCTGTGGCCAGAGGAAGTGTGCACRAATGCAGTGCTGCTCTCCACTGGGAAAGGCCAGCCAAGAAAACACGTGGGTAGGCAAAAGCCCACTGAAAACTGCCATGGTGCTTTGCAGAGAGACAGAGGAGGCAAMGTCTATCCCTTTCCTGAGAGGTGTGTGCGCACAAGGGCATGGTCAGACTTTGCAGTGGGTATTACCACTTCCAGGGTAGTTTTCAGCACCCAGTAGGAGTGTGTTTTTGTGGGGGCATAAATAACCTAGCCTGGCAAGTGTCAACAGCAATTAGTGTTTCACACCCCGCCGGAGAGGGGGAGAGGGGGAGAAGCATTCAGGAGCAAGCAAGGCGTGCGGGCGGCCGGCAGGGCGGAGGGGGAGCCGAACGATGCCTGCTAACGCCRTCGCTTTGTCAAGCGAAGTTCCCAGCCCGGCGGGGAAGATGCCCCATCCTGCACATCTTCTTGTTCCCCCCCTCCCCTTGTTGCTTTGCACTTATTGATTGTGGAAGCCCCGGGCATTAGTGCTCAGCTCCATGCAAAGCTGCATCACTTCGGAGGGAAGCTGATGTGGAGCGGGGTTAGCTGAACCCATGCTGCAGGCGGCGTGAGTGCTCTTCCAGCCACACGAAATCAGGCAGTAGGTGAGCATAACACAACAGCATGTTGCATAACACAAAACTGAAATGAATCCGACTTGAACAGTCTTTTACATCAGATAGAAAAAACAGCTTCACTTTTCTGTCCTGGGAGWGTGGAGTAGGTACAGCAATACCAGTGTAGGAAGAGGTACGTGCGCAAATGGCAAACTCACCTTGCCAGTAAGCCAGTTTGCCATCCTGATTTTGGTTAGCTGATGCAAATTTTCCTTTCAGAGCTCTTCTGTTGCTCTTGACAGTGCCCATGGACCATGGATGACTTACTCCTGCTTGGCCTTTATGTGAGGGAAAGAAGAACAGGTGCTTAGCATTTAGGTAAATGAAACATTGGAGTTTGACAAAAGTGGTGTTTTGTTACCATAGCTGCCAGCCTTTTTTTATCAGAAACTGCCAGGGCTCAGCTCCCAGCCAGCCCCCAGCCACACCACCTGGCAGTCTCCTGCATTCCTGCTAACTTTGTTAGGGTGCGTGCAAATGTGGGGTTCGGGGAGGTTTTGAAAGCATTTTCCAGGCTCTCTGGGGAAGCCGTATGGACTATGTGCAGARCAACACAGGCTTAGGCCGTGGGAGCAGAAGGCAGTACCCCAGGACGAAGGTGCTGCTACCATACCAGCACGAGTAATGAGTATCTGTCTTGCTGCAGCCTCCCCCCTGCCACCGCTGCTGGATATTACTCGCATTTCCTCCTGGCACCAGTGGACAGAAGCCCTGCTGTGTCAGATGCTGTCCAAACACTGCTACAGGGACAAGCCCCTGCCATCCCCAGCCGGGGGAACARAATAAGTGTTTATCCTTGCTCCAGCACTGAAGAGCAGAGGCCCAGGGAAATCCAGGCTGAAATTGCAGTGTGAGTGGGAAGTGGCCAGATCTCGCAGGAGAAGAGGGCAGAACTCATCCCTTTGCCCGTTCAGCAAGCCCAGCCCAGGTTGCTCCCAGCGTCGCTTGGAGAGCCCGGGGCACTTGGAGAGCAAGCCCCTTCCGTCTCTGCAAGAGCGTTGTGGCAGCGCTCGTGTCCCGAGCCTGGCCGAGGCTGCGTGCCTCGGGAGAAGGCGCTCCGGGAGCGGGGCTGGGCGAGGGCTGGAGGGAGGCGGGAGGCGCTGGCCGCGCAGCTGCGAGGCTCGGGCTGGGCCGGCCCTGCTCAGGCGCGCGCGTCCCCCCGGGTCACCTCTGCCGAGCCACCGCCCGAAGCCGGCGGAAGGATTGCCCCCGTCTCTGCCGGCCCTGAGCCRGGCCCTCCGCGTCCCCAGGGCAGCCGCGCGCTAAGCCGCTTTGCAGACGCGATTAAAGGGCGGACGTCCTCTTCCCGGGGCCCGGCGGCAGCGGCTCCCGCCTGCCCTGCCCCGGCTCCCGCCGCACACGCGTGCTCGCCCTCCTCACGCGGCGGTGGAGAGCTTGGGAAGAAGGATGCAATGCTGGCTTGCAGCAGGGCTCCTGGGGAACGGCTAGTCCCAGCCCGGGCAAGCAGCGCGTGGGACAGCTCGCGGCGACGCACCTCCCGCGCCTCCCCTGCCCTGGCTCTGCCAGAGGTGCTGCGCGACAAAACCCTCCGTAGGAAATCAGGGCAGAGCGCTGCCGTGGCTGCCTCCGGAGCCCGGGCGCCGGAGGGCCGCGTCAGGAGCGCCGCTGGGAAGCGGGAGCTCGCCTGAGGCAGCTTGCCGCCATCCGGTGCTCGCTTTTTACCGCGTGCGGTGGAACTACCGGGGCTCGGCGCGTCGGGACGGGCAGCCCCCRGCCCGGCAGGCAGCACTCTCCGGCCCTCTCGCTAACACCGGGGGCAGCTCAAAGAAATCACCGGCTGTCTCTTCTCCCCCCCACACCCCCGTTTACATGTTTCAGTGTCCCGAGCTCGGAACGGCAGCGAGCGGGACTGCAAAACGCGGGTGACCGCGCGGGCTGGCGTGAGACGCGCCGCGGAGGGAGGAGGCGGGCGCAGGCGGGCACCGCTCGCTCGCGGCTCGGCTAGCGCTGCCCCCGCCACCGCGCTGCCGGGGCTCCGGCACGGGCCACAGCTTTGGGGTGGCTCTGGCACAGCTCCCAGCGCTGCTGCTCGCTGGCACGCTGCGACCTGCAAAGGAACTGAAGCAGTTCGCCACTGTAGTCTCAGGGTGATTAACTCGAGTGTCAGGCAATTAACTTTTTCACACTTGCAGCCTCTAAGCCCCCTATAACTCAGAGGCGACAGATGCACTGTTTATTTTCTGCTTAAGGAGAAGTCTGTTACAGGTTACAAAGGAAAACAACTGTTCCCCAGATTTATGGTCAGGCTTCGGAGCAGATAGTAGGACAAAGGCGCCAGTTTTAAAAGCTGAAGGCCAGGTCCGTGTCAGCAGAAACTGGCATCAAGGAAGCAACTTCCATCAGCTGCAGATCTGCTCCAGGCCTTGTGCTTGAGGTGTTTTCTTCCACTATCTTTGCCCTTTCCCGGTTGGAGCAGGAACGGCTTGTAAAGGGCAGCCGTGGCAATTGCAACGTGGCAGTCTCATGGCATGGTTAAAACCAGGTTAAGTCCTGGTGTTTACAGGAGTCTTATGAACAAGATACATCTCCTCATCAGTCATAGGTTGTCTTCTTACCTTTCGAAGTATTTGGGAGCGAGGACCATAATTTGCAATGTGTCAAATGGGAATTCTGCATCCATGATTCTGCTATCAGCTCGGAGAAGGCCTTTGATTTTATCAATAGTGCRGGGCTGGGAACTGCGAGCGTCTTGGAGTGATCTGAAGGTGTCCTAGGGCTCATTCCACCATCTGCCTCTTGTTTATAATGTAAACCTATCCTCTGTGTCCCTTCCATGCCACAAGGGAATGTGCCAGCACAGACAGATAAACACGTGTCTGGACGGTGACATTCCCAGAGGGAAACAGMGGCTCTGCGTCTGCCTCTGCCGCAGGCCAGAGGCCACACCGTGATAGGCAGAACAAGAGGGGAGGAGGGCTGAGGATGGATTTGCATGCAGGTGTTACTGCTCATCTTGAAGCTATTTCTTCTTTCTTTTTTTTTTTTTTTTAGGTAGGAAATATTTTGTATGCTGCAACAAGCATGTTTTTGTATATAACTGCTGCTTGGGGACATCCTATATTTGTATTATGGCTGAGGAGGGACACTGGAGACAAGAAAACTTGAACAAAAAATGGAGCTCATTTAAGGAATCAGATTGCTAAAGGAATTTGCTCAGGGCATCCAAGCTTTAGTTGGAACCATGTCCAAGAGCATGGGTTGAGACTGTCTTCTCAGTTTGCTGTAGTTGGTACATAGGGGTTGGGGGGTTTTATTGATTGAGCTCTGAGGCCTCAGCCCCATTATCCCCATTTTAGAAATGAAGCACTAGAAGGAGGTGCTGTGTTTTGAATACGGTCACCAGGGAGGTCTCAGCCATGTGCCCTACCCACCAGACACCACTAGAAGTGTCTTGGAAGCAAAGCATTGATCACAGGGGCCCGAGAACGTCCCTGACCTGGAGYTGCTTGCCTACCAATTGCCAGTAAAGTCCATCTGCCCTTAAGGATAGAAATGTAGCCCACACGGAGAGCAAAGTCTGATATTGCCTGCAGCATAYTTCTTGCTTGGAGTTATTGCTTGTGGATTAGTGAAGGTCAAGGATAACTGCTCCAGCCTTTCCCAGTCTCTTCCTCTACTGCAGGTTAGGAATACACGTGAAAAAWTTTGTTGATTTAGACTGATCTGTAAATGCATGGAAAAATCCCACCCAGCCTGGTGGGAGCCATGGGAGCAGAATATCTAGAGCAGATGTAATCATACTGGCAAACAGAAAATACCCCACCCCTTGGCCAGCAGCATGCTAGGAGAACTAGTATGATCCCTGTGGGCAAGAAAGCTCCTTATCAGCAAATGCTGTGCTTTCCTGGTCCTGGCACCCTCTCTCTAACAAAGCTCGATCCCCACATACCCTCTTCTCCTCCTTTCTCTGCCGTTAGTCTTTTCATCTCTTTGCTCTCTCCCGCCCATTTTCATTTCATCCTGACAACTTTTTTCCTTGCAGAATGTGGGAGGGATGAAAGCTGCAGATAATTAATAACCCCAACACTTTCAGCTCTGTCTTTATGGGAGAACTCAGAGATTCCTGCTCCCTCCACCTCTGCCTCCTCCTGCAAACTCTCTCTCACTTCCAGTCATGTGCTGTCTGTTCTCATTGCCTGATAAATTGCAGCTGACAGCTCTTGCTCCAAAAAACCTAGCTTATTTTTTTTGTGTGCTTGCAGCTAGTGATTCATTTTGAGCTAGGGAGAGGGGATGTCTTAACAGCTCTTCTGAGGTGCAGTTGATCAGCAGACAACCTTCCGTTTGCAGAATGCAGCTTCTTGATAGACTGYTGAGATAACCTTACAGGTAAAGCCATGGCAAGGAGTAGGGACCCCCCATCTCCCTAGCTCCAAGGATGGCAGGAATTACATCTCTTTCCCCTTCTCTATCTCCTGTTCTGCCAGCTGGTTTCCAGCACCTCTGCAGGTCGTTCAGGCTTCAGGCAAGGGTGGCTGTTCTTCTTATTTGCTGGCTTCTGTTCTTTTCTACTGTCGAGTCAGTTGGCAATAAGTACTTTGTGTATAAAAGGAGATTAGCTGGGAAGGCAAAAGGTAGGCCTTAAAGGAACAAGAGGTTTGGGACTGCACTTTGTGGGGGAAATGGATCAGTGCTGCTGCAGAAACCGTCTGAGCAAACAGCAGGAGATACAACACAGAGAGGTGAAGGAGAAGCTGCTGATGACCTCTAACCACCTCCCAAGAGCTGCATGGGAAATTCAGTGCTGGATCCATTTATATTCAAGAGGAAAGAGCTAGGCAGAATCTCTTTCTCTCTAACAGAAGCATTATTTCTCCTACACATTGATTTTGCAGCAGTCTGCTCACCAGAAACCTTGCCTGCTTTGCAGAACTCTGGAGACGTGGCAGCTGCACGAATGCACTGCCTTCTGCACCCGAGGCCGAGGCCACTACCTTCATGCAGCAGTGCAGCGTTTCCACCATAGATCCACCCAGCATAGCTGAATCTCTTCAGCTGTAGTGCAGAGGTTTGGTGTTCTTAAGTTGAACATTACCTGGACAGTAAAGAAGCCTCTGATGTTTCTACAGGACATAACATGCTGGAGAAGGTCCCCTTCACTTTGGAAATTCCGTGGAAGGAAGGCGCCCATTCTTCCCAGGGCTGCTTTCAGAAGCAGGACTGTAAAGGAGCTGAGAGTGATGTCATGAGCTGTTTTGGCTGCTGGACTACTTTGTTTGATAGATTCCTCCTTGTTAGGTTAGAGACTGAGACCTGCCAGTTGCTGTCACGCAGGGCACAGAACCTGTGTGTACTCTCTGCCGTTGCTCTCGAAGTCAGCTGGTGAATTAGGGCTGCAAGACTATAGTTCTTGCAGCTTCTCTTGAGCTGTCCCCCTTTTCCGTCACTTTGAAAGTTCTGGATGGGCAGCTCCCTCAACTTCAGATATAAGTGTTGTTTGTTTTATTTTTGGTGCTTCTTTTCTTTCTCTCTCTCCTCTCTTCTTCCCATTCAAAGAACTTGGGACCCTGTGGCTTTTTTCCATTTGTGGGCTTACTTTAATCTCTGTTACAGCGTTTTGTCTCCTTACCTCCTGCCTGGTGCCAGAGCTGTAAGACAAAGAGGTGTTTACACTAGTAGACTGCCCAGGCATTGAGGCCAGAGACAAACAACACAGCGGAGGGCGGATAGAATTGAACATTTCAACATTTTTTCCAGCTGTCCCCAAAACCAATATTGACCCAAGACCCCTGTGAGGCTGCTTTAGTCAAAGTTTTACCAGACTAATCAACTTTTCAGAGAGCAGGCCCCAGGAGCTTGGGCCTGAGGGGAGATGAGGACACCATTGCTCCCGAGATGGGAACTGTCCCACTGGAGAGAATGTCCCTCCTACTTGGACAAATCATGAGCTTTATCACCCAGCACTAAAGAGCTGACACCACCTGGACCATGCTGAACAGGGCCGTATGATAAAAGGGCTGATTGTGTTTCTCCTGAGAAATGGCCCATTTCAAGCCCTGCTTAATGGAGCTGGGGGGAGAGAGGAATTTGGGGACGGGAACCCTCCATACTGGGAGGCACATTTTTAGCTGCAGATGACATTCAATTAAGAAGCTCTAATGGGGCTGGATTGTGCCTAAGCAATACAGGCATGAGGGTCAGTGCTGAACAAAATCCTGTTGACATCACTTTTAAGAAGTGATTCACTGAGCAAGAGGAGAATAGGCCTTGTTGAAACTTCTCCTCAGCACAAAAACCTCAAAGAGGGGTTTGGCCTCTCCTCTTTTCTCCCCTTCGCTCCATTATCTGGCAGGGTCGCCGAGAGACGTGTTACTAAGGAAGAGAGGAGGGGAGCCGGCGGGAAGAGTGGCCATGTCCTCTGGCTCATCTGCTGGTGATAGCACATCCTCTTGGGGAGGGAGGCCTTTGGGGGCCTGGGTTTGGTTAACCTGCCTCATTAGTGGCTGTATGACATCATTATCTCACATTAGCGACACTCTTCCAGAGGTAATTGGGAAGCCTCTGGAATGGCCCCCTGACCTTTAATTAATGCAACGGGGCCTTCTCCTTGTGTGATTCCTCACTCTGCCTCAAGCAGCTGCTTCTTGTTAAGATGCCAAAACAGGGGAGCCCTGGTCCCATGCCGGGATTTTCTAAGCCACTACCCACCGGGGGAGAAATAAAAAGGTGCATGAGCAGTCGGCTGCTGCCTGACTTGTTTCAGCCTCTGTTTTCACCAGCCTCTTGCCCGCCCCCMGCTCCAAGCTGCTGCCTGGGCAATTACCTCTGGCTGCCCCACGGCAGAGCTGGTCAGTGGGGCCAAGGCCCCCTGCCCAGGGGGTTCCCCGTTGGCCCCAGCAGTGCCACGTGGGGTATTGCCCCTTGAGCAGCAGGGATGGCAGAGGAGGCAGGCAGCCCGCTGGGCAGCGCTGGCCCTGCTGAGTGAGCAGGCGCTGCGTGGCACAGCGCATGAAGCCTGACCCTCTCATTTGCACAGAGAAGGGGAAGAGCCRCTCTTCRGTTACTGCTGGGCAAAAGCCTCTGGAGGAGGCTCGAGACCTCCCCTCAGCCCTTTTCTACYGCTTGTAGGCACAGCTAACTTGTGCAATTGGCAGACAAGCTGTTTTAGCCTCTCAGTGCAATCAGGTCATGGTCGCAGCTAGAGACAGGACCGCTCAGATGGGGCAGATCCAAAGTAGAAATGCCACGTTTCTCTGATTATTCTGACACTCAAAGCAAAGAGGAGTCCTATGCACTACTGTAAGAGAGAAGGGATAGACTATGCTCCTCCCAAGCCTTTCATCTCGTTCCAGCTGTAATTCTGGTGTCTGCTTCTGTCTTTGCAGTTGTTATTGCCTCTTTAGTTTGGTCTCAGCTGCTAAATCAATGGCCAGAGATTAGTCACTGGCAGCTCCAGGTAGCATAGAGATTTCCATTAGTACTGTGCATCTGGGCTGTCATTATTATTAGCAGTGTTATTACAGCAGCGTCTGGAGGCTCCGGTCCAGAATGGCATTTTGTACTTGGCAATGTGCAGAAGGAGAGGAGTGTCAGTCCTGATGTGCCAGCCAGGCAAAGGAGCTACTGCATCCCTGTTTTACAGCCAGGACACTGAAAAGCAAGTTGAGAGAGGAAGCCCCATGCAAGGTCACGCTTAGAGCCTGGGATGACCTAAAATACATCCCAGACCTCCTCATCTACTTTCCAGTGCCCGGATCCCAGAAATGTCCCTTCTCTGTGCACTTGCCTACAAAAAACCTGACCGGACCTGAAGAGTGTTGTCTTCCCTATTGCTCTGGGCCAGGATTTTTAAACCTTAAGTTATTTTCAAAGAAGTATAAAAATTTTTGTAGCATGCAAAGGAGYTCAGTAGCTCAGGAATACCCAGTCCCCAGTCAGAACCCAAATAACTGATATGAAAATACAAATGCAAGCCACACATCCTCTCCATTCACAAGAAATAGAGGGAAGAAATATCTTAATTCCATTAAGAAGGGGAGGAAAAATAACTGCATTTACTGGGGGATTCTTAGGTGTGGTATGAGGAGACAGGAAGATGAGAAGAAATCTCTACTGGGGAAGAGTTTTGCTGAAGCATTGTTTCAAAGACTGAAACAAAAACATTTCCTCAAAAGACAATAGCCTGATAGAGAGAGGTGGGTTTGTTTGGTTTTACTGGGAGATGGATTGATCTAGGGCCAGCAAACTGTGTACAGTGTGTGTGTGCATGGGGGCAGTGGTTTTGTGCTGGAAAATACAGAGCTCTCAAAATAGGGTGGTGCAACCAGAGGTGAGTGCAAGAGCAAAGGCGAGGAGCTGTAAGGAACTTGCTCTGTGTTCATGAAGACAGCACACACAATAAGCTCAAGAYGTACTTTTGGGGGGAGCTGCCAGACCCAGTTAAGGTGGTAAGAACATGTTAAYGTGGCCAGCATGGTCTGACTTGAATTTGAACAGTAATCAGGGCCTTATTAATGGGGAACAGGTGAAGGTGGGAGCCGTGGGTAAACCTGTGCTCCCCGTGATATGATACAGTGTTCGGATATGCTCACCACAGAGGGCTTGCCATGTGCACAGCATGTTGCTAAACGTGGCAGCAAACAGGGAGAGAAACAGAGCTGGATTGTAAATTATCATGGAAACCAAAGGTGGAAGCCCCATCCTTGGTCTTGGTGTAGAGCAGGCCGGTTCTCCGTAGACAGACTGTATTGTGCTCTTGCTTGCAGTACGCAGGAGGTCAGCGCAGGAGGMACTTCATTCTGATGGACTGCCTGGAGCGTTTCCCTTCCGGCCGCCCTTCCTAGCCATGGGAATTCTGAGCACTGTCAACACCAGATCTCAGCTCGGGTGCTTGCACCCCTTTTCCAGTTTCATCTCATCGCCCTCTTTAGCAAATGTAAGGCTGACTGGTACAATGAACATTTTCTCCCCTTCCTTTTCTTAGAGTGGGCAGTGAGCGCACTGTGCTTAGATTCCTTTCTCACTCAAAGATACACGATCAAGATCTCACCCCTTCTGCCTCATAGCATTACCACAGTTAGATGGCTCCCGAATAACTCTCTTTCCCTAATCACTGTTTATGTTCTGCGGGTGGGAGGGGGGCAGTCGTATCCAGTTGCTTCTGTTCCCTGACGGGAGGACTACGAAGGTGCTAGTCCTGAGGCCAGGCACAGCTAAGAGCAAGATTTATGAAGGACGCTGCAGGTTTAGCCATTGCAGTCTAGTGCACAGAGCATCGCCTGGGGCCCTGGAGCCAGCCAGCTTCCACTGCTGGACTTGCTACGGAAACCCAGCCAGCAGTGATCACAGGAACATCACACCCCAGCCCTGAGCTTCTGCATCACCAGGCACCTCGTGCCTGGCCACGCTCCGTGTCCCAGCAGGGACTTTCTCCYGCGTGCCGGCCTCAGGCAGCAGAGGAAGGCTCCCCTGCAGGCAGACAGGTGCTCTAGGTGTTACTGTCGTGTAGGTAAGGCTCCTTCCTTCCTCGGGCTTTGCGCCTGCYCCTCTGTCCCGGCTGCTGGGAGGGCTCCAGCACGCACACTGCCTTAGGCACTTGCATGAATAGTCGAGGATTGTTCTTGTGGTACTGGCCCAGCTCTTACCCTAGTTTTGTCTCTGAAACCTCCCTAATAATCTTCAACCTGAGGACCTTGGGTTGTTATTCCCCTGGCCAGGATTATCTGTGGGGCTTTTGTTTTCAAAATGTGGAAACAAATTAACTCCCCAGAAAGTGCTGTTCAGAGGATTGGGGCTTTTAATTCGTTGACAGCTAAAGGCAGCGTATTTCAAAAGCAGGTGAATGATGTAGTCAGGTCCTTTGGAGCCTTCAACTTGCAGAGAGCTTTAGCTTTTTCGACAGTGGCATTTGGTTTCCTGGGGCTTTGGGGATCTGTCTGCACAGTGCAACACACTGCAGTACTGCTTGTAGGCACAGCTAACTCCTCCACACCCGGGCAAGTATCACTACCCATTGCAGCACTAAGTGGTGCAGGGACGCCTGTGAGTGCTTTGAAGGCACTTTCCCCYGGGGAGAGGGGAGAGCAACTCTCCSCGTTAGTCATTTGGGGATTCTCGTTTTACAGCTCCAGCCTTCAGAGGGTTAATGTCATCAGCTCTCCAGGGCTGATTTAATTCAAGCCAGACTGGAGTGCTGCACGCAGCAGCCTCCCCTGGAGCTGCTGCCTTTGCTCTGGCACTCTCCCACCCTCAGGAGAGAGGGTGAGCAGAGCAGCCGTGTGCGAGGAGCTACTGGTGTCTGTTATGCTTGCAACCTGACCTCTCCTTTGCTCTTTGAAGCTGCTGGCAGTGGGTGGGCCGAGATCAGTGGAGTGGCCGATCTGCTGGGAGTTAGAATAACACAACCATGCTGCCTTGTTCAGCTGGGAATAGGATTCTGTTTGGAAGGGGGTGGGCAGCGTGGGGATGAAGAAACCAGGACGCTGAGGACTGACAGAGTCCTGCAGATGTGGAACAGCTTGCATTTGGGGCTGGGGTGGGAGGGGAGGCCCTTTCAACCCAAAACATAATTAATCAGTGGCTTTGACAGAAAACGGAGCTGTGGCTGCAGTTCCAGCTACCGTTGCCCTTTCCAGGCCCACAGCCGGAACAGAGAGGGGAGAGGTTCATGGCATTCGTGCTCCACAAGAGAAGCTCAGCTCTTTCTTCTCGTATCCCATCTCAGATCTTTCTCGCAAGGATCAGCTTGCCGGCCAGCAGTGACTTCTCCTCCACTGCTTCCCTCCAAGTCAGCCCCTTTCCCTCACATTATGATGGAGAATACAGGTCAAAGAATTGGTTCAAGTCACTAACTCATGTGTCCAAGAGTTTTACTTTAGGCATTTTCTACCTGGGTCCAAGACTCACCTCATCCCTGGCTGGRATTGTCCAAAATATCAATTCCTTTTGCTTAACACAGATAAAATAGCTGATTACACCTTTAGGTGCAAGCTGACAGTGGCTGACACAATGACATTTGTCTTGCAGGGAGCCTGACCCCCAAAGCAAGAGGTGCCATCTCACCTGCTCCCACCCTGAACTCCGAGGGTGCACTGACAGCCGAGGCAACGCTYGCTCGCCCCTGTGCTGACCTTCCTGGCAGCCAGACGGAGCAGAGCAGGGGCAGAAAGAGCCCATTCAGCTCTTGCCTTGTGCCCTCCGTTAGCGTCCCTGCAACACCCAGTGACGAGCGGCCTCTGAACTCAGCTTCTTTATGTGWCGGTGAAAGGAAATAGGGACACAGGGGAGGAGAACTTATGCTTCCAGTGGAGTGGGCATGAGGAGTAGGTCCTGGTGAGCTGTGGCTCTACTCTGCCCTGAGAGTTACTGCAGGGCTGTAGCTTTGCATGCGCAGTGCCCYGAAGGAAGGTGCTGAGGCAGCGCTTAGGGCTGGTGCCCACCTTTCGTGGGTGAGGGCAGGCAGCTGCTTCAGCACTTCTGCCCTGAATACCAGGCACCCATGGTATACGCCACCAGGACAGAGATGCCAATGCCTTTTTGTGGTTATCCAGCAGGCTTGGAGTGGCCCCAGCTCCAGGCTGTGCTGTGACCCAGGTCTCCTGCTGCTGCTGCCGCTTGCCTTGCATTGCAGCAGCACCTCAGAGCCRGGACCAGGCATCTCTTGTGTGCAATGATGTGCAAAGGCAGAACAGGCCGTGCCTCAGAGTGCTTAGAGCTGGATGGAGACTGCTGAGATACAGCTGCCTGATGGTTAAGAGACCTGGAGACYCTCATGTGGCAGCAGGTAACCTTCCCGTGTGGCACAGTGAATGTCTAGCATTGCAGCACACAGCAGGACAAGCTTGCTTTAGAGACACCCACCGTGTACCAGTCACTGTTAGCAAAGACCCTGCTATTGCAGACTTAAGGAATTTGTCTTTTTCCTTTCCTCTGGAGGCACCATACCAACTGGAGAGGATGTATGGATGTTATCTTCCCCTACATGCCTACCCTTCCTTTCAGCTTGCAATCCTGACTGCTCTAATACCATTACAGCCCCAATGTCCTGGACATCTGAGCCCTCTTTTTAGGATTAACATAAACTTGTGCCTCAGGAGGGGGTTAAAAATCTTTGGGAACAGATAACTTTCTGGCTGTTAAGTGACATCTAGTGGAAATGGCAGGAAAAAATGAGTTCTACAGGCAAAACATCATTGATCCTGTTGGATTCAGTGGTAAAACTGATTCCTGTGAGCTGGAACTTCAGCCCAGCAGCTTCTTTTCAAGACTCGTAGAAAAGAAATTAAAATAGCTCCATCTGTTTGGGTATGGCTTACAGAGAGAGCACAGCAGGTTTGGTTTGTCTTACTCAGATCAATGAGCAATGTAAAAAGCAGGATGGCTGTGACATGACTGCGGCTACCYGGCTTTAAAGCTACTAGTACCTAGTCAGAAACATGGGCGCCACAACGGACCATGCACCGAGCTGGATTGCTATGCTACAATTCAGATTAAAGCGACGCAGTGGGCTAACTCTGCACTGACAGGCTTCAGGCTGGTTCAGGTCTTGCCTGGCCTCTGACAGCTAGCAACTGTTCCCTGGATCTGGGATGACTGATCTGGATGCAGCTTGTCCAGCTGGGTTATCCAGCTGCGCACAGACCTGCGCCACAGGGTAGTGGACCCAGAGCCCGTTGGCTGTCCGGGTGGGAGCACCCGGCGAGAAGCGAAGCTGGGGAGCTGCCCAACATGCACCTCAGGGAGCGGCAGGTCCCGTGCCAGTGCTGGGGATTCGTGGCTATTGTGCCTGTCCGCGTCCCGTGTCTTGGAGGTAGCTGTGCATCCTCTTTGCCCTGCCTCCCTTTCTTGGCATCAGGGGCTTGTCTGCCTGCTGCCACCTCCGCCCCTGCCGGAAAAGTCCAGCCAGCAGAGTAGATGCAGCCTGAGGCTATTCTTGTGTAGACCTAAGCCAACGTTTACAAGGAAACCTGAAACCCAGTGAGATTTGGATTAGCARCCCGAAACTCAGGCCAGAATACAAGCCTTTTGGAAGAGCTTGGCAGAGTTTCAGGCAAGTGTGGGCTGAGTTTCAAGTCAGCTAAGGCTGACCTTTGAGTGAGCCCACTGCTCGCTTCTCAGGAAGCATGGGCCTGAATTTTAAGAGAGCCTGGGGACTAAGTTTCAGGGGGAAAAAAAATAGCAGTTAAAGGGTTTAGGCAAAACCAGTGCAGACTTCTTATGGTTTGGGGGTGACAAGTCCTAGCCACTCACCTGGCCCCAAACCAGCAAAACCAGACTGGTGGTTACAGCTTCATTGCACTCTGAGTTTCAGTGCAGACTTAACCCTTTCCTCAGCATGGAGTAGCTGTTACTTAGCTGTTACTCTCTTCAGATGGTAGACCTAGATTTCCAACCTGCTCTTTCCCCTACATGAGAGAGGTCTCATGGTTGTTAGCTGTTGAAGGTCAAAGATGTAGACCTGAACRCAAGCAGCTCAGCACTCCCTATCCCCAGCCCTCAGAAAGGGCTGAGCTGTCCACACGGCATTTTGTACCTTGGGGGAGATTAGTGGCAGGGGAGAAACTAATCAAAGGGGAGAGCACAAGATGGAAAGGCTGCTGTTGTCAGAGCAGAAGGTCATAGCCCAGAGATCAGCTGGAGATGGACAGATAAGACCATGATGTGTCAGTGAGAGAGCATGAAGGATGATGCTCAAGCTAAGGCAGAAGAGGGCATGCAAAAATGGGCATAAGTAGAGCTGTCAGTCCCAGGCAGTGGGAAGTAATAAGTAGTCCTGCTCTTAAAGCTGTGGACAGATTTTTCTTTCCACTAAGCTTTTCTTTTTTCCCTTTGCTCTTCCTGCAAACTCATCACTCTCTTCTTCCCTTAAAAGACATCACGTAATGGCCAATATCAAGGCAGGGGGAGCACATCTGTAATCTGTTCCACGTTTCTCGGTTGTGTTGTCTCTGAAGCAAATTTAGCCAAAAACACAATACTCCTGACTTTTAGTGTAGATTTTACATGCTCTGTGAAGTTTAAATTTTCCCAAATGTAGTTTCCTGGGTAGGAAGTTGCTTATCTCAGACTCAGAGTATWATTCTATATAGCTCTTATCTTCTCCTCTGCCCCACCCCGCCAGCCTGTTGAAAGTCCCTTACCCTGGGAAGAGTGACCGTGGAGCCTGAGGCCATACGAGAGGTCTTTACGCCAAAGGAAGCGCTCCTCCAGGCACTCCCGGTTTTCTCGCCTAGCTCCCTGTTTCGTGCCCTTGATTCTGCCTCTTTCTCCTGCACTGTGTCCTGTGTCATCAGGCTGAGAGGGGCCTCATCTGCCACTTTATTTCAGTCCCTTCTCTAATTACACGTCGACGYTGGTTATTTATATAACGCCCTTAATGCCAAAGTGTCAATACGCGGAGGGCTGGGAGCCGGCGGGGAAGCCTGTGCCGCCTGCCCGCGGCTCCGCAGACGGCGGCCGCCGGTCACGTCGGTCCAGAGGCGCTGGAGCAGCTGGCCGCGTCCCAGCACGTTGCGCCAGCGCCTCTGGAGACAGCTCCGGCGGGCTGGAGCCAGGCGTGCCGGAGCGGCGCGGGGTCACGCGCCGCCCGCCAGGAGGTAATTGGAGACGGCCTGTSCGGGCTGCAACCGCTGGATGTCCTCTGCGTGCTGCGCCGTGCCCCTCCTGCAGCCCGTGTGGCTCGGGGCAGCCCGCCTTGCCCCGACGTCCGGGCTCTGCCTCTCTGGTCACCCCAGAGGAAGCCGGGGAAGTGCTAGCAGACGCGTAATTTCCCCAAGGACGGTGTGTGGGCTTTGCCCTGGACAGCTAACCGAATTCTTGGATGTCTCTTGCGCTGAGACTTGTTTGTGTGTCGGGGGCCAGGGTGGAACATGTGGTGGGGCGTGTGCAGTTCCTGCTGGGTTTGGTGTGCGGCCGCTCCAGCGCTGGTTTTCAACGCGGCAGCGATAACGCGGGCCGCCGGGCTGCTGCTGGCTTCCAGTTCCGGCGCGCTGCGCCCGCCGCTTTCATGTTCGCTGCTGCGGTTTGCGGGGCACACTTTAAAGGCTTCTCCGGCTAACCCCGGCTGCCGGACTCAAAGGGGAGGAAGCCGGCTGCAGCCAAGAAGAGGAAGCCGGGCGGTTTCCCTTCTGTGCCTGCGAGCGCAGCGCCTGTCAGGGACACGGGTGTAGCCAGATCAGAAGGGAGACAGGACGGGAGGACAGCGGACCCCCTTCCTTCTGCGCTTTCTTGGCGGGGAGAGCTCCCCGCGTGCGTCAGGCCACCGGACAGAGAGAGGAAGCGTGTTCCGGGCAACAAGTGCCGGGCGGCACGGGGCAGCGTGGGGCAGATCCGGCCGCCGGCAGCCTTGCGGCGCTGCAGTGCGTGAAGCCAGCCACGAAGGGGAGCTTCCTTCCCGCAGGAGGGCCGGCGCCGGGCAGCGCGAGGCAAGGAAGGGGGCCCGGCTCGCCCCGCTTCCCCAAAGCGATGCACCAGCGCCCAGTACGCATTTGCAGAGCCTTGCACCGGCCCCCAGTACGCGCCTGCAGCGCCTTGCAGCAGCCCCCAGTACGCGCCTGCAGCGCCTTGCAGCAGCCCCCAGTATGTGCTTGCAGCGCCTTGCACAGCCCCCAGTACGCGCTTGCAGCGCCTTGCACAGCCCCCAGTACGCAGTTGCAGCGCCTCGCAGCAGCCCCCAGTACGCGCTTGCAGCACCTTGCACTAACTCCCAGTACGCACTTGCAGCACCTTGCACTAACCCCCAGTACACAATTGCAGTGCCTCGCACCGGCCCCCAGTACGCGCCTGCAGCACCTTGCACTAACCCCCAGTACACACTTGCAGAGCCTTGCACTGGCCCCCAGTATGCGCTTGCAGCGCCTTGCACAGGCCCCAGTACACACTTGCAGCGCCTTGCACTAACCCCCAGTACGCGCTTGCCGAGCCTCGCACCGGCCCCCAGTACACACTTGCAGCACCTTGCACTAACCCCCAGTACGCGCTTGCAGCGCCTCGCACCAGCCCCCAGTATGCACTTGCAGTGCCTCGCACCGGCCCCCAGTATGCGCTTGCAGTGCCTCGCACCAGCCCCCAGTACGCAATTGCAGCGCCTTGCACCAGCCCCCAGTACACACTTGCAGCGCCTTGCACCGGCCCCCAGCATGCGCTTGCAGCGCCTTGCACCGGCCCCCAGTACACACTTGCAGCGCCTTGCACTAACCCCCAGTACGCGCTTGCCGAGCCTCGCACCGGCCCCCAGGATGCACTTGCAGAGGCAGCTGCAGCAAACGTTTCCCCCGCGTCCGTGGGAGCGCGCGGCCGGAGCGGGCTTGGCTGTGCGCTGGCAGCCGCCTCCGGCTGCTGGTCTGCTGGCGCCCGGCGCCTGCGGGGCAGTTCTCAGCCTCAGGGCAGCGCTGCCTCCCCTCAGCCGGACGCGTGGGGCCGCAGCTGGGCTCGGGCTCGGGCTCAGAGTCGCTGGACTACAGTCGGCTCTTCCACGCATCTATTTCTGGCCCCTAGGGCAGGGGAGGGTGCGCTAGGCGGCCAGCCAGGAGCCTCACAAGAGCTGGGAGCTATTTCTGGCGCCGGCTGCTGACCTGGGGGACCGCTCGCAGCGAGTCGCTTCCCCCTGCACCTTTCTCCTGCCGTGCCTGCTCTGACTCTCCGACCCGACGCTCCCTCCACCACCTGCAGCACCGGGTGCTCCTGGGGGCACCTGGGCTGCTGCCATGCTCCAGCAAGGGTTGTCAGAAGACCATGACGCTTGCTGTGCTGCTTTGCTGTAAATCTGCAGTGGGTGCCTTGGAAGCGCTGTCAATAGACGTATGACGCCTCGGAGGCATGGTTTTCTTACCCCTGACACAGGTACCCTGCAGATAGCTCTTTGTCCAACATATCCACCTCTGCGCTTCTGTCGCTGCCATTCAGACAGGGATCTGCTAGCATCATCCCCTGGCTTGGGGCTAATTAGCCCCCCATCACTGGGGCTAATGACTGCGAGCTCTGTGGGCCAGGCCTGGGCCCCTCCTCTGCTCTGCATCCCTCAGGGCAACCGTAGACAGGGGACAGAATTAAGCAGGGGGCATCAGCAGACGCCCTACGGACATCAGAGGGTGCGGGGTGGAAATGCTTTTGCTGTCACCTTCACATCTCCCCCACCAGTTCCTATATATGGGCCTGCCCTCTCTGAACCCGCTACGCTCCGGTCTCAAGTGACACACTGGGGAGGGGGTGGTGGGGAGGCCTAATTTTAGCCTGTGAATGGAGCTGTGCTGAAGCCGAGTTCTCTGTCCCCGTGAAGGGTACAGCGTCACGCTGTGCTGGGAGGATTCTGCTGCGTGGCTCTCTGAATGCCTCCATCACCGGCTTAGATTGCGGCACAGGTAGGATGCAGCCCTACGATCTTCCTGCTGCTTCTCCAGCTGCTGGATCCCCCCTGCTGTTGCCTCTCCCTCCTCAAAGCCAAAAGTAAGGGAGAGACTGCTGAAGTTTCCCTGTCTGGGCTGTGCCTAATGCTACATCCTTGTCTGATACTGAGCCAGTGGGGAAGTTCAGGCGTGTGAACGCTCCGTTTGCTTGAACAGGGTGATCTGGGCCAGCGGACCATGTCGGGTGCACCGCACTGCTGGCTTCAGCGGGTGAGCCGGTTGTCAGAAATCCGCCTGGCCCCGGCCGGTAAGGTAAGGCGCTCACGGATGTATCTGCCTCTCCCAGAGGAGGGTCGGAGCTACCCCGGCTAGTCGCACCCCCGTGCAGGACCTTGCTTCCTTGCGGCTTCGCTCCTCTGTCCAAAGCGCCCGCTGYGCTGCCGCGGGGAGAGAGCCCCGGACTCGGTGCTGCGCGCGGAGGGGCGCGGGCGGAACGGAGCCGCGGGGGCCGGGAGGGGTCTCGGTGCCGCCAGCCGAGCTGCGGTCCGGCGCAGCGGCGCCTGCGGCTCCCGAGCCTGCAGGAGCCGTCCCGGCTTCGCCCCGGCTCCAGCCCGCGGGCAAACGGGGCAGCAGGCCGGGGGCAGGGTTGAGCGGGTCTGCAGGGTGCTCGGCTCGCCCCGCGCGTGCCRGCCTCACCAGCCGCCTGCCCTCGCTCTGCCCCTGCAGCCATGGAGAGCTTCGAGTACAGCATCCAGCTGAGCGACAGGGACTGGGCCGAGTTCTACGCGGCCGCGGAGGAGTGCAGCCTGAGGCCGGCCGCCCTGGCCGCGGCGGAGGAGCCGCGCCCCGGCGACCTTGAAGGAGGGGACGGCGCGCCGGCGAGGGGGCGCCGAGCCAGCGCCGACGGG
>NW_028185517.1:1068043-1137362 GCF_003343005.1 Rhea americana
GGCGGGCAGCCGGCAGCCGAGACCCCCGGGGCGCCGGAGGGCTCTGCGAGGGGGAGCTCCCTCGAGGTGACCTGGCCCGAGATGTACGACTATCTGTTCTGTGACTCCCAAGGGGAAGAAGAAGGAATGGGGAACCAGGTGGAGGAGGAGAAAATACCCCTGGAAAGGGAAATATCTTTGCCTGAACTGTACGAATATTTTTTCATTGAGCCTGAAGGAAAGAGGAAAAAAGCCAAGGGTAAAGAGAGGAATCGAAAGAAGCTCAGAAGCTTGGACCAAGCTCGTCTGCAAAATGAGGACGCTGGCTCAACTCCAGTCAAAGAGTCTCTAGTCATCTCTGTCCCCGAGGTGTACGAACACTTCTTCGCTGATGGGCCTGGGCGTGGTGGGGGCTGGAGAGGGATTTTCCTTACCCCTTCCACCTCCGAGGTGAAGAAGGCAGTAGGGGCTTTGAAGTCGCTCCTGCAACGGCCAATGCATCTCGTCAGAGGCCGKGTCCCAGCTCCCCACAGTCTCGTGCAGAGAGGGTCCGGCGAGAAGCTCCCTCTCATCCCGCTGGCACCACTGGGAAGAGGTCAGGCACAGCCCRAAGGGCTAGACATGGCCCTTGCACTGACAGGTAAAGCACCATCAGCGCGCCTGCTGCCTGAGAGCTCCAACTCGCTGCTGTGCTCGCAGATACGCTTCTGCCTTTCGTGCTCACCCCTGCTCCCTCTGCCTTGCGGAAACTTCTTAGCCAGCTCTGACGCTGCTGCAGCCATCTCCCCTCCAACTGCAGCAGCATTAGGGCCACCTTACAGGTGGAAGCGTTTTGGTGGGCTCAGCCAGCATAGCTGGTCTGAAATCACATTCCCAGCACGTTTCCTTGCCATATAGCAGCCCTGGGCTTTAGCAGAGATCTTTGGAAGTGGGGCAAGAAAAACAGCCATCTATTCCTGTGATGCTCCTGCTGCCCCTGTGCCTGAGCAACTGCTGCTGGCCAGGCCTTGCAGGCCAGTTYCCAGTGCTGCGGGAAGCATGGGCAGTGCTACAGGCACATGCTGTGCTTAACTTGCTTTGCTTACCAGCGTGCTCCAGTCCCGGGGTGATGATGGTGATGGCAGCGTGCTTGCAGCAGGCTGAAGCTCGGTCAGGCCCAAACTCCCTCTCCTGGTTGAGCAAGTTGACCCTAACTGGGTATAACTTATTGTGGATTCRATTTATTCTTTTCCACCCTGGCCAAGGAAAATTTGCTGAAGCACGTAGCTACATTAAACATGGCTGGTGTTATTGCAAGGTCTGGTAGGGATGGGAATCTCCCCACGCCCATGCTGTCCAACAGCCTGCAGACCCACATGCCTGTATTTCTGATGAGGAAATGGGAGAAGGGCCAGTAAAATCCTCCCGTACCAAACGACTCATGCCCCTGAGATAAAGCAATGATTGCTGAGCTGCTGTCCTGATAAGCCTGGTCTACTAAATTGCCTAATGCTGTTGGGGGAAAAGGTATATACAGAGTACAACATGTCCAGGGCTTTCAACCAAAAGAGGTGAGGGGGACTTTAAAACAGATGCTAATTTAAAAAATATTCTCCAGAGACCCCCAAAGGGTACCTGGACTTTGACTATTACATCTCTTTCCTGGAACTGGTAAGAGAGACAGGAATAAAGGGAAAACAAGCCTGACCCAGTAGGACAGCCAGCATATTTATCTAAAAGCTTATACAATGCTTACAGCCGTGGTGCCTCACAGTTAATATTAAAAATAAACAATGAATGAGTCATCCCAGAGGTGACTCAAAATAGCGCTTCCGTTCTGTTTGCACAGAGAAAAACTCTTTTGCAATGGTGTAACTAATTAATAAGCCAGCTTTAATTAAAAGCTCAATCAAATAAAATTAGGAACAAAAACTTACTCTTGCAACATGTCTTCAAGTTTTGCTAGACTGCTAACTCTAAAGTCGGACTCTGGAAAGAAATGCAGAGCCCTCAGTGCTGCCTCCCACCCTGGTCCTCGCAGGGTGCAGGACTGAGGTGGAAGTGCAGGGCCATGACCTTTGCCACAGGGATATGTGTTATACCGGAGCCATGGGCACCTCCAGCATGGGCCAGAGCACCTCCCAGCATGGGGGCAGGCAGGGACCCCGACGCAGAGGGGGCTGCCTGCGGTCACCACGCGGCAGCAGCMAGCCCAGGCCTCCTGAATCCTGTTGCACTAGCCACTGGACCATCTTGCAGGCACCATGTAGGGATGCTCTGGGAAGAAACACGGGGAAGGTGCTGGGGCAATCAGAGGTAGGCTGTGCATTCATTAGCTGTCTCTCCCATGCCTGCAGGTAGAATTAGCAAATATTTGTTTCAGGTTCTTTAACAAAATTTAAAATTGAGATGAATGAAAAAATGTGCCACCTTCCTTAAGGAATATAGCTGAGTCCAAAATAGATACATTTGACTAGATCAGTAGTAAAGAAAAGCTCTGGGAGGGAAAATGTGTGACAAAGATGTATTTCTTTTGGAGTATAAGGAACTCTGCGCTGGAGCMTGCGATGGCAGAGGAGGGCAACATAATACTTAGGCTTTGTGCTGTTCTTCCTGCAGGGAGGCCTGAGGCTCCGCTGGCTCTGACCCACAAGGACATGTGCCTCGTCTTCTGCGCCTTTGCATCCTGGGCAGTGAAGACCTCCGATCTGCAGGCTCCGGACGCATGGAAGACTAGTATGTATGGGGCCCAGGCAGGGGCAGGAGAGGGGTGAGGAGGACCTTATGGACGGCCTGGCAGGGAGGGAGGCAGGGAYGCTAACACATCTAAGGGTGCCTGCAGAAAACTGCAGAGAATCATTTTCCTGCTTTTCTAAAGTGTCCTATTACTTTCTAACACCTTCTCTCTCCTATAGAAATGCCAGTCCTGATTGCTACTCGCTTAAATTGTCCATTTTCTTCACAATGCATCTGCTGACCCTAACCCGAGCTGTAGGACAATTCCTATATCCCCGGCTCAGCTCCATCTAGCCCCTGACAGGGACCAGTACAAGTGTGTCAAGTCAATAGATGTTTCTTTAAGATCCGTGTTAGCCAGTAGCTGAATCAGGGCCTCAAGTTTTCCAGTTTGTGTGCCTTCATCACAGCTGGAACATATGTGCATTTTTATAACGTGCTATAAACGTATAATCTTTTCTCTAAATACAGCATTATCCTGGTGCATGGAGTCCTTTAAGTAAACTGAGCTCTGTCAGTTGCTCTCCTCCCAAACCCCAGAATTAGCATAGCTGCTGGGGAGAGATAAAGCTCAGGCAGACAAATTAGCTGAACTTTGGCTCAAAGTGACCTGGGTCATTGCATAAACAGAGCACTGGACAAGTACTGCAGCAGCTCTTTGCTGTGTGCAGTAGAGGGGCTCACTGCTGAGCCCTCACAGGGTGTAGGAGAGTCCTCTCTGCCAGGAGAGGCTCCAGCCCAGGGCTTTCTGCTGGTCATCCAGGGGAGGAATGTTCCCTGCTAAGGTCACACACCAAGCTGACTGCCTGGGGCTCAGAATAGCTCATTAGCTAAAGTTGGTCAGCGCAATAATCACAAGAAGCTTTTGGCCTGGTCTTCCTTGCCTTCTTAGTATTAGATCATAGATAGGGCCACAGGGAGGGTAAGAAAAGTGGGATGTGGGCCTCGTGCCCTCCTGATTGCATAAGCTAGAGTGCAATAAACACCATGATGAGGAGAGGAGGCAAGAGACAATTTAATATAAGTCCTGTCCTGAACTAGCAGTTCTCTTTTGGCATTTTAGATTCCAACAAATTGAATTTCCTTGTTTATGTCCCGGGCTCTAACACATAAATCAAAATCAYGACTAAATTTAAACTGGGGTGTCCAAATGGGTTCACAGTTTTGTTTGGGCACAGATCAGGGCAATTTGGCCTCTCATAAACCAAGCTAAAAACTTTAACTAAAAGTTCAGAGAAGTGCTTGATTCTGTGTGTGTTCTCCGAGTTATTTTTTGGATCTCTGCCTTTCTAGTTCTTTTGGGGGGCATTGTTTTGCTTTTGGCTAGGATCAGAACATCTGCCCACAGAAAGATATCTCTTCTGGCATCCTCTTGGTCCAAACAAGCAGAAAATGAGGGGAATCGCCTCAAAGAAAGCTCTAGTGATATTTCTTGCTGTGGCCTTCATATCCATATCTCCACACTACCTGTGTATCTAACCACCACCCTGCAAGGCAGATGATGTAGCTGTTTCCTCACCACTGTTTCCTATGGGTGCCCTATGCACCTTCCTCCTACAACGTCCATTCCTTCAGGAACACTGTAGCTGGCCTCTCTCACAATATAAAAGGCTGTTCAGGTGGGACGGGAATCCTGCAYGAACAAAAGCTTTTGCAGCAGGACCGGCACCATACACTTGCAGACTCCAAGGTGAGGCTGCTACCTTTAGTGTCTCAGGGCACTGTCCCACAGAAGATGACTTCTTCCTCCCCAAGAGGGTTCCTTTCTGATGATCCCAGATGTAAATGCTCACAAAACATGTCAGGTGCAACCTGTATAACCGTGTTAGCACAGACTCCATGCCCTATTAAGGTGTATTGCTCAGTCCCCTCACTTCTCACCAAACTCATGAAGCCAATGTGGTTCTTTCCTTAGAAACAGTTGTTTCTTGTGAACAGTATTCTGATCTGTGTGCTCAAGCTAGAGGAGGATGTGATCTGCCAGGCTGCTGGCAGGTCAGGACTGAATGCACTGGGAACAAGCATTGTGTGTTATGGATGAAGTGCAAGGCAGGAGGGGTCTGAGAGAGGGAGGGGAACAACCCCTTAGGTCCCATTGACTTGAGTGATGAGTAGCTTGCGATTGTCAAGATTTGGAAGAAGCACCCAGGCTTACTCTGGAAATGTGTTGGGCTCTTTTCCAGTGTTCCTGGCAACTTTTGGCACGCTTTCTGCCATTCGCTACTTCAGAAGGCAGGTCAGAGAAGGACACCACCAGACCTAGTCACATTGCAAGAGTGAGATGCTTCCCGAGGACGGGTGAGGAAGGTGGAGAGAGAGGCAACCGGGCCTTGTTCTTGGACAATGTGAGAAGCCTGGATCCCAACATCAAGTCTTCTCTGGACCCCCTTCTAAAAGGGCTAGGATGTTACAGGAAGCAGGATTCTTCCAGTGACATTAATTTACATTACGGTAGGCAGTTTATACCTGGACAGAACAGGAGCCCAGTATGGGCTGATTCTGTTTCTTTCTCTGTGGACTTCTCAAATACTTGTGCTATCTCCTAGGCGCTGCTTGTCCATCCCCCTTGCTCAAAGTCAGCTTGTGGCAAAGGAAGATTTAGATAGTGGAAGAAGGGAAAGCAAAAGAAACCAGGGAGAGTGCTTTGTTTCCTGTGAGGTATCTGTGAAGATAGAGAAGAGAAAGCTTTGGGGAAGAGCTGTCTCTGAAGATGGTACTAGACTAAGCAGGTGTACCCTACTAGCAGGGCTGAGAAAGGGGAGGGCATCCAAAGCGAAATGGAGGGCAGCCTGCTTGGCAGAGTGCAGCCTCCATGACTTGTTTGACTCACTGTGGGAGGACTTACTCGCTTGGATTTCATTCCAAGAAGTCACATTTCAGTCTAGTGGTTCTGGAGGCTGAGATAAGGTTTCTGTGCTTGTGGCTGCCTTGGCGCTGCTGAGGCAGAGCCATGGATGCAGTGTCTCTTCCTGGGGGTGAGGTGCACCCACTGCAATGACACATCTTGCTCCTGTAGGCAGAACAGGGACAGGCATCACACAGCCATCGCCAGGAGAAGGAGCAGTCAAAAAGAGCCCTGGAAAAGGGCTGCGCTGTGCGGAAAGGGGCAGGCTGGGCAGCAGGGAGAGGAGCTGAGCTCAGGGAAGTTCTCAGGAAAGAGCTCTGACAAGGACTGGAGCATGCTGGAAAAGAGGAAGCGGGAAGCATACGTGCTTGGCTCTGACACTCACCAGGTGAAGGTTTAGGTATACCACCTGGTCTCTCTGCTGCCTCACATACTAGGGACAAAAATTTGGCTGGGAGGAGAGGTAGGATGAGGAGGTGCTTTGTCTGAGTGCATAACCCCAAGGGGAAAGGTGCTGGCTGGCAGGGAGGGAGAGAGGGAGACCTAGCAGGGGGCGGGGGGAGTGGTGAAAACTGAAAAGGAAGTAGTTAATTTCCTCCCTGTCTCTAGTGCCTCCCTGGTCACTCAAGGGCATTATGAAGAAGGGCTCTTCTTCACCCCCAAGTCTGGTAACAGCACAAACATAAGGTCTGATAAGCACTTAGGGACCAGATCCATAAAGGTACTGGGGAAGATCTACCCAAAATACCTGTTTGGATCTGCCTATGAGCTTTACAGGAACAGTCTGCAGCAGTAAGGGTTTGTTGTATGGAACAAGAGAAGTTTAGCTCTTTCCTTGTAATGCAGAGTGCAATGCAATTTTAATGTGTGTATTTAAGACTATGTATTATTGCAGATAAGGGAGCACACTGTATGATTGTATAGTGAGATACATAACAGTAAATAGTAAGAGAGAGGGCTTTAAAGACTATGTATGGACTACAGTAGCTGTATATCCAGTATAAGGGGTTTTATGGGTGAGAGAACAGAAAAAATATATTGGAAGCTTCTAATAAACATTCTATATCTCATTTAATACTTTTGTGTACATTTCTGTGTCTACATAGCTTGTGTGTGAAACTTTTGAATGAGTACTGAATTTTTAAAAAYGAGAACTAAACCCATTGTACCCCTGTACTTTCCTGGGAGACTGTAAATAACATTGAACTGAGCAAAACAGAAAAAGATCAAAGGGGCACAAGTTTGCAGAAAGGAGGAGGTATCTGGCACTGCCAGCTCCTGTCTTACGGGGCACTGTCTCTTCCTGCCTAGTTCCTCACACAGCCCGAGGGCCTCAGGACAAGAGGCACAGCTGAAGCATGAACAATCACTGCTAACTTCTTGCTTGATTCRAATTTTTCAGATTTTGTGTGTTTTCTAACCAAATCATAAAAATCTGGAGAAAATCATGTTTTCCCTTCACTTTTTCAGATGCAGGTACCATTAATTTCCCTGCTGACCATGTACAGTAGTCCCAGGTGCGGTGCCAGCTGTTACTAAATGGTTGTGCCAAAAGTCCTTGAATTAATACCGGGCAAAACAATTGGGAAACCTGCTCTGGTTTGTCTCAGTGTCTCAGGGCTTGCAAGGTTGCCTTAAGATCTCCCCAGAACTGGGAGGGTTTCTGGCCAGAAACCACAAAGTTGAAGACACTACTGATGACCATAGCTCCTCTAGGGAGGTATGGATGGGGCTGGGCTCTGTTATGGAATGGGGGAGTCTGTGTGTACCCCCGTCAGTCTGATCTTCTCTAAGTAATGGCCTTGCTTTAGAGCCTTTTTCTTTCTTGGGGAAACGGTTCTGCTCTCGGCCGCTCCCCACAAGCCAGAGCTGCAGGCTTTTGGTGCAATGCAGGTGCTGCCTGTTCAGCTCGCTGCTTCAGCGTCTTGTGATGAATGAGGAAGCTCAGTACGTTTGAGGCTGGACTGGAGAACTTTGCAATTARTGCATAGCTGAGCCTTTCACTAGTCGTTGTTGGGAAGAGGCTTGTGTGTCCTCTTCTCCCTCTATGGCTTGAGGGCAATGTGCATGGTTTTTGCAGGAAGCTGGCTTGTTCTGCTGCTTGCAGATGGTTATATGAGGCTGCAGTCAATTTTTCTGAATGGCACCGGGCAGGCTTGACACTGATGTGAGGCGGAAGGAAGGCTGCTGGGCAGACAACTAGTTTATGAGTGTTTCAGGAGTAACCAGTAACTCTACATATGATCCGGAAGGGAACCAGACCTMGATTTGCAAGAAGTGGGAACGCAAATAATGCTCTGCACTCTGAATCTCAGTGACCTAGCTGTAGGTGAACCATGCACAGCTACAACCCTGTGCTTCTAGGGGTGGCAAAAGCACAATCTTGGCTGTCCCTTATCTGCAGGAGCTCATGCTTCACCAGCTAAGCTACAAAAGTTACAACAGCATCGATCTTCCAACTCCAAGGGTCTTGGGGTATATCTCACTCTCTCAGTATCTCTTAGTGTTCAAAAATTCATGCTAACTTTCTTCTCAGGAGCGCTCAGTACTCATGTTATGCTGCAGGTAACACARGGTGCCTGTACCCTGTACCAGTGAGGGCATTTCACCTATCTGTGATAATTGGTACCTGATCCTTTAGAATTTGGGCATGTAGACGTAAATCCACTACCCTACAAAAAGTTACAGAAGATGCCAGATTATCCATCTGGCTGTAGGTGCATTTCACTTTCCTTTTGTTCTCCACTGAAAGAAGGAGGTGAAATGAAAATTTCTGAAGGATCTTTTCTATCCATTGCGGACAGAAAGGAACCATTGACAGACCTTGCTGGTATCAGGAGATCAGCTCTGAGAGTGTCTACTATGCTCACTCRAGCAGCAGTGTCTCTCGGGTCCTTAAAGGAAACCGGCGTGGACATGCCTGCGATTTTAATGCTTGGCTCGTTCTCTGACCTTTGAAGCCCTCACCGGTTTTCCATGGCCGGGTCTGCTTGCYGCTATCTCGCCCCAGAGGGAGGAGCCAGGAACCGACCGCCTCTTGCAAYAGCAGCGGCCACCACAGTAGAAACGACCTTTCCAGCGCATCCTCACCACAGCGACTCTGTTTTCACTTCTTGCCAAAGAGCGTGTCAGCGCTGGGCATGGGAGCTGAGCCATCGTTCCCACTTCCTTCGCCTTGCACATAGCGGCCACATTTGACACCTTGTCTTGCCAAGCAAATGAAAAAGTCAGGCAGGTGCACCCTCAAGAACTGCCTCCATATTTCATCTGGCCTTGATACACTGTGTACCACCCGACCGGAATAGGTTTGGGTCTCTCCTCCCATCTCCTCTGCAGCAGTCATTTTTGCCAGGGCAGCTCCTTAACTCTTCCTTTTGCTTCATCTCTGTGTAATAAAATCAGAGCAAAGCTTCCTGTAGACATTTCTGCTAGGTTTCTTCCGAGCCACTAGTGTCCTCTCCTGGGACTTCAGAGTGATCTCTGAGGGTTCATGGTGCCTGTGCCCGATCTGGSAATGACAGCACAGGGAGGGAGCAGTGATGTCCCTTCTGTCCAATATCTACAGAAACACCAGGTGCTTTGGCTCTGGACGCCTGGCACATTTCAGCGGGTTCCCTCACCCGCAGGCACGAGGGAGCTGCTCGCCCCAGGCTACAGCCTGTCGTTCACATCCGCATCTCCGCGAGGGACCAAGGCCCTGCGCGAGGGAGGCAGCTGGGCTCTCCAGGTGGGAACAGGGGCAGGTTTGCCCAGCAGCTCCTTCCCCGTGAGCTCAGCATTGGTTACAGGAGTCGTTCACAGGCAACTGACAGGGAGAGACTTGCTCTCAGGAAATGCTCACCAAGGAATTCCCAAAYAAAATAAAGAAGCAGCAAGTCCATGCGCAGAGAGAGGGTGAGAGCGGTCAGAATGGGCAGCTGTGCTGCAGCTACTGCACGTCTTCAGCTACAGGAGCTTTTTCTCGAAACTTCTGAAGTTGAGCAGGTCACAAGCTCCACTTCCTTTTTTTTTAATGCCTGTCTCTGCTGCTTGTTCTTTGAGCAAAAAGTTTGAAACTGTAACTTAGAAATCAGAGAGCAAAGAGAAACGCAGCACCCATTGGTGTTTCAATAACTGTTGCAGCTTTCCAGCTGTGACTTCGGGCGKGCGATTCATGCCTTCCAGTGCTTGTGGGGAGTGGGCTGGAAAGAGGGTTGGTCGGAGAGTAAGTTGTTGGCAGCTAATAGCAGCTCCTGTCTTTCATCGGCCTCTGCGAAYAAAGACACAACCACCCTGTGCCCAAGCAGAGCAGGGGCATGTGTGCAGGCTTGCTGGGAACTCCAGAGCACAGGGGCTGCAGTTTGTGGGTGACCTAGTTCAGACTCTATGTCTGCTGCAGCCCAGGCTAGGAAGGACAGATACATTTTTCAGGAGACAAGACGTATTTTGGGTGTTTACAGGTACCACAGTTTCTATTTTAAAACTATCTGCACTGAGCTAACTAGTGTTAATTTAAATAAATTCTCTATTTTTAAATCCTAAATCTGTTGAGAAATGTATTGGAGCAAAAGCACAAGAATATGGGTTTTCGTGGTCACAAGGCCAGGGTACGTGAACAGAGCTCACAAACACAGCCCTGTTCCCACCTGCTAAGCAGCTGCCTGGGTCAGCATCTGGATAGAAAACTACCAGGGGATATCAAAGGTCAGCACAACCCATGACTCAACGGGGAAGCCAGGCTGCGCTGAGGAGTTTGGGTGGGTCTAAACCAAYCTGACGCTTACGGGGAGTGGTGTGGAAACGTTTTAGCACTTGCACAYGCACAGATTGCACTGCATTAATTATATCAGCCTAGGAAACCTGTCCAATGCTCCAAKTAGGGACAGAGAGAGGGAGAGCAGCATAAGAAGTGCTTCTTAAGAGGTCCTGGTCCCAGGTGCAAAAGGGAATAAGTAAAACTCCTTTACTTGCTTGAATGGCAGGGGCTGTATAACCATTTTAGCATCAAGTTTTCATCAYAGCCTTAATAGCCACAGGTTAACAGTGAAAAAGTGTCAGGGAGCAGGCCTTAGCGATCATCTGAACAACAGGGTTCAGTGATGGGATACTCAGGTCCTGTCCGTACCCCACAGCACCATTCTCTGTTAGTCCAAGCCGCTGACAGTGCCCATCTGATAAGGGTGTGCTTGCTTTTCATCCCTAAACACTGTGTTCTGCAGCAGAGCAGCAGCTGGAAGTTGCTACACTCTACCCCAGAAGCACTGAGGAGACAAGGCAGTAACTCTTAAGTACAGATGCACGGAGATGGAGTTCAGAACTGAAATAGGAGCCAAACAGACCGTGGCAGCTGCGTGCAAAGGCATGCTGGAAGTGTGAGAAATGAGCAGGACTTGTGTTGAAAGGGCAGCATTTGAAAGAGTGACAAATTTAGCCCAGATATAGCCAGGGAGGAAAGTTGCTGCTCTGGGAGCAGGGCTAAAATTGCTTTAGAAGCTGCAACATGTGTCTAAAGCCTTTTAAAATCAGGATCTCACACTTTGCCAGTGGTAGCCCTGTGCATGCATGTGTAACCGTCACCGATCAACATGATTGCACATCGCAGGTTGAGAGAGCTGCTCACCAGGGAATACGTACACCAGGCTTCTGCTGCCAATACATCTACCTCTCATCTAGTTACTTGGTTTACTGAGCACTTCTGGCTGCAGCATGGAAACACCTGCACTGCATATTTCCAAGTATTATCGCCTTCCAGAGCTCACTGTTTTGGACTAGTCTTTTGCACAGAACAGTGTGCGAGGACAAGCTCTCTGTCTGTCCTGTTGTTCCTAGTCCAAAGAGATTACTGAGCATTAAGCTAAGGACCATATTCAGTTCATCATTGGCCTTCTCTGCTCGCCACGATACTTTGCAGAGGCAGCCAGGACACCTGTTTTTCTGCCCAAAGCAGATGCAGGCACATAAGTGACCTATAGGCATCTGGAAGCATTCCTCAGTCTACTCACTGGGGTGCCCAGGATGATATTTCCATTCCAAGAAGGCATCTGCCATGGCCAGTTTCTCTTCCCAACTGCCTATGTTAGAAAGTGGCTGCAGTGAAGCGAGATCAGACCGGCAGAACAGGCAAAGGAGGAGCAAAACCCTGCACAGCCTGCACCCTGCGGAGGACTCAGTACCAAACACAACCCTYGCACTTCTGTTGACTAGTGCGTCCCACTCGCTTTGTGTGGCTGGAAAGCAGACAGTACAGCTCTTTTCAGCACAGACGTCCCAGCTTCACAGCACAGCACGGGGGTTTCTACCTGCACAAGTGCATCGAGCAATCTGGATTCACTGACTGATTTTTACAGAACTCCTTTCCAAGACCCCCAGCACACAGGGGGAAAACAAAGTCTGATCAGCTTTTGCATTAAACCTCTAGCCAGGACTCATCGCCTGACAAATGCATGGGAGCCTTTGCCCTAGGATTAGGTGTTTGCAAATGACTGACCTGAATAGAAGACAGTCAGCACTCTGGTAAATCCTCCTTGTCACAGGGACCCAAAGTCCTCTAGGAAAAAAGGGTCTATTTTGTTCATTAGGTACTGCATAAACGACAACAGCAATGGACAAAAATTATTCTCCGTTATACCAGGTGATGACAAACAAAGCGAGAAGAAAAGTGTTCCAGAAGGCATACTGTAATTGTACAGTCTCACAGAAATCCATCAGCAATTTTTTACAGTAACAGGGAGGGTTTTTTCCTTTTGATACATTGCAGATATTGCTGTTAAACACAATTAAACAGAAGACTGGTAGCAGTCTTCAGAATTACCATGTTCACAAAAGCACATGAGAATGGCTGCCTCCCAGAATACTATATGATTTTTATATCCCCTAGTGCAATTTTGTTCTGAATAAATAGATCCCTTGTGGGGTTAAATTATTAGATGCAAACCCTTCTGAAATGAAAGTAAACCTGAAACAAAACAATAACAGCTAAAAGACCAAACTAACACACACACATGGATGTGCAGACAGCTGCCCATTCTAGAGTACTGAATGTCATCCACAGCTACAAAATTAAATAGATCTTTAACTCAGCCACATTTACACATTAAATACGTATAATCCACTCAAACCTTGCATGTAAACTTTGCGTGAAACCTTCTAGAAAAAAAAATTATATAAGTACAATATAATATGCATATATTCAAGTACAACGACCTCCTGGATTTCTTTGTTTGCACCATTGAAAAAACAAAAATAGAGATATAGTTAATATGTTTGGTTTGCAGCCTATTCAGGGAATGAAGGTTAAGAATTTGAAGTCTCAGGTAAAAATATCTGGATTTGCTGCTGTCCTTATATGTGCTGAAGGATCTGGTCTAAGAGGCTGGAAAATGATAACACTTAGACTCTGTCCCCTGTTTTGTATCCTGCTCTGCTGCTCGTCTGCGAGGGGAAAGAGAAAGATTGGAACCCTCACTGGCAATACTCCAGGCACTGGTGTGTTATGGTGGTAGTGCAGTTTGGCTTGTAATAAATTTCTTTTCTTCCCTCCTTGCCTAGATATTCATAGGCAGCATTTTGTGCGAGTCCAATAACATGGAGAGGGCTGGGAGGAAAGGACACAGTCCTGTAAGAGGAATCTGGGCATCCTTTCCAGGGAAGTCCTTGGTAAACACAAGACACTTGGCACATTTCTTGATGCCATCTGTCAAGGTATCAAGCTGTTAATAACGCAGGTCACCATCATGGTTTGGAGCCAGCACTAGCAGGAAATATTTTTTTTGCATAAAATGGAAAGAACATCCTGTTCTGCCCAGATCTGGACTTCTTTCTCCGTCCCTGTCAGATAATCTTCATCTTGCAGGAAGACAATCCTATGAGCATAGCTGTTGCCACCAATTGTATATACCATGATGGTGTGTATCTGATACGTCTTCACAAATTTCAGAGATCAATGGGGGAAGGTTTGGCTTAACAACCACTCTCAGGAATCAATGGCTCCTTGAAATCATCAGCCTGAAAGCTCTGGTGAAAAGTAAAATGGTCAAACTAACCCAGCCAACAACCAGCCCTTTTCTTTGGTCTTAGAGTCGCTGCCCTATCTGGACACCTCAGCCCTTTCACCTAGGACTGGTAAATTGTCCTTCTCTTTATTACACCAGGTCATGCTGTTCCTTAGCCTGAGTTCCCCTAGCAAGGGGCAGCCACAGAGTGAGCTCCTTAGCGCTGCAGAAACATTGCTTCTTGGGCTATGCAGAGACTCACATTTGTGCTTTGTGCCCATCTTCAGATTTAGTGGAGAAGTTTGAACTTTGTACCTGAGAGGAYGTGGAAGCCAGCCTCTCACAAAGCAAGGCCATTTGCTTCCCTTTGCTTTGTATGTCTCAGAGCTCTTCACTGTTGTGGGAAGCCCAGCAAGAAGAGCCCAGGGGCATCTCTGTGTCTGGCTGTGGAGGTCTGCCCTCAGGCCTGGTAGAACTGCTGGCTCGGTGCTGGTGAGGCATGCAGCACACCTGACTCCTTCACCTCGGCATCCCACAGGTTGTCATAGCTAAAGTCACTCTGGAAGCTCTGGAGCTCAGCATAGTCATGGTAGGCTGCAGAGTCACGGTGTGGGCAGCTGAGATCTGGCAGGTCATAAGCGCCAGTGTTCCCCTCTGGAAAAAAAAAAACAGACCAAAGCACTCAGAGAGCATGGGCAAGAGAAGGCTCAACTGTCCTGTTCTAGCTAGCTATCAAGGCTCCTAGATAGCACTCTGTCCCCCCATCTCTCTTCCACACGTCCCAAAGAGAGGCAAGGATGGAATGAAGCACCACTGTTCTCTGCTCTGAGGGCATTTCTCTGTGGGGAAATGAGCAACCCATTCGCTGTCTTCTGCCTGAAGGTCAGCAAAATCTGGATACAACTAGATTTGGGCAAAGTGGTAGAAGCTGCAAGTGTGTCTCAGAATGAACCACAAATCCCACCACGTAAGAAGGATGGTCAGAGCCAAGAGGCCGGCAGTGGAAGCCAAGGAACTGCCTTCATCAGACAGACACAGGCAAGGAGCAGCACAATAGACCTGGTCCAGTCTAAGGGAGCAGCAGCAAGGAGGGACTTTGTGCTCCCTCCCAGTCCTGCTTTGTGTGATATGGAGACAGATACCAGAGAGGTGGGTGGGCTGCAGCACTGAAGCAGCTGCTTGTAGATTTGGATAAACCACAGAGCAGCAGAAGCCCAGGCCCAGCAGTGATGTGCTAAGCTTAGCTAACACCATGTCAGAAGAGAGATGTAACACAGGCATGGGCATCATTGCAGAAACCAGCCAGCTTACTGTGGGCTTTCCAAAGGACTCACCTGGTGACTGCAGTGAGATGCCTCGATGTTCCTCTCGCAGAGAAGAGACCTGAAAAGAAACACACTGATGAGAGTTGACTCAGAACTGCAGTCCTGGGATACTGCACACCAGGGAAATCAGCCCTCTGTTGATTCCTCCACACCTGCAACCCAAGAGGCACCCAGTCACAGAGCAAAGAGGACAGAGCCTTGCAGTGACCAACTACTCTACCAACATAAAGAGGAATGCAAACTGGGACTCCCCCACAYACAGTCTGCTGGCTGCTCTAAACAGTTGCACAGGGATGCTCCTTGCTCCAAGGCTGCTCTGCATGTTTCCCTACAGTCTGTACAGTTCAAGACTGTGGGATTGCATTTGCAAACTCACATTTGCAAAATAAAAAGCATCATCAGAAGTCCCCAGACGGAGGTTGCATGAGGTGCCAGGGGTGCTGTGTCTCTGAGCTGCAGGCACCTCTCTCCAGTGACTGTTTGGCAGAGGCTTGGAGTTCTTCTGGAGAGGAAGGTGACAGGATGTTGGGATGGCTGGGCAACCATTCACCTGTGCTGAACCCGTCTGTCCATGACACTGCAAGAACTTAAATAAAACAAACTCCAGATATGGTAGCTGCTATGAAGAACTGGGGAACATCCACTAGCTGATCCCCACTTCTACTCCAGCCCTGCTATGAATAGATTATTACCTCRGAGTTAGGCAAAACAAGATTTTCTGCCTACATTGAATATTCTTCTAAATTCTAGTCCTGAAGGCCTTAAATGGGAAAGAAGAAATAGCTGCAGGTCCCTCACAAAACCCTCTAGAGAYCATGGAAACTGGCCAGATGTGAAGGTGGTAGGATGGGATCTAATACCAGCTCAGGGGATGACGATGGATGGAAAGCAGCCAGAAAAGGATAGAAGAATCCTCCAAGGGAAGAGAGAATTTCAGCAATACAGGGGATGTCAACCAAAGACTCAGAAGCAGTCTCTTCTCCAAAGAGATGCACAAAACTGGAAATGTAGCCTTTAATAAGCATTCATATATCAAACCTGAAATTCTTTTGAGGTGAATTAAGTGGGCCCCATGACTGACTTCTGGTTTCTGAAAAACAGATCCCATCCCAGTCTCTGYCTTTGCTTTATAGTTTCTGGCTCATCCTGGGATCATTGTGATGCTGGCACCCATTGATAAGATGGGGGAAACCTGTTCCCCTCTGACTGTCCTGGCTGAAGAAAACAGAACTATGCTGTTCCCTGCCCCACCCCAAAATGCAGTTCTTGAGTTTCCACATCTCTTGCTCAGGCAGACAGCAGGAAAAGAAATGGCCTGAGGCATGATTTCTGGAGCCAAAAATCTGTGTGCTAAGTCAGAGACACAACCAGCAGCAATTGCACAGGGTACCTCTTCCAGAAAGCTGGAGCCTTCCACACTGCATGCAGCGAGAGCGGTGGGTGTATAGGGGTCAGCATACAAGGGGGAGCGGGGCACGGTCGGCCTTTCCAGGGAGCTGGAAGCTGCTGAGTGCTGACTTTCCACCAGACTCCATCTGTTCAGCTAAAAGGAAGAATCAAAATATGAACTTTACATCCTGTTCACTCCTTGCAATTCATTCATCTCTCGCAGGAGGGATAGGAGTGGGAAATCACCCTGCAATTAAAGTTCCCACTGCTTCTCAGATATAAGTGATGGGGGAAGSGACAGGACTGATTCCTGGCTGTAGCCATCTGCACTAATAAGGAGMTTCCTTGGGTGTAGGACAGGTGCACACTCAAGACTGAAGGGAGGGAGACATGGCCTACCACATTAAATCAGTGATGGAAACATAATAGAAAGGCCCTCAGAAGAAGCAGCTTTATCCTATGAAGCAATAACAYTCCTACTTGCAGAGCACCTCTGACAGGCGTTCATGTTGCCTCAGGTATTAGTGTCCAGGATCTGAAGGTTCCATGAGAATTTTCTCCATTTGTTGTGTTTAACTTCACTTCCAAATGGGACATTTTCAAGTAGAAACATGTTTTATACCTGCCCTAGAACACCTGCTAGGGCAGCTATCCAAACAGCACTAGAAGCAAAACACAAGGCACCAGCATGGGGAGAAATCTGCCTAAATCCTCCTCTGTTCCTCTGTCCTTCTTGTGCAGGAGGCCAGCCCTAGTACACCACATCCCAGCCTCCTTACATTGCTCAGGTCCAAGTGTGGTGGGGGAGCTGCGGGATGATGCTGGGCGCCATGTGCAGAGTAGGGCTCATTGTACACTGAAGACAGCAGCTTGCCATGGGAGTTTTCAGGAATGAGGCTACACGCGTTCCTGTCCACGTCCTGGCTGGGTGGCTGTAGCTGCTGGCTGCAAGGTCCACATTTGCCTTTGGACTTTCTGGTGCTGCCTCCTCTCTGCAGCTCCTGTGTGTGCAGCCCTGTGCTTGGCCAGTTGGTGTGTGTCTGGCACTGAAAAACGAAAAACCCAGATCCTGTGRTTGGCTTTCATCAAGCCAGGCTGAGGTACGTATGCCCACATGCAACCAACGCAAGGCCCCTCCTCTACTAGGGAAGCTGCAGGCATCACTGCACCTGTTCATTTAACAGTCACTCCCTACCAGGAATTCCACCGGGACAGGAYGCTCTCTAAAGACTCACTGAAGTCATGACCACTCAAAGGGCCAGGCAGGATCAGCTCAGGTGGGCTGACCTATCTGCATGCTTTTGCAGTTGAGCTCGAGCCCCATGCACTGCTCCATCCCCGCATATAGACACCCTGGATGTAAGAACACAGCACAGGTCAGAGCAAAGGCTTGCCTAGCCCTGTCACCTCTGCCTACCCTTGGGCTTTACTTCAGGACGTCCTGGCCCTTGAACAGTCTCATTTGTCCTTTTGCAATTTGTACCAATGACCCTTGAGCCAAATAGGGTGTTGGAATGGGATTCTTAGGCAGACCTTTTCCTTATCAACAACAACAATGCTGAACAAGGATAAATACAGGCTCCAGGCATGGATTTGTTGCACTGCACTGACTCACATGAGCTCAGCCCACCCAGGACATTTGGACAGACTGCTCTGCTCAAAAGCAGGGTCCATCCCCACATATGGGGGGCTCACTTACATGGAGAGGCTGGGAATAGCCAGGGGAGAGTGGGTCTTCAAGCACTCTGTTCTCAGGCATAAGCACGAAGGACTGGCCGTCGGGGAGAGAGCCGCTGTTCTGTGAGAGGTGTGTTAAGGTGGCCACTTTCCCTCCAGATGTCCAGGAGTTTGTACGGCCATCAGAAGTTAGTGACCCTCTCCCACTGCCTGCAAACTAGATGGGGGGAAAGAAAACAGCAGCTAGGAACAACAGCTCTCTGGGTGGTCTCACGTGCATCCATCCSCAGCCCTGCCCTCGGAAATGACTCCTGCTAGGTGGACCATGCTCGTGGTGAGGACATGCTATTGCTGTTTGAGTATGGTCTAGGCAGCCCAGCATGCCTCAGTCCCCACACACTGAATCCAGAACTGGTGCTGGGCTGTATCCAGTGCTGTGAACACATTCCCAAGGCAGCTGTGCCCAGTGTGGCGGGGTGTGCTGCCCTCTAGGGCTGAGAGGATGGCTGAGTCCGAGCTCAGAAGGGGTGATTGCACCATCCACAAGCAAACTGAGTCTGCAGTGATTGAGGAGGTGCTCGCAGCAGGCAGAAGTGTGCTCAGGCATCTTGACCCCTCCCTGGCTGCAGAGATGATAGGGCAGGTCTTCTCCTGACCTTTGAGACTCTACCATTGCCCCTGGGTCAATGCCTCATTGCACAACACTGACATAGTCTGTAGCCAGGGATCTGCTTTACAGGGACTTAATGCAATGCAGCCCAATAAAATATAATATAGGCCTTTAGCATAATCTTCAGGGATCAGAGCCTTCCTAACAGAAAAGGGACTTGAAATGAATTTTAGTGTGTCACAAGAATACTCTCACATAGCCAGAGATAAGACTGATGGAAGTCCTTGGGGACATCTGTTGACTACCATTTGAACCTGCAACATTTATTACCGGGCCAATGTGCACTAGCTTTGATCCTGAGAAGCTCTCTGATCCAGAGAGGGAGGAGTCAGCATTTCGAAACTGGGCTGTTTTGAGACAGTAGAGCCACTCTTGGTAATCATCATAGCTGGAGCAGATCACTCGGATTGAATTGATTAGTCGGCCTGTAAAACAACATCAGAGCTGTTACCGGATTTCACAGCAATCCATGTTTCAGTCAAAAACTCTTGTGAATATCCTCTCTCCATCACTCCCTCTTCTCTCAATGAGTCCAAAGTCTGGATGGGGCTCTTGCAAATCCCCTCTCTCCATCCCTCCTTCCTTTTTTCATGGGTCTAGAATCTGCATGGGGCCCTCACACCGACACAGGGACAAGGGGAATGCTCTGGCTTTGGTGATGTCCATTTGCATCAGGCTGAATCTAGGACAGGGACAAACACAGCCCAGATCTGAATGAAGAGGACCTGTGCAGCCACACTGTGACAAGCRAATCCCTGGGTATTAGCACTGTTGCTGGTTGGTGCTCCCTGGGCAGTGGCTAAGGTCCCCTTAACCTCTCCCCTGCAAGCAAAACTAGGCCCTGCAGCTCAGCAATGGTAAAGACACCAAACTAGTCCAAGGAAGTCAGGAAGTTTCTAAGAAGTTCAGTTCACAAAGTTTGGGTTCTGAGGYGAGTAAGCACAGCCAGGAAAATGCTCACAGCAGCTTAGCAAAACCAGCCCCGGCCCAAGAAACCTTTGTGGTTGCTGTCAGTGCACCCGTTGGTTTGTCAGACACCTACCTTCTATTAAAAAGGATGTTTTCTTGTTCTCTTCGAAACGCACTTGGACAGCGTTCAGCGGTAGCTCACCCTGTTGGAAGAGAGGAGCAGGCTTAGACAGCACAGCCGAGTGTATTTCACAGTGTGTGCCTGTGGCTCCCATATCATATTGCAGCCCCCCACGGAGGTCTCAGCTCCAGGCCAAGCTCTCTGTGCATTATTGGGTCCTCTGCACATACCCACTCACTCCCATCTGCTCCAAGGAGACAGGACAGGCAGAGGAAGGAAGGCATTAACGTCTCAGGCAGCTTGAAAGCTGGAGACACTGCAGGCATCCAGCTGGCTAAAACCCATACTTACGAGCAGCTTCCCATAAGAGAGGCCAACAGGTTTTAGGAACCTACCACAAAGCTTTGCCAGCTTAGCTAGGAGCATGAAGAGAAGAGTCTCACTCTGTAACCATCTAGCCACAAAAGCAAGATCTGCAGTAAGGTCAGGGCTAGGCTGGCAAGAACCTAGATGCTTGTTCATGCATTGTGGGGAAAAGTTGCAGCCCAGCTGCTGCTCCCTTCCCACCTCACTTCCCACTGAAGTCCTCTGTAAGGTAGAGGAGGAGAAAGTGGCAGCTCAGTTCCTAAATCACCTGGCCAGGTATGCAGAAGGCAAGAAGCATCCAAACTGCTCCTGAMCTGAGTGAGGATTTGGGTACCTAAATGCTCTAGTGGATGTGGGGTATGGAGCACCAGCATTCTGAAGAGCTCTGTCTCCAGCAGATTGATCCAGGCTTCTCTCATTAACCTCACCCTCCCACTCATACTGATCTTGTCTTCCACCAGAGGAGGCCTTATTGCAGAAAACAAGCTTGTGAAGCCAGTGTGATTGTGCAAGTCACAGACATTCTTACTAAGTCCTTGCTGAGATGTGACCTGGAAAACATTCTTTTTCTTCTAGTCCTGTTTTCAATAGTTCCCTGTAGTTTAACAGATGACTTCTCCAAAAAATTTTGCAAACATAGTCCTGAACAAGATTTTGTTTGCTGGATTGGGATTTCCAGCCTTGCAAAGAGGAAGCCTCACTGTTCATATCCTGCAAAGTCTTACAAATACAGGGCTGAGCCCTGTAAATGCCAACTGGTGTAATATGAGCTCTTGTGCTACACAGCAGTTGTGAAAGTCACTCCTGCAGTTAGAGCAGGGTTTGCCCCCAACAAGCACTGTATGTGTGTTCAAATTAGCAAGTAGCTTACAGAGAGAGGATAAAGCAACCTGTCCCCCGCCACTGAAAACACTGGAGTTAAGACAAACATGTGCTCTTACCCCTGAGTTCAATGATGCCTTTGCAGGCACTTCTAAAATTCCATCACACAACAGACGTTGGAGAGGGTGTGTTATACAGAACAGTGATGGCAAAGCGCTTGTTATCAGGCACCGAATTTTAAAAGCGGAGGTGCCCCCTATAGTCAGTGCCAGGGTGAATCCCCCTTGGTGTCAGGTTTGGTATTCACCGTCACTTCCCTCTGTGCCACCACCACCCCGTGTCTCTCAGCCGTCCCTGAAGCTGCCAGGGCCGTTCATCCATGCCAGGCCCTGCGCTCCTCTGATCACTATGGGACAGGCAGCAGAAAGCAGATCCAGACCTCTTCTGCTCCTGCAGCCGAACCCCATCCTCAGCCCAGACCCTGCTTTGCCATCTGCTGCCAAAAGTATTTTGTGCGTCACTGATGACAGTTTAATTCTCTGTGATGGACAGCCTGGCACACGTGCCAGGGGTTTGTCAACTGAACTGGGATCTAGGTCTCCTCTTTCTTCAGGGCTTGCCAAAATGAATTTTGGTTATATAGATGATACAAGATCAGTCCTAGGAGAGCAGCTGAAGCAAATTTTGCACTAGAAACAACTCACAGATGAGCTCATTGCTTTATTTCTCCTTTCTCACTGAAAAGTTGGCCCATTTACATAGGCTCTGGGGAATGTGGCCAACATGACAGCTATACCACACAGGAACCATGTTGCTCAGCTGGGTGACTGTGACTTTTGCTGGCTGACTGCCTCTCTCTGCAATAGCCTGCAGGCACACACCAGCATCAGCAGTACGTATTTCTTCTGCACAAGAAAGTTATTTATGAGCAGAGCAGCATGGGAAGCCTGATGGTGGGAAAGAATGTTAACGCAATGCTCTGTGACTCAGTTTCCCCCTCTACTGCAAAAAATGGGCTTTGAAGCTTCAGTTTGCACAGGTGCTGGCAAGGTAACGTGTAGAAGAGGTTGGTGCTTTCTGTCCCTCTCCCAGTGTGGCACCCACACCCTAGGAGTTCACAGCACGCTACAGAGGGGATGCCATCTCCTCACCCACAGCCCAGTCGTGAAAGGCTGCCTTTGGCCATACTGCCAGCAAAGAGTGAGGGCAAGTGTGGGAACCAGCACCAGACCTCAGCTACACTTAGTATCCCCAGCGCCAGGCTAGCCCCAGGGAGAAACTCATCTTGCAGCATGGAGAAAGGAACCGTGGCCTCCTCAGCTATCTGACCCTTGGTGTCAGCACATTACAGAGAGCCCTTCTGCTGCAGAGGCGGGCTGCATACAGCTTCACCCAGGATACCTCATGCTCTGTCCTACCTAAGGCAACAACCTCCTGCCCTGCAGTGGCCAAGGCCATTGCTGTCCTCAGACAGTGACGCCAGCTAAGGAGAGGTGCTGCTCATCCCAGCACACAGGGAAGCCTGCACACCAACAGAAGACAGCAGCCGTTCAGATAGAGTAGGAGATAGCTGTGACCCACCAGGACTGGAGGCAGGAGGGACAGAGGACTGCTCAAGGGAGAAGTCAGGTACTCCTTTCTCCCAGCTGACACTGGGCAGGGGTGGCACAGGCGACCTCTCTCTACCATGAGGGAAGGATCAGGTATSAAGGACAGGACGGCAGCAGCATCCTGTCAAGGCCAAGTAGTCATCCCTATGGACACAAGCCCTACCAGTTGTCCTGGGATCCAGGCAGTCTGGCAGAGCTGTAAAGGACCAGTTACCTTTTACTATCTCTTGGTGCCAGTCTCCCATGTCAGGCAGCTGTTTAACAAGCCAAAAGCAGAGAGTCTGGGAGGAGAGATCCTTGTATCCCACCATCAGTCACTGGTCCCTCTACCTCTCCTCTGTCAGCAAGGTCAGCAGTCCCATGAAGGTAAGCACAGCAATGTCCCACAGAAATGCAGGTCAGCGGCAGAGGGTTCCTCTGGCCTTCCCCAGGCTCTGTGTGAACCAGTTTCCACATGTAGCAGCTCCCTCTTCATGGATCTACACCTTGCCCAGGGCCTTTTCTCATCAGAAGTGAGCCAGAGCCTGCTGCTTTGACTTAGTACCATGCCCAGCAGTCCAAGTCCTTGCCTTCCCTTTCCCTATCCCACATGCAAACTTGGCAGCGTCAACTTCTGTGGTTTCTATAATATCCAAGAGCAAAAGGACCAGACTATTCCTTCACAAAAAAATTGCAGGGCTCAGCATCTGCTTGCAGGGAAGGGAAGTTCATTTGCAGAAGCCCTGGGAAAAGGCTTCTGTGTCCTGACATGTCTGTGGAAAATCAGGTTTCTACTGCAGTGTCACAGGCTGGTGAATCACCTCCTCCCTGTGCTCCAGCTGAACAGAGCCTTGCCATTAATGCAGTTAGAGAGACGCCCAGGGACTAATGCTCGTGTACCATGGGAAGACAACACTACACAGGCAGAGTAAACAAATCTGATTTAAAATTTCGAAAGAGATGAGTTAATCTGACAGCCTAGCCAAGGCCTCCTTATACGGTCGTACCCCCTCCCCCCCATTCCCAGTAGCTGCAAAAATATCTGTCTCTAAGGTGTTTCACACAAGCCACTGACTGCTTGGAAAGCACCCACCACTGTTGCACCAAGGCCAGAGGAGAGCTCTCACCAGGATCTATCCCTTCCCATTGCAGGCACAGCCATACCCTCTGGCAAAGGAGATGCTTTGTGCAGGTCTTCCCAGGGGTAGTCTTCTGATTAAAAACAGTCCGTGTGACTAAGGGTGTGGGGTGGAAGTGATGAATAGTGTGAAAAAGGATGCCAATGATTTTACACCAAATTTCACAAGCCCTCAATCTATGCGGGGTTTCTTTGTCACAAATTACTAGTTCCTTTTTCAGCGATTAAAGAGGATGTTGCTCCTTTTTAGGAATGCCTCAGCTGAGCTCCACCAGCTCCAGCCACACCTGCAGGTTCAGAGCTCTTTTGGGCACATTTGTCCTAACATGGGCAAACAAGGCCAGAAAACACAAGGCTTTGTTACAGCCACTGCAATGACGTCTAAGATGGATGCTGGCAATGAAGTTCAAGGGCAATTCATGCTGCCAGCAATGCAAATGCACATCTCAGTGCCTACACTGCCACTGCCTTCCCATGCCAAGGGTCCTAGCATTGTTCCTCCATGCACAGACAAACCAGTGCACTAGAGAAACTCTTCTCACATCACCTTGTGCACTCAGGCTTTTACGTCCTTGCTGGTCTTCCCCTGGCAAGCCCAGACATTGCTCAGGACCAGCTGTGTGCGCTCCACACGCTGCCTCACGATTCACAGAGTGAAAACTCAGCAGCAAAACCAAGCACACCTAGCAGTAGCCCCTCCTTACCGCCTGCCAGCCACCTCCCTTTGCCCTTCCTGCAGGAGCATTAGATGTATTGCCTGGAKCCTACCTGTTTTCAAGCAGTTCCACAGACTTGAGCCTGGGAAGCAAAGTCTCCATAAGGGCACACTCCTGTTCCAGCTCCTGTCTCATGCTAGTGAGCCAGGCTCTCTGCCAGCATAACCACACAGAAACATGCCAACCTCCCATCTCATAGAGACTCCGATTCCTTGGCAGCCTGCTCCTTCCCCCAGGGCTTTTGTAGAAGGGCAAGGTGTTTCTCATGGGAAGACAGCTTGCAACATCCCTCTGCCTGCTCACCTGCCAGCTGGCAAAGGAGCAGCCTCAAGGGAAAGACTTTGCCAACATTAGTGCGCAAGGGAACCCAGATGGAGGGGAACAACGAGTCAAAGCAGTGCTGAAATAGCCTGGTTACAGACAGGTGAGAGATGAGGAAGAGGCTTGAAAACACACTTACCTTAAAATAGAGGCTGTTGCGCTCTTCAGACACTATCACCAGTGTGGAAGGGTAAAGGACCAACAGCCGGTCATGTTGTTCCTTGAAAAGTAAAGGGAAAAAGGGATCCCTGTGAACAGCCAGGCAGGGCTCAGGTCTAGAAGAGTTGTTTATTTTGTTTCCAGAGTTCTTGACTCAGGACTGGTGTCAGAGAGACAGAGCTGAGCTGCTTCTTTGCAGCAGGGCTCTATAAGAGACACCTGTCAGCTCTAGCTGCCAGCCCCACCTTGCAAATGCTTATGCACATGTGCTGTCCCCAAGCACTGCTGCTGGGCCAGAGGAGCAGTAATAAACACTTTCAGGTACTGGGGTGTGAGTAAAAGGAATCATCAGGGACTCACTGGACTACTGGCAGCAAGTATGCAGGAATCTGTGCCAGTCACTCGATCCATTGCCTTTTCTGAGCCTAGCTGGTAGGAGGCTTCTCCCAGAAATGAGTGTCCTACCTGAAAAGGCAGATGCTGAAGCTTCACTTTGGAAACACAGAGGACATCACCTAGGGATTCCCGCTGGGTCCCTCTCCACTCCTCAACAGGCATGTTCTGCACAGACCATCGCAGCTCCTCCTTCCCCACAGAGCTTTGCTTCCAGTCATTCTAGGGACAAGAGCACAGTCAAGAAGCAATTGTAGGACATACCCTCTGCAAAACACTTTAGCTAGCAGATGGCCTATCCCAGCACACTTTTCAAGTGTGGAGGAAGCAAGAAAGAATAATAAATATGTACAGAAATCAGCTTTCCAGCTGGGACTGAATAGTAATACTTGGTACTCATCTGTACATTGTCAGGTGAATGCCTCTGTTTTACAGGTGGGGAGACCAAGACAGGGAGGAAAGTGAAAATCTGGTAGAGGAARGCAGGTCTCTTGAATCTGATCCTGTTTTTTAGGCTCTGGTCCCAGTTTCTTCCTTCAAAATGTTTTTAAACTCTAGATATTTGCACAAGCAGCCAACTGTGTGAGCGTTCCTCTGAACCAGACCCAAACCTCGAGTCTGTGGCACTGGCACTTCTCTGTCGCAGGTCTTCCTTTCAGCACACACCCCCTGCCAGGCCCTCTTGCAAAGCCTTTGATTTTGCACCCTTCCCCAAAGGCAGCAGGAACTCAGAGGCCACACAAGAGGCAAGCTCCAGAATTAGAAGCTGTGTGCRCTCACRCACATACACACACACATACGCACCAAAGAAATGCAGCAAGCTGTTGTCAGGTCTCAGGCATACAGAGCACAYCTGGGGCTGCCATTGAGACTGAAATGCCAGATCCATCATAGTGCTGCCCAAACAGACCTAAGCCCCTAAAGATGTGTGAATACAAATATACTGTTCTTCCATGGACAGAGAATTTACCAAGTGAGAATATTGTCAAGTGAAGGTAATTATCATGTCTCTCCACAGTTATTTTGGGGGTGGTGGAATAACAAAAGGAAGCTGGAGATATGGGGCATATTGCCCAGGGCCAGCTCTAGGCCCTGGCAAACAGACAGGTGCCGGTGGCAGCAAAAAGCCATGGCCCACACAAAAGCCTTAGTAATGCTGCTGCCCTGGCTTACACTAGTGCTCGGGCAAGGCAACCTGGAGAGTGCTGCTGGCTGAAAGAGGAGTCTACAGCTGTGTATCAGAAGGGCTCAATTACAGACTTTGCACTAACACAGAGACTAGTGGAAGTGGTATGACTGACACCAAAATCCCTGTGCCCCACAGCAGCGGTAGGTCCCTGACCGATGAAGTCAGGGCACAGCCCCACAAAGCCACAGCTCTGCCAGACAGGCTTGTTCTTGCTCATGGTGGGCCTGAAGGCTGTCATGCTGCCTGTCTGGCATGGCGAGAGTCACTCTGGCAAGTGGCATCTGATCAGCATGGGTCATGGTGTCAGCCAGGGCTCAGCTGCTAGAGCCCCACTCAAAATAGTGGGCGATTGGCCTAGCAGACCATTCCTGCCTGATGGGGAGCACTTCTTCCCCTCAGCTCTCRTGGCTCATGCCAGGAGCAGGCTGTCATGCATAGCTGGGCAGGCGGCTGAGTGGGACAGCAGGTGTGGTTTCGGGGATGGTCTCTGCCTGAAAAGGTGGTTGTGTGGCATGTGCTGTCTGGGTGTGAATCCAGTCTGGCACAATCCTGTCTGAACCCTAAATCTAACTGTCTAAGGCTCTCCTTATTTGGGGGAAATAGTCAAGCTGCTGGCCTGGTAAAGGGGACTTAGGCCAGAATTAAATTCCACATCATCTTCCAACTTTTTGAAAGAGCAACAAGCACAGTGAGAAACATTTTGAAGTGGAGCTGTAGCCCCAATCTCTTTCCATCTCCAGCCCTCTGATCAAGTGCTCTAGCCAGGAGGAAGAGTCCAAAGCCCCATGGGGGCACTCAGGACTCTGGAAGAGGAAAGCATTAGCAGCGTACCTGGAAGCAGAGCTAAAAGGGCTGAGAGCAGCTGGCTGCAGAGATTATCCCTTTCACTGGATGCAGTGGGAGCAGTTGCGGCACCCACTCAACTGGCTCAACTTCCATGGTCATTCAGCTCTGATCCCACAGGCTGGAAAACAACTGCACACATTCCCTGTCCCAAGACACTAACCTGAGAGAGGAAGGGCAAGCCAAGGCTTCCTCCGTTTAGGTGGATCTGTTTCTCCAGGTGATAAAGCCACTGCTTCAGCTCTGACTCAGTAGGGCAGAACACGATAAGGGGATTCAGTAAGGGACCTAGGTATGTGAGACACAAGATGAGCTGAGCAGATAGGAGCACCATTTGCAGCATCAAAGGGTAAGCAGCTGGCCAGGTTTGTTAGGCTCAGCWCATCATACGATTGCCTGTGAGTGCATTGCTCTGTGGATGTTATACTTCAGTTCTTCTTGTTACCATGTTGATCACATTGCTTCACATCAAGCTGCTGGGAAAGCTCTCTGGAAGGAACTCCTGCAACAACTTCTCATTTTCTGCTTTTGTAGTCAAATCTAGCTCTGGCCAGCTAGCTCTGGCCACTAGTCACTTTTCAGTCCAAAATCAGGCCAAGGACAAAAATCAAAGGGAGTACAAAAGTCAAGCTTGTAATCAACACAGGGATTTCAACTTTTAAAATCCCCAACAACTTGTGAAAAACATCTTGCAGWCCAGAGGCTACCACAACGTGTTGCCGCAAACAACATAACTCAATGCAAAAATTTCACAGCRTTTCAGTTTCATTTCAGTAAAAAATAGGACATCAGCACTACTATGATGCTATTTATGTATTGCATCACCAAATATAATCTGCACCAGACAAGCTAAAGCTGCTCCCAGACACAGCCTTAAAGAGAGGAACAAGCCCATAGCTGTTGATCTTAACATTTCCAGTTATCATTCATTTAGCATTAGCAAAAAAGACTCACACACCCTCTGCTACTCACTATATATACGTCTTAGTGATGTTAATCATTTCTGGCAGGTTGAAGAATGCCTGTTTTGACTAACAATTTACCACTGGTGTATTAAAACCATACTGACCATGCATCAGTAAGATCTAACTTTTCCAGGACTTGGAAATTTTCAGATAAGCAAGTGCAGTGGATAAGCATGATGCTTTGCCCTTTCATCTCATAATTCCTGCATTATTTATGAATATCAGCTAATTAAGACTTTAAAACAGTTATGTGAAGAAATGCACTAATAAAGGCATAGCAGAGGTGGGGAAACTGAGGCAGACACTCTCTGAGAAACCTTGTATAAGTCACTCAGTTCAAATCTGTTATAAGAATTAGACACTTGTATGCCCAGTAAGACTTAGCACCTATCTACCATTGTGGGTCTGGGGCACTCTTTGCCTTAGTTTCCCGATCTTTGCAATGCAGTTAAAGTGATTCCCCACCTTAAAGGGCTGATAGAAGGATATAAACATGTAATGTTTTCCAGGTGTCCAGATATTCTGCTAGCTCTAAATACTTCTCTGTATACTCAGGCTCTTATACAAACAGTAGGAATCTTTCCAGTAAGGCATGACCCTTAACATGGCACTGCTTGCTCTGCCACCTCCTCTAGGGTAGCCTTTCAGACACATCCTGAGGGCTATTCAAACTGTCACATCTAAATAGGGCCCCAAAGGAAGAGAAAATGAGAAGAGAAACTCCTCTCTAAGCCTGAAGCCTGAGACATGTCTCAGGCTCGTGAAAGGAGCTGCTTGAGAGGCTGTGAAAACAGAGCCCAAAAGGCTTCTGCTAATTCAGTTGCCACCATTTCCCTGAGCCCCAAGGGCATGTTTGTGGCAGGCCACAACACAGTCATGTTAAGGAACCTGCACTGGCCTTCATGCTCTTTTTTCTGCCCCGTCCTTCCTCTTTCCYTGGGCACACTTCCAGAGAAGCACTGGAGTCAAGAAAGCCACTTCCCCGAGCAGAAATTTATTCCCTCCTAAATCTTCCTGGCTAGAGATGCAAAAAGGCTACGATATTTTCAGGTGGACACAGGTAACTCTTGGTGCTGAATGACTACATCAACAATAGGGTATGGAAAATCTGCCACGCACCCACACTCCTGTGTGTTTAAATGCAAGCAGAACAAGTCCACCTGTCCTGACAGGTTAAGCTTGGGAGAAGATCCCACTRTTTTACAAACTGGCCAAGAGGCCCTTGCCTAGCATAACAAGACTACAACAGTCCTTAAAGGACTCAATCATCTTTAAACTGAATGGGTCATTTTTACTATATCCTCTTTAAAATTTGTATCATTTTTTTGTTTGAGTGGTCATTACATAACTAACTTGCTAACACAGAACAGCAAAGTACATAGACAATGGGTCTGGGACACAAATTAGCTTTCTCAGCTCTGTATCTTTATCAGGTTATTAATTACTTCTGTCTACTTCATGCTTTAAGTACTACCCTTGGGGCTTGGTACTGCTGTAATTCAGCACTGACTAAGCTGAAACAAGCTCCCAGCCAAGCAGCAGACAAGTTGTTATCCCAGGAAAGCTTTTATAAAACAAGATGACTCAGATAAAAAGTTAAAAAAGCATGTGGAGGTAGAAGAGATGGCAAGGGACAGTTGATGTAGCAACCTTTTGTCCTGACAGTACCAGCTTGGTGTTCTTAGTAGGGATAGCTCACCTCTCACCGTTGTTCCACTTCATTCGTATTTGAGAGGTGCCTTACATCAGCGTGCACAGCACTGTACGACACCTGCTCAGGGTCACTCCCTGCCCTCAAGAGTTCATAAGGTGACGAGAGATGGAGTGAAGGAGTTTTTATTCTATCTCTTGGTTCAAATGTGGTACRGAATAAATAACTGGGTGGAAGTGGGAACTGTCACCATGTGTCCTGAGTATTAACCACTCCAAAACACAAGCTCATCCTTCCTCTGAGGAGCACCTTTGAGGAGTCCCTACCCTGCCTGCAGCCCTGGGCATCACGGTTCAGGGGTCTGGGAGCAGGGAAGCCTTGGAGAGAGGGTTGTAAATACTGGGAGGAAGAGCATCAGCACCCTGGAACTTCTTTCCACAGTGTGGTTTTCCTCTTGGGGTAGGTCAGATCAGGATGACGAGCAAAGATAGTTGTGATTAATAAACACACTGTTCTTATTCAGAGTAAACAAAGAAGCACTAACCTGTAATCTGGAAAGCATGATCCTCGAGCCCTGTGCTCTTCACATTTTCTATTTCACACACATTCAGCTCTTTCAAAGGCAGAAGTCCCTGCATAAGCAGAACACACCATCATTATTTTGGGGGCAGCCCACAGGCAGTCTCTGCAACTAATGTCCCTTTCCCACAGGAGACTGAAAGTCCAGAACAGAACCAGCAGACTGCTGTGGCTCACAACATTAGTCTGCAAAAATTTGCTCCAAATGGAAATATTTGGGCCTTCAATCTAGCCTTCTCACCAGAGTAAGTAGGTTTAGCCGCTCCCTGAGTTCAGTGGGGCTGGCACTGCAGTAATCATCTGTCACGTTAGCAAGAACACTTTCTTTATGTTAAAAGTCTTTAAGGGTTGAGAGAAACCTCAACAAAACAATGCTGGTTTGACGCAAGAAAAACATAACACGGTAATAGCTGTAAACAAAAGTTAAGCTGGCTGGTTTCAATAATCAAGCTCATCAGACTCCAACCATAACGAAACACAGGAACAGGTGACAAGTCTACACTTCCTATCTTGGGTTTTCTAAAACAGGATATTAAAAGATGCTATTTGTTGCAATGTCTAGAGACCAGTACTGGTTCATTAATTCCTTTACAGTTCCTTTAGAATTAATAATCTAAAGAGCAGGTTATAAAATAGGTAGAAGAGTGCATAATATTGTTAATATTCTGACGTGTCTTTTCAGTTGGAGGCTGGCTTATTGGATGACTCAAGAGACTATTGTCATACTGCATTAATCTCAAATGACCCAGAAGACAATAAATCATTTCTAAAAAGTATGAATTCTGCAAATATCTACAAAAAAGCCYGGCTCAATTTTAGTTACTCAGTCATGGAGGGAAAGTACTTTGGGGGTTTTGTGTTTGTCCAGTTGTGATTTTTTGGTTCCATGTGCAAAATACCCACTGTTTGTAATTAACTGCTATCATCAGGTTAAAGGACTGGTAAATAGTTCGTCAGGTTAGTTCCCCCAGGCTGCTCTCGGAGCGTGGGGGAGTTCCACACTCTCCCACACCGTTGCTTTCTCTGCCCTRCTGAAGAACTCCTCCCCTTTGGCTCAAGAGCTAGGGGCCAAATCCATCATTTGCACTAAGGTCAGTAGGATTTTGATCAGCAAGAGCTCTGACTACACCAAAGCCTCTCTGTGCCTGGTGCTGTACATGAAGGTAAATCCATGTAGCCTAAATACCTCCCATCCAAGGGCCTGCTGGTGAACCTGCAAAAGCCCTTATCCTACTTCTAAAGCAGGCCTTCCAAGTTGTCCTTTAGTCTCTCCACAGACAAGGCCAAAGACCCAGGTGGCACCAAGGTTATCTGGGTATGAATCTTAGCAAAAATAACCTCTTCCCCTTGAGCTCAGCATCCTCAGAGAGAGACTCAAGATGCAACACCTTGCCAGGATCATCTAGGGGATCACCTAGGCCAGTGGCAGTTCTAGGAAAAGATCCTCCTTGTCTTGTCCAGTGCTGTCCCATCCACCTTGCACCCCACTGTTTGGCCATACTGCCAGATTCCCTGATGCTTGCCCCTACCTGTTCCAGGGAGATGCCCTACCTGGTAGGTGAGTCCATTGCAGCCCACAGACTGAAAATACAGATAAGACTGGAACAGCTCCAAGTAGCAGTCGTTCACCTCCTGCAGAAAAGACAAACATCTTGAGGTTTCAGGACACATTCCTCTCCCCCCCCACTTCAGTGTCTCAGACTGGTCTGTGCACAGAAAAGCTGCACTCACTTATCCAAGGGCCGATATAGCATTTCTGCTGGTGGATCTGCTGCCAGTCTGGCTGCTAAACATGAAAGTACAGCACAGGTGCCCACTGGGATGAGAGCCAGCAGAAGTGCACCAAGCAGTACCTGCGCACAGCAGGGAATAGAAATCCCTAGGCTCTGCCATAGCTGGAGGAGATCTCCATGAGTCACATTTCCCAGAATTACAATTTGCTTCCCAGCCCTGAAGGGTCACTCCATGCCTAGGAAGAGAAACACCCACAGTTTCCACAACTTACCTGGCAGTGCTGGAATTTGAACTTGACCTTGGAGTAGTAGATGATTTTTCCCAGATTCCTGACAATTGTTTTCCTGCGTCCCTTCTTGAACAGGCTGGGGAACCTTTGGTCCAAGTTTTCTTTCTGGTTTTCCTCATTCTGAATATTCTGTACCGAGGTTTCAGGAAAAACAAATCAGAGCTGGTGGGAGATGGGGGGCCTGCATGCCTGGGAGAGACATTCCCAGAATAGCTCTTTCCCAGAAAGGCACCCTGGGCAGGTGCCCAGGCTTGGGCTGTTTGTTGTTGGGTCTCCAACAACATTTCTGGGGCGGGAAAAAGGAGATGCAAAAACAAATCCTACATGTAGGGTCTCCCAACTCCATAGCTGATTTCCTGTTGTCCTAATTGAATTCACTGGAACAAGGATTGAGCAAGGCTTACCAAACATAGTTTGCCTTTYGTTGGAGTTAATGGGGAGGTTTCCTCTGCTCTAGTTCCACCTGGATTCCACAACTCTCACAAATACACAGATCCCTTGATTCCTTCAGGTGGACTTTGTTGTTTCAGGTGCCCAGACAACTCTGTGGCAGAGTCCTATGGCCATAAAAGCAGCTGCAAGGCACCGAGTTGTAAAGCTGCTCATTGTCAGTGCCTCTGCACAAAAAGACAGGGGAAACCAGCAGGCACTAGGGGAGAGCAAGGRCTGGCATGAGAGGGATTTAGCACTCCCACAGCAGGAGGTTTCCCTCATTTCCTGCATTCTGGGTATAAGGAAGTTTCTCCTTCTGTGCCACAACACAAGTCTGTACCCCTATTGAGCTCTACTGCCTGTTAAGGGCCTGCCTGTTGTACTGCCTGGATACTGCCTAAATCCCTGGGGTTAAAAGCTCCTCTGCAATTTCTCCGTGAAAAGCATCTTTTTTTTTTTTCTTTTTTTTTTTTTTTTAATTGGGAGGTTCATTGTTTTTGGGGGGTGAAGGGAAGGGCTGTATCCCAGTGTGGCCACAGGTCCCACTGATTCCCCCTCCACACTCCCGTGAGCGTATCCAAGTCTTAAATATTGGTTTTGTCAGACATGTCACAGACTCCCTGGGGCACCCATTCCCCAGCAAAAGAGAAAGGTAGGCAGGAGATGCAAGGTTTGTCCTGTTGTTTCATGGTTGGGCTGTGAAGCAATCTTGGTGGCATTCCAGTATAACCATTTGAAGCTGTGTTTCCCAGAGGTATTTCCAGTGAATGCATAGCAATGTTGGAGGCAGAGCGGAGCGGTGATATGCGACTCCACAAGGGTCAAACGTTTCTGTCGAAAACAGCATTTCCAGGAAGGATCCCAGAGAGGGCTGCCAGGGCTTAGCAGGGATCAAGTGACAGCCCACCACCCTGTACAGCGAGGGATTTCCAGCAGCCAGTGCTCCCCMCTGCCACCGAACCCGTCTGACCTGCATGTGCCTGCTCCTAGCAGGTTGTGCCAAAGAGACAGCTGCATAAGCCCCGTGATTAATGAAGAGCCAGCAGTGCTAACCACCGCTCTCTTGCAGGGGCCTAGATGACTCACCTCTTTGGAATGAAGTTAACCCTTCTCATAACCACATCAGAGCCATCAACAGCTCTCCGGTTAGAGGTAAACCRGTAACAAGACACTAAGGGTGTTGGGGTCCCTTTACCTGAAAAGCCCGGCGCTCCTTTCAGGTTCTCGTTGAATTTAGGCAACCCTTTTTAGGCCCCACATTAATGCCATCTCTGCTCAGAGCCCCCTCCAGCTTTTCTAGCCAGCTGTCAGCAGTACGCACACACACATACACGAACCCTCCTGCTGGAGGTGGAAACCCGCACGCTGCCAATTAATGGCTTCACTGAGAGGCAATTAAACATAGGAAAAAMATTATATTTTTGCTACACGCCGTTGTCAGAACAAAGAACAACTGGTCACCTGCCAGCTGTGGAGCAGTACTAGAAAACTACCTGGATGAGGACAGCCCTTCAGCGGGCACCAGGCTGCAGGGCGTGCCTCGCAGAGACACAGCCAGGCCAGACGTGGGCTCACACTGAAGTTCCTCTCTCACTCCTTCAGCTGTTTGCTCAGTGGGTCAGGTACAAGCATTCACCCACCAGTGTTTGCAGTCTGCCTTTTATCTCCTATTTATATTGCAGGAACACCTACGTATCCCAGCCCCAGGCAGAACCATGGTGATAGGCACTGTAGAAATACAAGAAGAAATAATAGCTACTATCCCAAAGAGCTGAGAGCTACAAAAAGGATGAGAGAGACAACCAGCGATATGTTGGTAGCCAGGCAGCAATGTGTGCTCCAGCCTCCCGCTGGGCACGATGGAAGGGAACTTGCTGCCATGGCTTGGGGAGTTAAGGTACAGTACCACAGCCATTTATTGCTGACTTACCACTAACACCTTTTCCCACCCCATCCTCTTTCTAGATCACTCTCAAATGTTACTGGGAACATCTGCAGTGTGGCTCTGGTGCAAGCCAGAGTCACCTTTAAATAACTTTAACACCTGGGAATCACCCAGCAGGCCAGTCAAATTAAAAGTTGCTGATGTGAGAGAGGAGCGGCGGTAGACAGCATCAGCACTGGATCGTTTCCTTAGGCTAAAAGGCCTGGTGTAGGCAAGTCCATCGCATAAAGGGCACAGACAACTAGACATTAACTGCAACTGGAGTGACAAAGCCAGCCCTCTGAAATTTGGGGTCAGCTTCAAATTTCAAAAGCCACCCTCCTGAGTTCAAGGCAGGATGAAAAGCAGAAGGAAGCAGGTCAGGCAAAGCTCACCTGGTTGTATGACCAATGCTCAAGGGCAGTAAACAGGATTTTTCTCTCTTGAAAAAAGATACAATTGAACTGCAACAGTCACATCAGTTATGACCAGATATTGTGGCTGGGCAGGAAGAAATGGGACTGTTCAAGTCAATCTTTTACCAGGCAGGGCTCTCCTATATGCCTTTTACTGGGGTGCCATTGTTAAACCTGAATTGAGTATATTGTTTGCCTATGCCCAGGCAGAACTGCCCTCATAGGTTTCCACATATTACTGCTCAAATCTCAGGAGAGCAGCAGCAGAGGGCTGGACATCATTAAATCCAACAGCTAGTACAAGGTTTTGGTGAAAGCTAGCACAGCCTGCTTGTGCAGCACCAGGTGCAGCGGTGACACCTACCTCCACCCTGCCACTTTTCACCCAAACACCTTCCAAGACGGTCACAACTATGATCTGTTTTTCCAGCTGGGGAAGTAAAGCACAGTGAAGAGTCATGACTTGGCCTCAGCATGGGCCAGGCTCAGACCCCAACGCTCATGCAGCMCTCAGGCAATGGCAATTTAGAGTGGGCTAGGAGATGGCACGGACAAAGAGGCCACAAAGGCCACCTCCAATTCTGTGATTTTCTTGGTGAGGCCACTTACWTTTGGCAGCACAGAGCATCAGACAGTGTCCTGCCCTGGCTGCAGAAGGAGTCAGGGGGACTGGAAACCAGCTCATCTGCTTTGCTCATCTGTAATTTATACAGTTTCTTTGTTCCYCGCTTGGAGAATAAGGCCGACTAAAGCTGGTTCGGGCTTTCTCACTCAGGCGGAAGGAAAAAAAAATTTGTAAGACTGATGCCACTTCCCATAAATTCCTAATCATATGCCTACGTACAAAGACAATTTCCCAGGATGGAGAGGACTTGCCTAAACAAAAGCTCTGCAGAAAATAGCTCCACCTGAAGCTCTAGTATCTTTGGGCTCAGACTCACAAACCCATCACTGCCCTCTCTGCCTGCTCTGGGAAAGGTTTATAGCTAGCAGCATGGCCTCCATCTGACCATCCCCCAACAAGCAGCACTGGGAACAACAGGATGTTTTGTGATGACCAGGGACCAAAGCTGTCACAGCCACCTCAGCATTCCCGTAACACAGCGACTCCCAGGGAGCTCTGAAGACATGTGTTCCTGGCCCCTTCCAAGCACAGAGACCAACCCCATCTTTGCAGGACTCTTGCTCCACCCAAATTTCCTCGAGCCTCWGGGTCAGAGTGACAACCAGTCTGCACCGTCTTGGATCCCACACTGTGCTAGCCAGCAGACACAGAGCATAGCCRTGTTCTGCCCTAGCTTTTTGTTGTCATCCCKCTACTCTTTAGATGTGCATGGCTAGAAAAAAAAGAGAATTTAAGTGATGGGCTCACACACAAAAGAGTTATAACAGCTTAATGCTGAGGGATATATGAGGGAAAACTGTTAACACAAATGCGACCAGCTTTGGCTAAAACAGTTTCTCTCTCACCGGGGCTGGGCTGAGAGCATACATGGAGCATTACCACTGCTTACGCAGTGCCATGTTTTGCAGCTTAGGAGCGAACAGTCCAAGCACTGTTAGCAAGCCTCCTTCAACATGCCACCCAGGCCCAAAAGCAAAGCAGATATGTAACTACCTACATATTAGCTAGTGTGGAGAGGAGAATTAGGCTCCATGGTTGGGGTGCACAGGACAGTACTTAGCTTTCCCTGCCAAAGCACTCTGCAAGCCTTTGATCCTCATAGCTCCTCCAGGAAGGGGCATCCGTTCTTCCCGTTCCACTAATTAACTCCTTGACTCAAAAGGTTCTGAGGCTACTACAGTGCAGCTAGGATACTAGTTAGCTTTGGTGCGGGGCAAGTGTCCTGCGGTAACACTGCGCCTTTTGGGCAGGCACAGAGGACGGCACAACCAGCAGAACAGAAATGGCTAGGGACAGGCAGTTTTTACCATGCTGAGCATCACCAGTTTCCAATGACCTCAGGTGATTCTGGRGGTGTGCGCATCAGCCCTTGCCTGGTTTCTAGAGAAGGAATTGCCAAGAGGGCCTGGRCTTCAGTGCCCACGTCCTGAGGCCAAGCCTGTTGCAGCAGTGGTGGCTCAGTGGAGCCCATCACAGGAATACACAAGCATCACGTATCTCCCTGGCACATGCACCACCTGAAACCATGGGAATGCCTCTGTGTACAGCCAACATGAAAGGGACCTAGCATTTGTCATGCCTCTGAAATTCTCCTCAGTCAGCTGTTAATTCCTCTGGCTGCGTTGTACTGGTAGCAACACTCTTCCCACCCCAGCCCTATCCTGATTAGTGCTATTTTCATAGCTCAGCTATCCCCTTTGGTTTGAGGCACTGCAGATCTTTGGAAACCTGGCTTCTGTCAGTTTGGCAAAACAGCAGGTCTCTTGCAGTGCAAGTGTCCCAACACGTTCTCTTGCTCTCTCTGATGCCTCATCATACAGGTAGAGTGAGTTAATAATTAACCTGCCCCAGCCCCTGCAGATCCCACTGACTCCCAGCTGAATCACTAACCCTTCCTGCCAGCAGCAGGAAGAGCTCACCCTTGCAAAGTTGGTACCCTGGGGCTCTGAAAGCTGCTGTATAATGATAAAAGCAGCAAACGAGATGTCTTGCTCTTTGGCACATCCTTCCGCCTCCTTTTTGTTTAGGCTTTTCAGAAGCTGTAACCGGCAAGCGTGGGAACTGGGGCCCAAAGGCAGGAGAGTGGTAGGAGCAGGATGTGCTGGCCTTGTGCGCCGGCCGCCCTCGGCAGGGTCCGGAGGGGGTCTGATTTTCAAGGATGTCGCTCACCCAAGTCCCAAACTGCCTGTCATGCCTCCAGGTTTGGTGACTTCAGCACCTCTGAGACTGCGTCTGCAGAGTCCCACCTGCACAGGCAGTACAGTCTGCAGTGACGCACTCCTCAGACCTGGCCTCCCCTCCTGCCTCTGGCCCCACAGCACCTGGTCACCTTCTGCTTCTGTAACAGGGGTGGGGAAAAGGACTAAATCAGGGCTTTCTCCAGGCCACACAAGAAGCCTGTAGCTGAGCAGAGAGTTTGAATCCCACATGCCCCAGGCAAGGGTAGCTCCTAACCAGCTGCTCCACCCTCCCTCCTTCTCTGGCAAGATCCCATATCCCCTGTGCTCCTGCATGATTAATCTCTCTGGGACCTTTGTTCTGTCAGCTTGCAAGATTCATTTTCCAGGCTCCGCTAACATGACAATTCTCCTTGCTTCCCCAGGGGAGCATCCAGGATCCCTTCTGGGCCTCGTCTTCTGAGGTGCTACACATCTCTTCAGACGTCAGCTGAGCCYTGCAGGGAACCGTTCTGGTGCCACATGCCCATTACCCTCAGACCAACTAATGAGCAGGACTGTAGTCCCAGTTCTGCTGCACTTCCCACATGTACAGCTCAGGACATGTCCCTGAAAAAGAGGATGGCATTTACCTGCAGCTACCTCACAGGTCAGCAGCAGGACCCCAGTCCTGCCCCTCTGCCAGTGCCCCATTCCCTTTCACGAGGAAAGCCAAAGGACCTACCTAGAAGCAGCTGAACCACAAGGCACTGCAGAGGCACTGTTTCTGTGGGTCACATCAGCTCCAAGACAGCTGAATCTCCGTAGCAACCCAAGGAACATGAGCAGGACTATCCAGAACTGGGCCCTCCGATACATCTCATCTCATTGAAATATACCTGGCCAGCAGCTGAAGCCCAAGAGATAATGTCCTGTTACTGACCTTCTCTGAGATTACCTCTGCCTAGCTGTGTCTCTCTGCCTAGCTGTGTCTCCCTGCCTCAGTTTCCCCTTCCCTCATCCCAACATAGCCTATTTGCTGTACAGCGGGGAAAGTATGTAGACAGCATAGCGCAATGGGCCCCTAAGCTCAGTTCATGCCCCTGGCCCACCCAAAGGCACCAAGGCAACACATCAGGGTTCATAGTTTCACCTCTGCTTCCCCTGAGCAGCGCTGGGAACTGGGCCATATGGCCACAAGGCTGGTACGTGCCTGGGACAGACCTGCCCTTCCTGATTACCTTCCCAAGGCTTATTGCTAATATGCTGCCTGCTCTGTCTCATCCCAGCGTGGGAATGAATCATCCCACCTTTGAATGCTCACTCTAATTTTCCCTTCCTTTGTAYGCTACCAGAAACAAAAGAACCAAGAGCAGCAAGGGGAGGGTGAGATATTCCCACCACGCTGCCTGCCTTGCTCTCAGTTGCACACATTTTTGCTGCTGACAGTTCATCCTGACTCCTGCAAGGSGACCCTGGAGCAGATGGCTCTCCTGCCATGAAGGACACAGGTCTTACCCTTTCCTTGGCTGCAGATATGACCTCCATCTCCTTGAGACAGTGCTCTACCCTGACCCTGATCCCTTGTCCCTCTTGCACACAGAGCTGTCCCTTGGGTGGGGGGGTGAGAATAATCTCTGGGAATGTTGGGGAAGGGGCGGAGGGTGAATGCGTTTGTACTTGCCTTTCCTGGAATATACTGCAGTATCTTGTCTGTGGTCGTATCTCTCTCCTGCCCTCCTTCAATACCAAAAAAACTAGGCAGCTTTTTCTTGCCATCTTTTCTACAGAGGGGAGAAAAAAACAAAACAAAACAAAACACACATGCACACACAGATCTAGCCTGGTGCATAGTAAATTCAGCCCAGAAATAAGGAAGTCAGAAAGCTAGAGTAAGTCATTGGTCATGGGCGTTCTAATCATCCCAAGCCAGCAAAGGGCTGATAAACAGYCTGAGAAAAATTGTAATGGGTTTTGTGTTGCACTTGTTTTTTTCTTTGCCTTTTTACATGTCTCTGCATAACCAAATGGTAAGTTAGGCTCATCTGYGTCTCCAGCTCAGAGTAGGAAACAGATATCCCATTGCAAAATGCAAAAGCCAAGTCAAACCCTGATGGCTATTCCAAAGCCACTAGGGCAGAGATGAATTTTCACATCTTTCCACACACAAAACAGGGTTTATTTCCTTCCACTCCCAGCAGAGCCCCCAGCTTCTCCTTGTGTGCACATCRTTAATGAGCAGTTACAAATGTCATTAACAACTGGGACTGCCTTGCTTGGAGTCCCCAGTGGTCTTCTTTGAACCAGATTGCAACTCTTCATTCAGCAGAAACCCGGCTCATCTCCATGGAGAGCTGTGAGCGTGGGAAGCACAGTCAGTAGGGACCAGAGGTGCTCTGGGGCTTGGTCACTATACTGCAGGCTACCTGCCATTAACCCTTCAGGGTTCAAATTCCCTCTCTTTTACCCCAGAGCAACTCCACAGACTCCTGCAGGTTTGCTCCTGATTTATAGCAGCACAGGACCAGGGTGACAATTCAGTGTCTCTTTTTGATTATAAATCCCTGAGCCAAGCAGAGTCCCTGGTGATTACCTTGACTTCTAACAGAGCTCCTTTTCAGCCCAAAGTTCTCAGAATTGGGAAGGCTCTGCTTAGTACATGCTTAGAATAATGACAAGATTMCTGTGATTGCATTATTGGGAGCATGAGCAGGGGGGAAATGCAGTGCTTAGAAAAGCTTGCTCTGCACTCCCTGGTAGAGTCTGTTTTGGGACAGCTGCCCATCACTGTGGTACCTGAATGCTCTCCTGGCCAGCCCAGCACCAAAATACTTAGAAGAGCATACTACTGGTCTCTTTCATGTGTTCTGGTGGAGTTACAAACACAGACTAAACTGTACAAGCAGAGTATCATATTGGGATCTGGGGCTTTCTCTCTAAAGTACGAGGAATGTGAGTGTTGCTTTCTTCACAGCCACTGGTAGTTTATTTTTGTGCTCAATCTGTGCCACAACTCCAGGAGACACAAATAAAAGAAAAACAAAGAAAAAAGGCAAGTGAAAACAAGGAACTTCAGGCATCCTGCACCTTGCCTTGTCAGTCCCACAGAGAGAGGTTTTCATTTCCAAAATGAAATGAAATATATCACATTTTTCCTCGGGCAGTGCTGCTGGAATTCTCTGCTGGCATAGCCCTAGAATTTCTTCCCTGGCACTTGCAATGAGTTGATCTTATCCAGCACTGCCCAGTACCAGCAAAACCATACTAAAGCCCGATTTTGCTCAACCTGCAAATAACTCCTGGGTTTCCCAAGCGGGGCTGAGCTACTAGCCCAGTTCTGTATGGTGTGTCACAAAGGAGAAAGCCAGCAGGGAAGCCAGCACGTGCTTGAAAAGCAGTCTAAAATAAAAGCAAGTGTACTTACTCTTTCTTCAGTGAAGGTTTCCTGCTGAAAGAGTGTCTGAACCTCCCAGGTGCCTGAGGGACACAAGTTAAGTTCCCCATGCTGGCAGCAACGGGAACAGTCCAAGAGCAGCTGGGGGCTGGAGTGCTGGGCAGAAACTGAGACCGAGAGCGTGTGGAGCCAGGGAGGTTTGTGCGTGTGTGTCATGCAGACATTCCCCACTTCCGCCTCCAGTGACTCTTGTGGGTGTGAGCTGTGAGCAAACAGACTTTCGGCCCAGGTTTCTTGCCTGCTCCTTCTCCTCCCCCTTCCCTCTCCCTCTCCGCGCGGGACTGATAGCGCGGGCGCTTGCGAGAGCTGCACGGTGCGGGGAGGGGCAAGCAGCTGAGCAAGAGTCTGCCGGGAGGCACCTGCGATCCTTGGCGCGGGASGGCAGAAAGGCAGACTCCATCCTGCTGCCTTTGGAAGGCAACTAYCGCCACTTGCGAAAGGAGGGACTCCAGAAGGAGAGCCCTCCGGCTGCAGTCTGACCCACAGAGGCATCCCTTGGCAGCCGGGGGCAGCTACGGAAGGGACGCGCAGATGTCACGAGTCGGCTCCAATTTGCCTGCATCGCCCTCAGAACCTTTCTTTGACCACTCAGTTTCTTCCTGTTAGGAGTGTTTTGAGTTTTTGCATCTCTCGGTTAACAAGACAAAGTCATCAATGTGGCAGAATACTACGTTACACCTCATTTTGGCCTGTAAAGGAGAATTAATCACAGAGTTAAAAATCCAWCATTGCTTAGATGCACTAAGCGATCTCACTATAATAGCATTTGTTATCAGCAAACAGGATAAAACTGGAGCCCATCATAAATGTATTTGGTGTATTTTTCCAAAAGAAAAAAAAATCAATTACCACTCAGTTCAGCTGGCAGRAAAAAATTATCAAAAGATAATTTCAGTAATTATTGTGATTATTATGTAAACATTCTCTGAGGTGTTCAAAAGGCTTCATTTATTTTAGTTAAAAAGAACTAGCCTGTATTAGACAGGAAGTGTAACAAACTAACAAATATAACAAAAAAACAGGAGAAAACAAATAGTAAATAAATAGACAGAAAATGAGGAATGATGGAAAATTGATAAAGAAAACAAAGCACAAAAGAAGTGCATGACCACCAAAGCCAAAGGGACATTTTCAAAGAAGCATTTTAAAAGGCAAAACAAAGATTCTCAACCATGGTACCAGCCCCTTACTAAGTGCAAATAAGTATAAAAACAGTGAATAGTCAAGGATAATACAAAGGCAGAGGCAGTCAATAAATATTTCTGTTCTATGGATTGAAAAAGCCAGGCAGTATAGCCATAGCAAATGATGAAACCCTTTTCATTCCATAATATTGCAGGTAGGTATTTAAAACAAACAAACAAACAAACAAACAAACTTAGATACTCTAAACCAGAAGGTTCAGACAATTTGTATTTGAGAGTCTTGCAAGACCTGGATCACTTGGATCACTGCTGTTCATTTGTAGCAAGTCTTTCACAACCCAGAAAAATTGGCAGAGACCTGAAAGAAATTAATGAGATASTAGTATTTCAAAGGAATATGTAGTAATTATGGGTTTGTTAGTCASATGACACTGATCCCTAGGAAAATGATAAAACAGCTGTTAGGGAGTCTGATTAACTAAAAATTAACAGAGGATAATATAATTAATACAAATCAACCAGGGGTTATGGAAATTAATTCTTGTAAAACTAATTTAATTGCTATCATATTCGAAAAAAATTTAATAAAAATATTGGTGCTGAATCAAGAAATTACTATAAAGCACTTGATGTGATACAGCTACACAGCCTTCTAGTAAGAGCCTAAAATAATACACACTAAGATACACAAAYATATTACAGGGTGACTAGCCAGGGATACTCAAAAGCACCTGTGAACAGGGACCGCTCTYTGAGAAGGGTGCTTCTGATGGGTATTCTGTTTCCACATTATTCTGACTGATAATCCAGCGGCTCCATCTTGCTACCATAGCAGAGAGGCTACAAAGTGATGCAGTCAGGCTAGAAGCGCCTGCATGGGGAACATACAAACAGCTGGCAAAGAGATAACAGGAACAATGCTGAGAAATTGAAGATGGACAGGTTTAACCCMAAAACAAGGCATGTATTTTTAGCAGAAACGGTTATTTCTTACTGGAACAACTCCCTGAGGACTGCGATGGCTTCTTCAGCAGGGGACTTTCAAAACCAGGAAAAGATGTTTTGCTAGAAGGTTTGTTTGAACCAAACAGGGATTTGTTATGTGAAGTCTTAACAGATATATTGGACTTGATCACGATGGTCCCTTCTGACCTTAGGCTCTATTTGTATTTACCACGTCTTAAAGCTGAAGCAACAACAAAAGTAGCAACAAAAATAGCAGTATAATAATAAATAGCAGTATAATAACAAAGATAGCAGTAACAAAATCAACATACCCCCAAAGAACTAACCATACAGTTAGGCAACACTTACCCAGAGAGGGTGGCTGATAACAGACATGCCATAAAATTTGTCAAAGGCTCCACATACTTGACTTCTGAAAACAGCCTCTTTATCCCTCCTCCCCTTTCTGACTTGTATAATTCATTAACCCATCACAGCTGAGCAAAGCAACAGGACATACCCCTCCAGAGAAGCCCTATCCGAAATACCGTAACTTTTATAGATGGATAATTCCCCAAACTCAGGTCTGTCTGTGCAGGACTGTGAAGCAACTCTGCAACAGCGAAGACATGTCCCAGTGCCTCCTGAGAGAGACCAAAAGGGATAGGCAAACAGCAACAATTGTTACTTTGTTCAGGAAAAGGATCATTCCCCTTAAAAAACGTGGCTAACRTGGTCTTGCAGTGTGACCAAACATGCGTGGATTCTCCAACACGCCTGTTCAAAGAAAAACTTTACAGCTCAAAACAGTGCTATACCTACCTCTCTCCTGCTATTTCCATCAGTCCTGCAAATGTGCATTGTCTTGTCYACTGGGACACCAGTAACGCCACTAACAGGCTGGCAGGGGCAGGCATGACCTGCAGGTGACGACAGCTCTCACTCTTCTGCTCACTGGGCACACAGGCTTGCAGGAAAACTGCTCTGCTTCCAGGAGCAGGAGTGCCTGAACTTGGGGGGGAAGGAGTTGGGCTTTTAGTGMGGTAGTTTTTTACAGAAACCTGAGACAGAAAAAAGAATCTGGAGAGCAGGGAGAAAGAGGACACGGCAGGATAAMAACTGGGTCTGGCATGACTGCTATACAACATCAGGGCTTTACTGCAAGGCACTAGCACATGTGCAAGGGAAAGTTCCCTTCCATTCCCCACAGCATGTTTGCACCCCTTGCCATGCAGCTTCTCCTTGCCCTTTTTGCCCTCTGCACCCCCACTATCATAAAATGAGCTTAGTATTTTCCCCGTAGGCAGCARTGACTGGCAGCAGCTGTTGAAGGTAGATCTGACTGTTGCAGAGCCTTCCCTGCTGCTGCATGGGACCAGCTTGCTACTCCTGCCTCCAGGCAAGATGCATGTGACAGCTGGAGGTAGAGGAGGATGTTTCTCATGTGGATTTCACTTCCAGTACAGGGGAAGRCTATCTATAGCACTGGAGATTGGGATACCCAGGGAGTCCAAACTGCTTAACCAGAATTTAAAGGCAGGGAGAGGTATCAGTCTGCTTCTAAAGCCCCTGTGTTTCAAGCTGGTCTTGTCCCAGCGGCCTCCTATACCATCAGCATCATTGTCTTGCTCTTTCCTTCTGCAGGGTTGCAGCACAGCAGGAGAGAGCTGAAGACAGCTCAAACACAGCACCCTCTTTGGGAGTACAGAAGACCTTGTCCACAGGATAGCAAMCTCCTTGGCCAGGCAGCTGGCACCAAGCTGCTGAGCATTGCACCAGGGCCTAGAGGAACCAGGGCTGAATTAARCTGCTCTTTTTAGCCTGCTTGAGGTTCCTCAAAACACATCCACAACTGCAGGGCCAGTCCACTGGGGCCTGACCCAGGCAGACATGGGTCCCTGCTCCACGCAGATGCCCCAAAGCCCAGAGCAGCTGTACCCAGAGAGATGAAAYGAACTCAGTGGCTGCTCAGGCACAGACACACAGCAACCCACCATGCACATCTTCTGCCTGGGGGCTCCTTCTCCACTTCCACAGAGAGCAATAAAAAAAAACAGCTACATGTCTTCTTGGGAGCAGAGCCAGGGAAGAGAAAGGAAGGATGCACTGGGCAGGATCAAGGATTCAAGAAAACGTCTTTATTGTACACATTGGCTTGTATTGCTTGTATCCCCTCCCCAATCCCACATAGTGCAAAAATTCGGAGAAACAGAGTTCCACATAAATAAGTCAGATAACTTACAGAGAAATCAAAACGACGACAGTTTGACATGGAGTAGACCAGGTCTGCCTAGCAGCAAGGCCAAGTGAACATCTCCCCCAGGACAGGGCAAGAGCTCCTGCTTACCCTTGCCATCTCACTGCAGACTGACAGCAGGATCCCTGTGTGAAACACGGCAACACACACAGCCAGGAGCCATCACCTGCTTAGGAATGCTCCTCAGCTGGAAACAGCTCACACAGAAAATCGCACAACTGGTATTTTGGGCAAGACACCACTAACTAAAACCAGCTGAGAAACCACAGATCATTGACAGTTCTCTTCCCCTCCTCAGACAGGGTACTACACACACACAGACACACACAGACGCATACCCCTCTCCAAGGCCACCGCCTCAGCAAGGGATTTGCAGCACCAGAAACAGTTTCATCCCTGGGATCTCCTCCCAGGGCAGATGCTGACACCTTGTGTCCACACAGTGTAGTTTGGGGTGCTCTGGACCCCCACAAGCTGCTGGGGATCTMTTTCCCCTTTTCTTTCCTTTTTTTCCATTACAGGAAAGCAATAAGCACCTGCATAGTTAGTACATYAGAGCCACAAAAGGATCCCTCYTCCCCAAGCTYCTGCAGAACAGGCTCAGTGGTGGATATTGCTCAGGACCCAACCAGTGGGCAACAGAAGTCACACTGCCTGTTCATGTGCTCCCTCGAGAGGCAGAACAGCATTGCACACCACTTATAAAGTTGTCTAAGATTACAAGTGGGGCCAAGGAGACACAGCACAAATGTGCTCCTCAGCCAGTTACACTGCTCTCCTCCGCTTTTGCCTGCCTGTCACCTCTYTAAGGCAGTAGCACTGCTCATGCTGCAGCAGCAGTAGCAGCAGCTGGTGAGAAGTTGAGCCACTGCTCCAAAACCTCATTCCTTGTTTCAGCTCAGTCCTGTTTCTCTCCTCAGCAGTTCCCTTCTGGCCCCTGCACTGCCCCCGCTTATTGCATGGTGCTGCCATCAGCGAGGTGGCTGATCTATGCTCTCCTTATTCCATCCCCTTGCCTTATGCAGAGGCCCCAGTAAAAGCCCCAGCATGTCAGGCCAAGTCCCAGTAGCCAGCACCATTCACTGCTGACAGGTCCATGACTATTAGGCTGATCCTCCTTCCAAGAGAACCCTAGAGCCAGGGGCACCTTGAATATACTGGTTGATACCAATCCAGTAGAAGACTAAAATCCTGGGAAGAAAAGGATGGACATCTCTCAGGCATGCAAGCACACACACGCGCGCGCATGCACACACACACACACACACACAAAAGAGCAAACCAGTGATTTCATAGTTTTCTGAACCAAGCAGATTTCTGAATTCTGAGTTGTCTGAGTTTTTCTGAACCAAGGAGACCTATTTATGGCAGCCCTATTGCCATGCTTGCCATGTTCACCAAGAGTCATTACAGGGTGTCCTCCACAATATACAGGAATGGGAAAGCCGCTCAGCTGTGACTGTGTCAAAGGCTTGGCAAGTGAGATGGGAASTAAAAGTAGATTTAAAGTCTGTCCTAAAAGCCAAAAAGAAAAGAAATCACCACAGCCTGAAATTCCAGACTGTGTCTTTGGAGAGAGGCTGGGGAGAAGCAGCCTARATTTTTTTCAGAATCAGCTGGTAATTTCTGGTATCCAACTTCAGGCACTGTAAGTGGGCTTATAAAACATGATGGGCACCTGTCCAGGAGAAAAAAGATCGCAATAAAAACTCTCTTAAGTTGGGAAGTCTTCATTTCTCCTCCGACTCTTCTTTTGCCTCTCTCCAAAAAAGAGGAGAAAAAAGAATCTCTACCCACTTTTAAAAATTTAAGCCAACAAAAACCACCACAAGTGAAATCTAAGCACTGTAAGYAGGAAAGGGGAAGGAGTAAGGGAAAAAGGATAAAGGAATAAATTAGAAAAAGGTTTTCAGTTAATACCGTATTTCTAATGCCAAATTTGAACACTGTTGAGGTGACTCATTCCTCTATAATGTAGAGAGCACCTGCCAATATCTCTTCGTTCAAGACTCATCCACACACTTTAGGGCATACACGCTAAAAACATATCCGAAGCCACTAACCAAGAGGTTCCATGGCACAAGTGGGTCTAGAACCACAGGTGAGTAACTGTGACTACAATTCTAATTTATCCAACCTTTAGTTAATTAAAGTGGCTGCTTAATTGCCAGGAAGTTGCTAATTGCAAATGGTCCCTTCCATGCTCTTTTCACTGTACATACAGTATCTCACACATGCATGCACTCCCACACATCTGTAGAGAACGCCTTCCAGAACATTGTCTCATTGACAATTAAAAAAATAATTGTACCCTTTTGCTGCCTTAAGTGCAGATGGGATTGGGAATACCAGGAAARCGTAAAAATAAAGGGCTGTCGAGTCAGTAACATTTTTCAAAAATGCATTCAAATAAAAGAGGCAGAAAATAAAGCAAGTAATGCCAGGAAACTCTTCTTGAGGCTGAACTGTTCTTTAAGAACCAAGACCTTTCCATAAGCCCAGAATCTGCTTTGCAGAGAGGGAAACAGCAATCTGGCTGATCTGATCCCAGTCAAACTGTGAACCAGAACTACATGCAGATAGCAGACAGCCGCTGAACCTTGGAGAGCAATGGTGCAAATGCAAATCAGTTCATTCAACCCATCCACCTGTCTGGGCACTCCCCACAGCAGTGGTCAGTTGGGATCTCAGTGAATGAGGTGGGACCAGTCAACTATGGAAACAGAGGGTTCAGGATGTTGCATCCAGCTTTATCTCCATACTTTGCTTCCTCCAGGCCCCATCCCTTAGTTGGGCTTCTTTCATTTGTTTGTTTTAAGGCATCAATTAGACACCATTGAGAACCATGCAGTGGTCTCAAAGTCTTTAACAGTGCGCAGTAGACTTGGTAAAGAGTTTGGCTACAGTGACATTCATAGGAGCGGTTGTACATTCAGCCATGTCCTTGGGAGGAGAGCCGTCCACCTCGGCCACCYTGCAGGACTCCTGGAAGCCGCTGAGGCTGGCTGTGCTCATATGTGTAGCATTGGCTGGATAATGTTAATCCACAAAGCAACAATGGTAAAGTTTCCCTTCCCCAAAGGAAACAAACACCTTTTGGGTGAGTGGTGAGATGTGTCCAAACGGAGCTGAGAGCACCCCTTTCCCCATCAGTTGGGAGAAGGGCCCTCATACAGGAAGCGCATTTCTAACCACCGTTGTCGTGCTGAACCGATGTGTGCACCAAGAGCGGGGATGGCCCCCTGGGGCTCACAGGAGTGCTGAGGTTGGAGGCAGCAGTCAGTACCTTTGCTTCCCTCCTACAGTGACTGACTGCCCCGTGAGGCAGGCCACGCTGGCCTGGCACTCTGCCAGGCACCCCTGTCCCCTTGAGATAAAGCAGGCCCTGATTCTTTGTCAAAGACTCGTCGAAGACACCGATAGGGTGGGCGAAGAAGGGGGAGGGAAGTTGAGCAGTTCCAGCACAGCCACCCCCACGCTGCTCCGGCGCGTGAACATGCACGAAGCTGCCACCCACTTGTTGGTGCGGGGGTTGTACTTCTCGATGGAGTTCAGGCTGGAGCTCCCATCATTGCCACCCACTGCGTACAGCCACCCRTCCATGGCCACCAGGTCATGGGTGCTCCTAGAATGACCATGCAAAGATTACAGGAATGTGAGGGCCAAATGCAGTGTACGCAAGCTGGAAGGGAGCTCCGCACCTCAGATGGACTGGCCAGAGTCTGCTACCCCTTAAAAGGATGGATCCCCCTCACAAATGCCCAGTGAAACCGAACTGCCCAGGCTCAAACAACAAGAGTCAGTAGCAGAGCTGCTCAAAATAGAGCTTCAAGTCTTTCTCCTCATCTCTGATACCCCCTTCCACTAGAGAAGCATCACTTCTAAATAACAAGTCCTAGGAGCCTAAAATCCTTGGACTTCCAAGCACAAATCCTCCCTCAGCCAAGAAACATCTACTTGGCCTCAGCCAGCTATACTGCCTGGTCCCATACAGCCACACAGATTGCTGAGRACAAATCCCTCTGAAGACAACGCCTGCTGCAGAACACCCCTAATCCACCCGGCCGGTATGCACATACCAATCCCTTACAGAGCAGCAGGGAGCGCGTGTGCAGGCAGCATAGAGACAGCTAGCTGCAGTACTAGCCAGCCACTGGGGCATGTCTGCACTGTCCTGTTTGCAGTGCCAAAGTAAGGCAGGACTCTCAGTAAGATGGATTCACTATTCCTGACTGCAGCGGCTCAGGCTCCCAGCAGCTCAAGAGAGGTCAGGGCAGAGTTGCTTACCTACGGATATTCATGGGTGCCACGCTCTCCCATGTGTTGGTTTTGGGGTTGTAGCGCTCAACAGAGTTAAGGCAGCTGGTCCCATCATTGCCACCAGCCACATAGAGCATCCCCTCTAGCACAGCCACTCCTGCACTGCTCCGGCGACTTAGCATGTTGGCAATGGGTGTCCAGGTGTTGATCTGGGAAAGAGCATAGTAAGTTTGTGAGCAACACATACAAGTCACTTTCCACTTGCCTCACCAACTGAGTCCTGTGATGCTAAGCCTGCTGTAGGAACTCAGCTCCTTACATACTGGTCTTCCCCCAAAAAGGCTTTTTCAGGGACCCTTGTTCTTTCCCTTCACCTGAAGGGTCAGAGGCATTGGAAAAGTTCTACTTGTAGCAGAGGCAATTAATTGCTAGTGCRTACTAGGGCATCAGCTAAATGATTGCAACATTGCTATCTGGCTTCTCAGACACAAACAGACAGGGGCAATCTGACTATCCAGCTCAGCTGCAGTCAGACCACAGCATCCTGCCTGAGTCAACAGCAAAAGAGTGTTGGTAATAGTAAGCTTTTTCTCATCTCACAGAAAAAAAATTTTTTTGAGAAGTCACAATGTCATGAGACAACAGAGGGAGGAGAACTTTGCTGCATGGCTTTGTCCCTGCCAAAATACAGGAGTGCACACAAAGTATTGCCAATCACAAATTCCAACAGGACAGGTTTTTCTTCCCACTTCCACATAAGTGCCTTTGAGGCCTGAGAACATGGAATTCTAGGATATCCTCATCTCTGTGGCTCCAGAAGGGATTTAAATTAAACCAAAATCAAAGTTTGCAGGTGAAAAATCTCCCAYAGGAAGAACTGCATGCCCAAGAAGAGACCTCTGCTGACAGGCTCAGAAAAGCACAGCTGCAGCTGGCAGACCTGCCATCCCAGGAGCCTAAGTACAGAGAYCTCTGCACCAGGCTGCCAGTCACATTACAGCTGAACCCCTGCCCAGTCACAGAGTTGAGCTGTGTCTATTTCCAATCTGTACAAGTCATGGCTGTGGCTTTACGGCTAATGCAAAAMCTCCAAGACCTCCTCTTTGATCTCTTTGCAGCAACCCAGCCTCCTCTAACAGAGCTGTAAGACCCCAGACCCAGCACACATTCACAGCCCGCTGCAATCACAGCTAACTGCTCTGGATGAATAGGCAGCAGAGGCCTCATCTGCAGGCTCACTGCACAATCAAGAACTGTTCTTCCCAGAGAACTCAAGCTGACCTACACAGAATGGGAACAGAGGGGGCTCTGGTGGTTCAAACATAATCTCAGGGCCTGTATGGATGAGTTTTGGTTCWTTTTGCTCTGGACTGCACCTACAGCTGCTCTGCTTCTGCAGAAGGGCCAAGGTGACAGCCATTTCTACCTCACAGTCACACATGCTGGCCTAAGTCACAAAGGAGGCAGGCAGGCCTACGCTGCACAGGCTAGTATGGGCATGCCTTCTGCTCCACTGCTGCTGCAATATTTTGCTAGGAAGTGGTCCTATCTTAATGCATGGCAGCTGTTTGTTAAGAACATGCATTGCTTCTCTCTCTCACGGTCACGTCATTTCTCCAGCATCCTGGTGTGGCTCTCAGCCTTCTGCATTACCCTTTCAAGCACCCATCAGAAGGGGAAAGAGAAAAGGGTTAGTAGGCATGCTGTATCTTGCATTTACCTGGGGCTCATACTTTTCTACTGTGGCTAAGTGGGACGAGCTGTCGTATCCTCCAACAGCATAGAGGTTGCCATCTGCAAAGGCAATCACATATACAGTTAGCCATCAAGCACAGCACCAGCACCAGCACAGCCTCCCACAGGTCTTGCATGGACTCTGAGGCGGTACCAGCTGAACCACAGTACCTCCCATTCCCCAGACAGCCAAGCTGCTCTCAGTATGGCTCCCATAGCTCTCCCTCCCCATTGCAGCACAGAGTATTGCAAAATATTCATTACACAATTCCTCTGCCATGCTGCAAGGTTTCCAGAGAGCTTGTCCACCTGCTACTTCCTGACTTCCTCATTATGGATGCTGCAAGTGCTGCCCGCCTGAGCAGTGGGTTATTTTTAGCAGGAGAGGCAAAGGAAGGCCAATAAGGGCCATGGCAAGCAGAGGGTGTGACCTGGTGATGGAGGAGAAGGAACCTCTTAAGTCAGCACTGAGAGCTGAAACCAGAGTCTAGTTGGTGCCTCTAGGAGAGGCACCCCAGGGACACCACACAGCATCAACATGGCATGGGCTGGGGGGAACAGTATGCTACCCTGGCATCGCCACAGAGGTCCTGCACCAGATGGGGTGGGGAGTGGTATTTTCATTAACTCCATACCCGCACTGGACAATGAAGGGATCATTTCACTTAACGCTGTGATATGCCACATACAGGCAGTTTTGACTCTACACAACTACTTTGATTATTAGCAAAAGGACCTTCTACAACAGAGGAGTAACAGGGTTTTCTCTTCCCTTCCAGGGATGGGATATCATCTACAGCCAGCTCTCTTGCTCCAAGGTAGAAAGAAGCACAAAGGAGCTGAGAGACAGGTGGTGGGTCCCCTGAGGAGTTGCCTCCAAAATGCGATGAAACCTAACTGTTCCGGAGGTTAAGGAGGAAGGTAAGGGCAGGGAGCATGTCAGGACATGGCAGAGGGAAGGCTAGGCTATCCAGACCTGGGCTAGGAAATCTGAGGAGGAAGGGGAAACTGGAGCAGAAAAACTTCAAAAGGCAGCACTAGAAATACAGGAGATGATCAGCACAGAAGTCAGGTCCTCACGCCATAACCCACCTAGTGTTGCCACACGGACATAGCGTCTCCGGGTGCTCATGGCAGCGATGGATGTCCAAGTGCCTGTCAGAGGGTCATATCGCTCTGCACTGCACCAGGCATGGAAAGAGGAACATACAGGTTGACACTAGCAAAGCCTAGGTCAAAGCCCTTTGACACAGGCTCTCATGGGCAGCTTCCAAGGAAGCTGCTTCAGATAGCAGAAAGAGAGGAAGGAACTGACAAGTGATGTGTTTTATTGTGACAGACAGCTATGAAATATATTTTCCCCCAAAAAAGAAACTTTGCCTAGGCCAAAGATGCTGCTCTGCTATCTGGGATGGGGAAGACAGAGAGCTGGATTGCAATAAATCTGTTCTGGGGCCAGTCCATCTGCCAGGAGTAGGCCTGGCAGACAGTAGGCCCCAGGCACCCAGCACCAAGGACAGTGCACGTAAGAGGAGTGAAGAGCCAGCAGCAAGGCAATCCCCTACCTGTTCAGGCACGAGGCCCCATCATACCCCCCAGCAGCATAAAGAAGCCCGTGAAGTGCTGCTACACCCAAGCAGCTCCTCCTGGTGCCCATGGACACCTCAGGCTGCCAGGAGTTGGTGACAGGGTCATAGGACTCCACTGTGGCCAAGTCAGATGTTCCATCATAACTGCAGGAAGAAAAAGGGAAAATATGTAAAAGCTGGGGAGCCCAGATTGCAGGTGAGCCTGTGAGCAGGTCACAGAGCTCAGGAGCAGACCAAGAGCCAAACCAGCACAGCCTGGCTTGGGTCTCTATCACTGTCCCTCTCCCCTGAGCCCAGCTTCCTCCAAGGCCGGGTACACCAAAAGCACATGCAGAAAGGGGAGACCCCTTAAGTGAGCTTTCCTGTGGATCTGCAGAGAAAGTAGGACTCAGAGGGCTGAGCACACTGGATCAGAGGTGGGCTGGGGATTAGCAGACTCTTTAACAGCCTGCAACATAGGGCTCGGACAAACAGGAGGAAAAGACGGGCGTCTAGGATGTAGCCACCAAAATATATCTATATATCTATATATATATATCTATATGTATATATATCAAAGTGAGCAAACGCATTGCTCTGAACAGCTAGGGCAGGGAAGCAGTTTTCAGCTGCTGCTCCTTCTGCTGTTAGTACCTCAGAGGTGTCTGATCTCTCCATCAAGAGACTGGCCCTGAGTGGGCCAACCTCTTGTCCCTCTTTTGTTGTCCCTCTTTGCTACCAGAGCGGCCCTGTGCCATCTCACCCCTGGTTTTGTTTAAAGGCCTTCGCAGGCAGCTGTGCCAGCTCTCTGCACACAGTTCCCACACCCTCCTTACCCGCCCACAGCATACAGCTTGTTCCCAATGGCAGCAACGCCCACTCTGGCCCTGCGAGTCGACATGGAGGCCACCATATGCCACCGGTCCGTCCGCGTGTCATAAGCCTCACAGTCCCCGTGGATGGCAAAYAGGCTCCCCCCACCTGCACATGGGACAGCAAACAGAGCAAACGACAATCAAGAGGCCCTGGGAAGCACTGTGCATGCGAGTGAGTGGAGGGGACTGTCCTCTCCCCAGCAATGTCTTACCTACAGCAAAGAGAACGGTGCTGGCCCCCTCACAGCGCCGTGGCCTTGTCCTGCTGTTGCTAAGGACCCCTCTCTGCTCTGGCATGAGATGATACTTGAGGGCTTCAATCAACAGATCCTTGCACTCCGAGTGGTGCCGCACCAGCAATTCTGTGTCCACATTGCTCATGAGGAAGTCCCGGCTCAGCAAGGGCAGTCGCACACACTTCATGAGCTGAGGGGAGAGGAGCCATGCCCCATCAGCAGGGCAGAAAAGGTTCTGCATCTCCCAACAGGCCCTGGGGACCCTATGGAGGCTGACTCCGTCTGAAGATGTCATCCTGCTTGCTTGGCAGGACAGGCAGCTGATGGCAAAGGGCACAAAAGTACATCCAACAACTCAGCCTGGCTCCTGCAGAGCCAGGAGCCCTCAGCCTGGCAGTAATGTATCTTACTGCCACCTCCAGATTCTGCCTGACCCTCTGCTGGTGCCCACATCCTCCTCTAGCACTTACATTACTATCTCAACAACAGCTCAGCTTCCCAGCTTTGGCTACCAACAGTGCTCACTGGGGGCAGCATGCACCCAGACACCAGCCTTCTCTACCCTGTAGGACCCATGCCCCACACTGCCTGCATGACTCACAGGAGGGATGTTTGAGTGCACACAACCAGCAAACGTGGTGACAGAGCTCTCTAGGGTTGGGCTCTGGGGTAACTGGAAGCTCACAGGGAAACACTGGACAGAGTTTACCTCATCCTACCCTATCTCAGTCCCAGCCTTTTGGGGGACACCATACAACGCTTCCTTGCGGTGCTCCGGCCCTCTGCCTGTAAGGAGGCATGAGAGCAGAGAGATCCAGTGAACAGGGTGCCCGTCCCTAGGTTTCTGCTGGGCGCTGGCAGGCTCAAAGGCAGTGTGCCCCTTGCTGTCCACATCCTCCCCGAGGAATCTCGGGGAGGGTAACAGCTCTAYGTGCCTGAGCTGCCAAAGGTCAGACAGGCTGTCCCTGTTGGACTTGTCTCTAGTTTGGACTTCGCCTTGGACACTGTGGAGAACTGAACTCTCTCATCAATGCYCCCACTTACAATTGGACTAGATACGACAGCAGGGACCAGCTGTYCCTTCCTCTGGCCACAGTGCAGCTTCATCCAGCCCTCCATGCACCCAGGCCAGACACTCGGAGCTGGTGGGGTGGAACCAGGTCACCTTCCCTCTTCCCCAGCAGGCTTACCCTGGGGACATGCTGTCTTCTGCTGTCCACATCATGCTTGACCCAGCTGAGCACAGCCCGATACACCTCCTCTTCTGATGGCACATTGAGGCTATCACTAGAAATGAGGTCCAGCACCTGCAGAGGGAGATAGAAAGGACAAATGTCATCTGAGTCGCTGCAGTTTGGGAGCAAAGGACACATTCACATACACCTGAGTAACTGGCCCAACAGAACAGCACTGGTAGAGGTAGGAGTAAAGTGTAAGCCACCTTCTGTAAAGACTGTTGGCTGAGGGCTGTACAGCTCTTCTCTATCACTGGACACAAAAGGAGCCAAGGGGCAGTTGGGTCCCCTGTACTAGGCAGGAACAGTTGTGCTTCTCCTCTCCTGACAGCATCAGTATGGATACAGCTCTGCCCTGGGTTGTCACTCTTGGTTCACTCCCCTGATTCTTTGTGAGAAGCTGCTGCAATGCTGACACTTCCAATAAACATCAGTGAGAGTAGGCAGGTGACTAGGTTTACATGCTASCATCTCACTTCAATATTTCATGGGATGGAACTAGAGGCCTAGGCTGTTCCCAGGATAYTGAATTTGCCTGAAGAGGACAGCAGTGATGGAACAGGTGAGGACAYGTACCCACTTTTCTCTGCCACACACCCCCCTGCCCCAAGAAAGGATGAGGGGAAGTGTCTGTATCCTGGTGAGGGACCATACAGAGCTCAGTGATGCAGAGTATGGGATGGGCAGATAGGAGTGCTGACTGCCCAGGCTGTAGCACATCTCCTGCAGGCAGCATTGAGCCAGGGGCCATATTGGCACCACATGAAGAGCAGTAGGAAACATTAGCTGAGCTCTGAACATCACAGCTACATGCCTAGGGCAGCCAAGCCTGCCTGCAGAACAGTGGTGAACCTGCCGGCTGTCTGGCAGCTTGCTCCTTAGACTGTCTTCCCAAGGAAAGGGCAGTATACTCAGAACTCACGTGGCAGGCACCAGTGACTGCAATAATTCCCCCCGCTACACTCCCATCCCTATTACACAGGGAATTAAGCTCTCTGCCTGACAGCATATTCCCCATATTGTCTCCCAGTCAAATAGAGGGGACAAAAACCACAGCATTCAGGTACAGTCTTCCTGCTAAACTCTGTACCCTCACAGCAGGTTCCTGTGGCTCTTGACACACAGCCTGCACCTTCCAGGACAGAGCAAGAACAGCCTTGCCAAGGCCAGACCTTTGCACTCCCATCAGGTGCCTTACCTGTTTGAGAGGCAGCAACATGAACTCCTCTGTCTTGGACACCTCCACGAAGTGTTGGAGGACATACTTGTGCGCAGACTTGAGGAGGTCACTGCAGGAGTGTGTGTCAGCAAAACCCCGGATGCCTAGGCAGTTGGATGGGTCAAGCTGGCTGAGTAGGAACTTGCAGCAAGCATCCCGCACACCATTGAGCTGAAGCAGGCTGGCAGCAGGAAGGAGAGTCTGGCAGTGGAAAAGTACAGGGAAAAGGGGAATTTCCAGAACAAAAAAACACCACTTTCAACGTGGTCCCACTGCAAGTCAACAGCAGACCAGGCTTACTGAGCACCTTCATGCAAACAAGCACATAAAGGACAAAACACTCTTTGCTTCCAACAGGACTAAGCTTAAGAAGAGGTAGAAGAGACACATAAGGCCAGGAAAACAGCAGAACTGCAGATGCCCAGGACTAGACTCAGCCATCACAGAGTGCTTGGAGCAGCTGTTCCCAACCACAGCAGTTGCAGAAGCCACATCCCTGGACTTGGGAAAGTAGATAAACTCTCTGACTGCTGCTAAATACATGTGTCATCACAGAATGACAGAGGAAAGTCTGAAGCAGAGAGAGCACCCAAAGGAGGAGTCTTGTACAGAACGGCTTTGTGGAGAAGAGAGATTTGGGAGGGCTCCTACCTGCACATTCCCCTCGCCCACCACAATCTCGGCTGTGTAAGCGTATTGCACCAACTGCTCCAAAGCCTGTGGGTCAATATCGTGTAGCGTCACATGGGTCTGGCGGCTCTCACTCATCTCATCTGGGGCAACACAGATACAAGACATGAATGAAGCTTCACAGCAGGATTGCTCACCCGCAGGAAGCCTTGGCTGTGCATAGAACCGGCCACATCCTCCTCCACGGCCCAGCATTACAGCCAAGGAAGGTCTCCCACCTACGCCTCAGCAAGGAGCAGCAGCAGTATACTCTAGGGAACGGTGTCCATGTCTGCAGGATGGACATCAAGATACCTGTGCAGGGAGTTATGAGCAAAGGGATTCATGGAAAGGACTCAAATGAGGAATGTTATTACACTTGCCCACAGAGATGATAGACAGGCAAAATACTTCCATAGGATAGGGCAGTGGGAATAGGGAGCAGGAGAGAAAGGGAAGAGGTTTGCAGGGAAGAGAGGGTTTAGGAGTGGGAAGACCCTGGCCACGGGGAAGAGAGGACACTACTTGCTTGTGAACATGGCGTGGAAGTACGGGCTGCAGGACGCCAGCACCACCTTGTGGGCCTTGATCTCCTTGGTACCCACATGGAGCACGATGTCGCAGAGCAGCCCCCGCTGCCGCATGCGGTTCATGCACACAAAGGCATCATGATAGTGCCGCTTGGAGTTGTGGGAAATGCTGTGACCATCACGGTTGAGGAGCTGCACGCCACCTTCCATGGCCACGGGTGGGCAGGCAGTGGGCTCTCCCTTCTCAGCGTCACTGATGTGGAGGAAAAACAAAGCATTAACCACACAGGAATAGGTCCAGCTCAAGACTCTTCCCAGGGTCCCAAGTATGTTTGCCACTGCTTAAAGCCCCTGAACAAGAATAACTTCTCTCTTACAGACCCCTGCCAGGGAAATATCATCCTGCTCATAACCTAGCAATGGCTTTGGGGAGGGAACAGTCCCTGGAGGAACATGAGTGTCACAAAGCAATGCTGAGGCTCTTCACTAGTTTGTGTCTAGTGCTGACATTGCTTCCCAGCTCTGTTTATCTCTAGATCAACACCCCCTGACTTCAGAAGGATATTGCTGTAAAACATACATGCCTACAGTGTTTTCCCTTGAAGTTGCACTTTCCCCAAATCAGCCTAACATTGTGCATATCCATGCAACATCAGCAGAAGCACTGTTCTTGGCAGGATCACCAAGGCATGCCAGACATGCATCGACCAAACACAGCTTAAATGAACCACTAGAGAYAGCAAATATGACAATCCTCATTAGCCTAAACAGTAAATAACTGGGGAACCCCATATTCTAACCTGCAAGACTGATGTTACAGACTACATTTTTTCAAGTGTTGGTTGTTCCCTTCTAGCTCCCAGAAGATGCTATAAGATTTTTTAATGCACCTGCCTTCTAAGATTTAGGCCAGAGAGCTGCTGCCTTTCCTGCACCCACACAATCTAGGAGGCTGAGTCAGAGGGCAAAGGCAACCATAGCAGACCTGGACAGCCCCAGTTCAGAATTCTGCAGACTTGGGGTTCAACTCTGGCCTCTTTGCTAGTAAAGGTTGGGAATTCTCAGGCGGTCAGTTAGAAAACAGAGGACACACACTTTAACATCCTGATCTTCACTCCCCTCCTGTGTTCTCTAACCAGGCATGTCCAACCTCACCCAAAACCCAAAGTTTCTCCAAACAGTTCTGCTCCAGCTTTGCAGGCTCCCACTCCTGCACTAGCCTAATAGGCAGTCTGGGCAAAGCAGAGATCTATATCTTCTTGGAACCAGCTCCAGCTGAGACGCTGGCTGCCCTTTTGAGAGATAACTTTGAATTTCAGGTGGTTTTTGCTTGACAGAACTAACATGAGGGGCACACAACAGAGGACAGAGGAACACTGAGTGGGTAGCTGGGACCTAGTGCAGAATTCAGTCTGCATACATGCACACAAACACGCACAGCTGAACACAGTGGGACAGTCCTTCCACACAGCAGAGTCCAGGGAGGGGAACCGGAGCATAAACTGGACTAGTTCATAGCAAAAAATAGATTGCTTGAATAAGGTACAAGGGCATTTGTTCGGCAAAGTTGTTTTCACTTCCCAGGCTTTGTGCATCTAAGCCACTCACTGTGTTTTGACAGGCATTTGACAGTCTCCCTGCTAGCAGCACCCAAAGGAAAGGAAAGGTGGGGGAGTGAAGAGAAAATGAGTGAGCAGCAGGAGGAAAAAGGGAGACGGAGCAGGGAAAAAAAAAAGTAGCTTAAAGAAAAAAAGAGCCAGTGTGCTGCACTTGAAGCGCCTGCCCCCGCATCCCTGCGGGGAGAGAATCCCCTCAGCCTCCGCGTTCCTCACAACCCGACACGCCGCCAGCCGTGCTGAGCCTAAAAATAGAAACCCACCGTGTCGAGCCTGCTCAGCACGAATTCAGCCATCTATTCATTTTTAAATCACATAGTAGAGTCTGGGGAAGGAAGGAAGATGAATAAACATCTTTCCTAAACAGGAGAGAAGCCTGCCATGCCCTCTTCTACTTGCATCAGCAAGCATAATATGAGATTTCTCATCTCACCGTCTGTGGGGAAAACTCACGGGCACATGACAAAAGCAAAGGCTGTTGACACTTTCCAGCAGTGGGGGACCACTGTGCCCTCAAAAACAAGGAAGATCCCAGCAGTTAACTGGTCTTCTCCCATATCCCTCAGCTGAGCTTTTCAAAAAGCTGCAACATTTATAGGACACTCTAGGCACATTAATTAACATCTGCAGACAGCATCATGTGAGAGATGCCTGCATGAAGGCAGTGTATAATTATTAGCATCTCTACCTGGGCTCAAGAGCTCACTTCCCAGGCCCAGCTTAGTGCCTGAGAATGGACTCTGCTTACACGCCTTTATTCCCATCCCTAGCTGCAAGCCTGAGGGTTTTCCTGTCCTGCTCGAGCTGGCTTACCTTTTTAGTATGCTACTGGGTATACTTCTCCCCATCAGTATTTTAGTCATGCCAGAGCTCTAATTGAGAGTACTCCCATAGTCCCTCCTGAGCATTGCTAGCAAGCGATGGGAGCTCCAGGCTCAGCAGCAGTGGGAGGACACAAATGGGATGATGCAGGACAAGATAGGTAAGTAGGGAGACGATGGGATTTTTCCTCGCTGTGCTCACAGAGACTTGTGATAAAAGATTCGCCTCCCCAGCCAGGCCAGTGGATACCACACAACTGCTCAGCCCTGGCAGTTAGGAGAAAGACRTGGAGGGTACAGGAAACTGAAGGTTACTGTGATGCCAATGCATCAGCTACAGCGATTAAGCACATTTCCAAAGAGGGTCGGGAGTCCTGGGCTCTCTTCCCAGCCCTTCCACTGAGTCACTGCACAGCTTTGGGCAAGTACAAATAAATGCAGACTGACAACGATGACATCTTTCCTTGCAATGAGCCCTTCAGCCAAGAGGTAGAGAGGCCAGCCATTCTTTACCCCCTTCTCCACACTCCCACCCAGCAAGGGAAAGCGGAGCCGCAGAACAGCTCGACTGAAACATCCCCAGTGCCCAGCACCCTGAGCCACCCAGCCGTGTCACTCCTGCTTCCTCGGCAGTGGCCGAGCAGGGAGTGAGGCCAAAGGCAGATGCCGTTCCAACCACTGCACTGGTTCCCAAGAGCATTCCCACATCAAGGGACAGTCCTTCCCTTTCCTGTACGCTCCTCCCTTAGGATTTAGACAGGGAAGCACAGTTCCTRCAAAGCCTTCCTCCCTCCCCGTAGGCCACACACCTCAGCACTCACAGACATGACTAAGAGTGAGAAACCCAGAGGAGCCTTACTATGCCAGACAACCAGGCCCTCCAGCAAGCAGCCCTTCTAGGAGCACTGCTCAAGGATCAGCAATCACATTTAGACAGACAGAGAAATACAAACCATGACTCTCTTACGTGATCACAGCTCCAAGCTCTGAAGAGCTACTACAGCAAGCACCCTCTCCGCTGGCAGCCGATTCCCCTGCTCCTCTCCCAGCAGGTGCGTCCTACAGCTCGGTGGGTGCAGAGGGGGCCTTGAAGCAGCTCCCCAGGCACATCCAGCACACACTATTCTGCCTTACCCACAGCACCACTAGAAAAATCTACAGTGTGGGCACCATGCAATATCCACCCATCACAAGCATAAGAAAAGACAGGCATCCAACTCTACCATTTTCCTGGTGACCCAGATGGCTTCTCTTGTCACTGCTGAGTTTATGTTTCCACCTTGCCAGTAGGACACTTCTCCCCTGCCACAGCTGACCTGACCCACAGGCAGACAGCCTGAAACAACATTATTTGATGTTTGTTTGCTACACCCATGCCATGGCTTTGGCAGTCCCTCCCCTGCAGAGCTCACCCATCCACTAGTCACCTTGGGAAAAAATCACCTTCCCAAAAGACAGTGAGGACTGGCATGGGTCTGGCCTGAGGCTCACAGCAGGTACAGCTCCTTCAGTCCYACTTCTCAGTCCTCCTTCCTCACACCACACACACTCACTCTACCAGCTCTGAATTAACTTGCTCCCACTAGAGTTTTTCGGCCTTAACTGGTCAGAATATAATCAGTCASAAAAAAGGGAAAACACACTCGACTGCTGCTTGTACTGATCCCACTGCCTGAATTCTCAGCCTCACTGGCAGGACTAAATATTCCTCATTTCCTTGTGAAACTTCATTCCCAGGAAATGAACATCTACAAGCCCTGCTCAGATTAATTAATTAATGGGGAAAAGTGCCTGSACCACAGGAGACAGTAAAGCAGTGTCCAAAGCTCCCGTGGGGGAAGTAAGTACAAGCCCGTTTTTGTGGAGCATGCAGCAGTGTGAATGCGCGTTACGCATCAGCTATAATGGATGCAGTGGCTGACTTATAATAATTCTTAGGTTATGACAAAAAAAAAGAAGGCGTTTGTTTGGCTGCTATGCGACAGAGCATGGCCATGCATAACAGCTCTGTTAATTAATGCAAATGATCCCTGCCCAAAGGGAGGTCTGTTCTCTTTGCACAAAAAAACATATTTTGCCGAGAGTGAAAGGAAATGCTCTGAGCAATAAACAAAGAACAGAGGATCCTCCAGGGAAAGGTTCAGAGCTTGCCCTTTCCCCAGGAAGACCTTGGAGAATGGCTTTTTGTTGACAGTCCTGGATGGAGATTTTGTGCCCACCAGACTTGGAGACCACAATGACACATCCTGTGCAGCTGGCCAGATGTTGGGGGACAGTYCCTGCTGTGGAGAAGGTGACATTCCCTACTCCAAGACATGACATACCGTCATTCCTTAAATCCATTGCTTCCTTGTGTGCCTCTTTTCTGGCAGATCAGCTATATAGCYATGTTTTCAGGGCAGTGCTGCATCTCCTGCAGAGGATTTGGAATTAGACCTTTAGCTTAACCCCAAGTCCTTTTTGCAACCCACCTATGCAAACCTGTCCTATGGCACAGCAACAGCATGGACCTGACATCTCAGGGAAAGGGAGCTTGACAGTGGACTCACAGGCAGGAATCAGCACTTCCAAGTGCATTTCCATCTCCCCTACAGCAGAAACCAGAATTCTTATTTTTAACCCCTCAGAGGTGTCAGAGGCCATTTCCTAGTCCGCAGCCTCCTGCAATTCAGTGTTCCCCTGAAGAACTGAAATACACACTATGCATTAAAGCTCAGGGAACGGTTAGACTAAGGAGACACAGCCAAGCCCCTGCCTAGCTGTGTGTGTGCGTGTGTGCACAACCACAGGCAGCTTCTTTTCTCTTTGGAGCAGCGCTCGGGACAAGACGTGCTCCCGTGTTCCTGGGGACCATCCCTTCCATTCGATACACCAAGAGCTGTCCTGCCAGTAACAACAGGTGCTGTTGGGCTGTTGCAAAGCAAGGCCACTCATACGCCATATACCAACATCCAGAGATCCAACCCATAACACTGCAGACCTGCAACTTTTCACCTTCCTTTTTGCTTTTGAGGAGGTCACATTAACTCGTGTTAATAGCACTGGGGCTAAAAAAGAATAGCACCAGGCTGAGCTATCCCTTTTTGCTGAACCCTGTCCACTGCCCTGAAGCCTTCACCTAAGGGGAAACTATTAAGCTACCAAATGACTTACAGTATTTTTGCATCAGTAACCCTCTTGCAGTAGGCATTTCTAAGACACCAAAGCTGTTTCACAAGCTACAACAGACATACAGCACCTCTCCTTACACCTTAAGCTTGGGATATCCTGAATTCTTACTTCTTTCAAAAGGTCTGGCACTGGCTATTACAAAATATATTGCATTCCTATCTTTCCCACTCCCTTCCGCACAATAAACACAATTGAACAGGATTGGAAGTTATACAGTGCTATATACCCAGGGCTCAGATGCAAAGCAGACACTAAATCTAGGCAATTGTCCATACCAGGGCCTGTCTTGCTAATGTTATTGATACAGACAGAAAAATTTACCCCTTTAATACCACATTTTGGACTTAGTTCCTTCTCAACCACTGTAACACTTTACCTGCATCCAGGTAAATTCAAACAGACGTTGTTGGTATGCATTAGCTCATACTCAGTCTTTATACAAAGATAATCATGTATTCAGTCTAGAAGAGCAAAAGCAAGTAAATGAGAGGAAGCAAAGGGACCTACTAGACTAGGATCCCTCCTGGGAGATTACAAATACCACTCCCTTGCTTGCTACACAGCCAGCTGCACATCCTCCAAAGTATGCCCTGTGCTGCAAGAGGCCTTTGATTTCTTCTGCTCATCACAGCTAGATGCAAGGCAACACAGTCAAGCAGCACGATGGGAAAGCAAGTGAACAAGCTGCTTGAACCTGCAGATCCAGTCATTGCCACTGCATCTACAGAGCAGCAAGGAGAGTAAATATTGACTCAAAATGACTTTAATGTGGCCTGAGGCAAAAGGAGCTGGCATTCCTGGCACCAGCTCTGCCTTCATAGGTGTCAGGAGGGACAGTAGGATTGGAAGTTGGCAGCCTCAGACAGCCAAGGTTGAAGACTTGGCCACCTAGCACCCTCCACCAGCTCCTGATGAGTATGGTAGAGGACATGAGTACATCAAGAACACAATCCTAGAGAGCTGCAAGGACAGATGCCCATTATGAGCACGCATCTGAACCTCAGGTACTCCGTCCATGCTCCTCCCATCTCATTTCTACCCCAAGGACCTGCACAGCCCCCACTAAAGGATTAGCTGCAGCACCTGGTGCCCACATTCCCCTTGACCACAAGTCTATCTTCCATTCCCCAAAGCCCCATGCTGTGGATAGGTGGGCATGGCTAGTGCCATGCCTGCCAATCAGTGAGATTAATCCACTCTCAACTAGCTCTCAAAGCAGCACAGAGCACCACAGACAGACCTGAGTCTGCAAGGCTGAGAAACCCCAGCTCTCAGGAGGGTTTGGGATCCTTTTTCTTTCTTTTTTTCTTTTTTTTTAATGAATTAGGCATAACTGACACGCACTGAATCCTCCTGTCTAGACATCTGCAGAGAAGTGACAAGCTGCCAGGGAGGATGTGGAGCCTTGGCAAGGGGTTGGGGAGGACAGGGGGAAACTGCACACAATTGCCAGCTCTATAGAACACAGACAGTGCTGACTTCAGGCAAGGAAGAACATTCAGCACATTGATCTAGTCAGTGTCTTTCAGCAACTCGGTGAGTTGTAATCAATAGGTTCCGGAGCATACAGAAGGCTGGAGGTCTTTTATCATTAAAGCCTGTCTCCCCATTACTCCTGGGGAGTTTTGTTTGGAAACTCAGCATGATGTGGCTTTCATTTACTCCAGCTCATGTTCAGAAGTGCCTTTGATCAGAGAGGATGGAGTGCAAGGCAGAACCTCAACGTCTGCATCTGGACATTCCCATACTTGGGGGGACTCCCCTTGAAGAGATAAAGGGCTCTAGCCCGGCCGGCTTAGTGCCAACCTTGTTACGGACACCTTAAAACTCAGCTTTCACCTTCAGAGCAGCTCCAAGCAGGATTGCATGCCTGGTGGATTTAGAGGTGTCTGTGCTAACATTTGGGTCATATTACATAATTGGTTGTAAAGGTCAGTACCTGCAGAGGTTTGAGACTGCTGAATTCCCAGGCGGTAAAGAGGCCTTGAGATACTCAGTAAAATGTGCAAGTCTCCAGCTGCATCAGGATCAGACAGCATTTCCTACAGCTCAACACACAGTACACCAAAATCAAATCAAAAGGAGCCCTTTGTCTCTACAAGAGACATAGGTTACATCTTAGCTCCTCCCTCCCAGTGTCCCCCAGCAGACACTGGAGACAAGACACTGTCATGTGCAGTGCTACTTTACGGCACAGGCAGCGTCAAGCCTCTACAGTAGGCAAGCATCRAGTAAGTCTCCTCTGCAGTCAGTAAAGAGCGATAGTTTGCAGTTTCAGCTGTACTATCCACCGCTGTGGGAGTCCTGACCTCCCTCTAACCTCCTCTGTGACAGACATCTCCACCCTCAATTCATTTTTCAGACAGGTAAACAGAGAAAAGACCAGAATGCTCAAGTCACTTGGAAGTAGCTCATAYCAGAGGAACTCAATATTCCTGGCCCCCAGACTTGCTAAGAAGCCACAAAATCCTTTGTCAGCAGCAGCTGAAACAGGGATTGCGCATTTTACTTGCCTGCTGTGCAGCAGGATGGTTTCTTGCAATAGGTGGCAGTGGACCAGTACAGAATGGGTCGTTACCACACAGCAATGCCCTGACATCAGAAGAGAGTGATGAATATGCTGAGACTTCACATGACTTATCACTCAGCTTCTAAAGAGAAAGGTGCCTATATGAAGTAAGGCAATGTGGCCTAGTGGCTATAGTAGTAGAGTAGAAAAAAATAATAAAGAAAGAAAAAAGAAAAAGCACTCTGGTCTCCTGGCTGCTGTCAACGCTCTGTAAAGCACTGCTTATGAATAACTGTAYGAAAGAGGAGGTCATGATCCTGAGAGCCCTCTAGAGCCCTCTTTTCCCTGCCACTCAGAAGCAAGAGAGATCTACAGGTCCTCAGCCTCTGCTTATTTCCTAGGAGAAAATGGAAGCAATGCACAAGGGCCTGCTGAGCTTTCAGAGCCTGTCTTCTCTCTGCTACTGTGCTCCGCTCAGAGCTGAGGCTCTGTTCGCACAGTGCTTCCTCCCAGGCAGCCTTTTGTGCGAGAGGACATTCAGCCTAAAACAGAACCATAGAGTGATGAAAGGAACCTGGGAATGCAGGAAAACAGAACAAAGCTACGCAAGGAGAACAGCCAGCACTGGGTTCCCAGTGAGCCTGTGACATGAAGCCACATCTCATATTGAACCATACCTGGCCAGAGGCCAAATCTCTTCACCCAAGCCACTCCAAAACCAGAAAACCTTTACCCAGGACACTGTAACAGACAATCCATCATGGAAACCTTCTGTGAGTCCTGGATCATTTACCACAAACTGCATTGAGCTTTCACACCTTCATGGGCAGGGCAAGGGTTCAATACCATTTCCTGGCCAAAGGAGRGAGGCTGGTGCAAACAGATGCCTCTGTACTCTCTGCAGTAAGTTATATACATTCCCTYACCATGCACAGCTAAAGTCCACTGAAGGTAAAGGCCAAGTTCACCCAGCTATACCCTGTGCTAAGTGGATATTGTCTTCTGCACGGCAAAGGAGAGTGCAGGAGTTTGGCCCAGTCCAAACAGAGGTGACATGCTGGACTGTAGTCACCAGCTGCATGCTGACCTCATCCCTTTAGCAGAGACTACATGGCCCACAGCACATTTACAGACAGCTTACAAAGCCTCCTACCAGTGTAAATCATCATAGTGGTTGGCAATGCAGACATACAAGCCCATGTAAGCACATCTGCATTCCCTCTTCTGATAAGCTCAGTGCATCACTTTGTGGAGTGATGGAGCTTATTTTCAAGCCAGGAAACAATTAAGAGAGTCCTCTCATGTTCTCCTGCAAGCTGCAAGGGCCACAAGGGTCCTGACCCTGGGAATTTTAGCTKATGAAGCTCGACACCCGTCCATGAGGACCCACGTCCTTTACAAAAGGCAGCAGGACTTGYAGCCAGTTTTAACAGGCCAAATGGAAAGGGGGAACTCTGATTGATCAAGACCTGCTTACCTAAAGGTTGGACACCAAGGACCTGAAACAACACAGAACCAGCACTGAGACTTCAGTGTGGCTGCTCCACTTCCGAGTTGCTAAGCCTGAACATCAAACACCTGAACACCAAGCATCTGAACACTAAAGCAAGGCCTGAACCCAGTAGATCTCTCCAGCAGATCTCCAGCATTCAGAGTAGGCCTGCCTTAATTTCCATGTGCCATTTCAAATTGACTCTGATGAGAGCAGGGGTGGATGGCCAGCAGATGGACTAGTACTGCAAAGAGGTTTAACTGCCATCCTCACTAAGCCAGCCTTAACTGGTAGGAAGTATCAGAGACCATCCTTGCTACTCCAGATGCTACAGAGCAAGCCCATTTAGATTCTACACTATCAAGCCAAGAGAGTGGACCACTATTACCCTCACTTACCTGACCTGGTCTGAATTAGATACTATTTGCTCAAATCCATGAATCACTCAGTTTTCAGGAAGGAAACTCAGATGTTTACACCTATGGTCCCTAAGAGTCTCGGTCATTGCTGTGCTGAACAAGGTATCTCCACTGGSTTTTCATGGATCAAGAGAAAAACTTTGTGTGCAGAGTGGAGATATCCCAYAGAGGTGACTCTTTGATACACAGGCATCACAAGTCTATTGCAAGGTCCTTATTCCTCTCCTGACGCTTACACACAGGTCATGTCTCATGACCATCAGTCCTGAAAACAAAAGATAGTTCTTTCAGGCTTATTTCAGCTGTGCCCCATCATAGGACACATCAAAGTCACCTGCCTCAGTCTAGTGTGCTTGGAGACTGTCAGAATTGAAAGCATATGTAAAACTACATGCTGCCAAATCACTGCTGAACTAACCTCTTTCCTCACGGTCTCCAGCAATGGCAAATGCCCCAGATGGCTTTCATTGGACAGCTGCCAATTAAGGTAAAAGAGACCTGGCTTACCTTACAAAGAGACCCCATAAAACCAAGGCCACCATTTCTGCACTCCCTAACTTGGCACAAACCTCTTGTCCATCAGCGGAGATGTACCCACTCTCAAAGAGCAGGGCAGCCCCCTGCATTCCTTCCTTGCTGTAGYGGAGAAGAGATCCCCGGGCTGACACTCCTTGGAGTGGGAGGTGTTTACTTAGCCAAAAAAGCAAAGCCAGATGCTTGCCTTGGCCTCGTGCTCCTGAAGACCACCTCCACAGCTGGAGAGCCTGTAACTAGAGGCATGCTCTCTGCGCTAATGGTCACTGCAGAAGCCAAGAAAGCCTCCTCAGCGTGACCAGAAAAGTCGAGGTAACGTCTCTCCCTTTGCCCTTCAACTCCCACACAGCAGACAATGCCAAATAKCTTGTTTGCTTCCACCGAGGTTTAGCAGAAACGCAGCTCCGTACAGCGAGAGAACCTCCACAGAGCTACGCCCTGGGATCTCACAGAGCGCTAAGCTGCAGCTTTTTCGCTAACGAGAGGGATCGCTCCATGACTTGGCAGAGGCTGGGGAAAGGGAACATGCCTAGAACAGAAATGCTGACAGCTCCAGCTACAGAGCGCTGCTGAGACACGAGAAACAGACAGCAGAGGCGGCTGTTTAAAAGCAAGCTCGGTCGTTTTCAAGACCTACTGCATCCTCGCCGACACGCACACTTGTCCGCGGGGGCGGCTGCGCGTGTGGGGCAGCAGGGCGGCAGCGCTGCTGCCGAGCGGCAG
>NW_028185517.1:1138006-1147741 GCF_003343005.1 Rhea americana
CCGTTCCTCGGCGGCGGCGGCCCCGCGGAGCCGGCCTCGCTGCCCGCGGGCCCTCCGAGCGCTCCGGCGCTTAGCGAGGCCGCCGGGGTCCCTCGCTTTGTGCGAACTGACCCTTGCTTGAAGATTTGGGGAGCGTGTGCGGGTTGGGAGTGACGAAACGGTGTTTAGACACTGCTGACCGTTAGTAGAAAAAAAAACATAATTATTTATTACCGGGTAAGGCTTTACTAAGCTTCCTGGTATGGTAGGTTCCTCTAATAGCGTAGTGCTCAGTTATCTTTATAAAAAGCCTGTAACAGTAACCCTGAGGAGTGGGGTGGGGTGGGTTTTTTTTTTTTGGTTTTGTTTTGGTTTTGTCTTTTTGCAAGGTGTTTTCAAGACCCTCGGTCAATATATGCATCAACCCAATAGAATCTGATAATTTGCTCTTAAGCTTTCTTAAATACGACTTAATAATACCTGTCAAGCTCTCTAAAACAGAGGCTAAAATGGCCACAGAACTGTGACCGCAGCCCAGACAAAACCGTCAGCGTTCAGATCAGCYTCAGGTGTGATTTAGTGCCCAGAAGTTGCTTTCTCCTAGAGCATCAGATGTTTGAGCGATGAATGTGCACATGTTAATTCTTACCTACCAGGAAGAAGGGGAAGGCATCCGAACATAAAGATCAGCTCTCCCGGCTGAAGGACAAAGATCCTGAATTTTATAAGTTTTTGGAGGAAAACGATCGCACTCTTCTGAATTTTGATGCTTCAGACAGTTCTGACGATGAGGAGGAGGGGTTACACGTGCCACCTGATACACTGGAGGTACTAGGCCTTGTTTTGGAACGTTGGCTTAAATGCTTTTAAATACTTACGTGTTAAGTGTTTGAGTTTGTGCCAGTATTGAATGTATTTGGGCTTATGGTGGCTAGGAAAGGGCCTCCCTAAAGACCAACTGCAGCTGTGCAGGCTTGTAACTCTGAAGTCAGCTGTGGATGTAAACCAAGTATGAGGATTATGTTTAAGACTGAAAGCAAAGCCCTGGAATGTGTTTTCCCTATGGCTTTGTTATTCTCTTTCCAAATTAGAAGTTGTTTTACTTAAAGTAATACACTTCCTCCTTATTTAAGGTATTGCATGTTGTATTTACGGAGCAAAGTTGCAGGACTGAAGTAGCTTTCTTAGTGTTTTTAAGACTTTTGTTACTGCTTTACACAGTGTTGAGAACAGCCTAAATAAACCTTCCTCCACCACCCACAAGTACCTTCAGTTGCTACTCTGTGAAATAAATGGGGCCAAAAATAACTGTACAAGCCTTTTCTCAGTCTTGATACCAATTTCTTTAGGAAGCAAGTGATGAAGATGAGGAAGAACATGACACAGTCAAACAGAAGAAAGTTGATTTCATCCCCGTGAGCTTGAAAATGGTTGAAAAATGGAAAAAAGCTGCAGAGGTGAGCAGAGAGATAGAATACAAGACACTTRCATGTTCTCTGTTAAGATGCTGCTCAAAATATGATCTTTAAAAGACCAACTTTTGGTTTATTCAGACACAGAGAAGATGGTGACAAAGTCATATTCAAAGAACATTTGTTACTTCAGAACGACTTGTCTGCATTTTTTGTTTGGGCCACATGATTGGAGTATCCACACTCCATCTGAGGCAAAGGCTAGAAAAATTTGAGTGACTCAGAGGTCAGAATGATTAATTTTTCATTTACTCATCCCCTTGCTAAGCACTGTTCCTTTGACAGCTCCAAGAGCTTTTTAAAGTCACGTTAGAGCAGCCATGGGACAACTCGCTGCCCCTGACTAAGATGGAGAGGGTAAGGTAAAAGCAGGCAATTGTTTGCAGCTAAGTCATTGCTTTTCAACGCCCAACCATTTATAAGCCTTACAAATCCATTTTAGAGCAAGGGAAAGGCACTACCATTTGTTAACTGTGTTGACATTTTCCTTTCCATTAAAGGATGGAGTTACTTTGCAATCAAAGTTAAAATATATATCAATGTTCCTGTCCCAGTAAAGCGCTTCAGAGTTCTAGAATATTGCTTGCTTTTTCTCTACAGCAATCCCTTTTCTTCTTTCCCCAGAAACAACTAACACCAAAACTTTTCCATGAAATCACGCAAGCCTTTAAAGCATCTGTAGCAACCACCAAAGGTGATGATGGTGGGGCTGATCCCAGCAAATTCCAAGTTACTGATGCTGCAGGTGAGTTTTTCACCATACTTCTATGCAAGAAGGGAAGTCGTTCGGTAGGGAAGTTTGGGCTATGGGAAAAGAGTAAGGCTAAGCATGGGGAGGAGCCTTTTACAGGCTTTACCTAAGTAAAACATGTCCTCCTTAATTCTTCCTTGCCCAGCATAGGACTTACTCATTTTTGCTTTCTGTAAAATCTTACTGTTTAATGCAAGGCACTGCACAGAACTTGTGTCCCCATTGCTGTGACTATCTGAAGTAAAAAAAAAACATATCTTTTTGAGGAGAGTGATAATAGTATAGAGCTCTAGTCATGGGTTGGACTTCTGTTGTGGCTGATGCTGTTTGTTCAGAAAGCAAAGAGATGACCCATGTTCCACAAAACTGTCAGTTGTGATCTTGCCATTCAGATAAGAATTGTAGGGTAAGACAAATTGATGTTTTCTAGAAGTTTTTGGGAACTCCCCAATTCTGCTATGGAAGTTACTGGCCTCAGCTCTTTGGGGAGCTCTTTTCAGATTAGCTATGAAACAGGAATAAATGGAAAATATCTTGAAAATCCTTTACTMTTTTTTTTTCTTCCTCCTTTTTTTAACTAGTGTTCAATGCCCTGGTGTCATTCTGCATCCGGGACCTCTTCAGCTGCCTGCAGAAACTTCTTCTGCTAAAAGCCCCAAAGAGTAAACTAAAGTAAGTGTGAGAGGACCTGAGAGTGGCAAGTGAAGGAGTACTGATTAGGCTTTTTCAGACCTGAAATCTGTCTGTGAAGCTGGAAAAAATGGCAACTCTTCCCAAACACTAGCTCTGGGTTACCATTTGGTGGTGATGCCCAGTCCAAGGAGTAAATCCAAATTCCTTGTGCGCTGACTGCAGAGGATACTCGAGTGCTGGCTGCAAATGCCAACCTTTTTTGACTCTGCAGGCATGACTAGTTTGAATTGTGTCTGAATTTTGGCCTGTCCTAGGACTTGGGGCAATTATTACTTCATGAATGCCATGTTAAAAGTTCAGAAAAGACTGAACAAATGTCTCCCAGCTGGTGTAGTCCCAGTAATGGCCTTTCTTGCTACAAGCCAGGCCTCTCTTCTCAAGCAGCAGCCTCTGAGCAGAAGATGAGATAAGATCAACTGTGGGGGATTCAGAGATACCCTTTCCAGGCTTTCTGGTTGTTGCAGTTCTCTATATAAAGCTTGTAGAGGACTGGATCCTCTGTTGGGAAGCTCTACTTCCATTTGAATTAAATTTTTTAGTGCTGTGTTTCAGTCCTCATTTTACAGAATAGAGGTATTTCTTTTCACCCATAACAAAGCTGAGTGCGTTTTAGTTTGGATTTATTTTCTTCTTGTTTCACCAGAAATTGTTTTTGCTCACTGGCCATGCCAAGAAACTCACTGTTTCTCACTGACTCACTGTTGTTTGTGCTGCTGAAGTCTTTTTATTATTTTGTTTCATTTTTTTTTTAATTTTCAGAATGGTCCTCCCTTCCACCAGTCCGCTTTGGAGCAAGCTGCGATTGGAYATAAAAGTGTACCTGAGCTGCACTATTCAAGTAAGAAACTTCAGCATGTTTACATTTTTCAGTCTGTGCATCACTGGGCTTTTGTTTAAGCTATGTTGGAAAAAGGCAGATGGGCTTTCACATCTACCACGAACATGACTAAAAGTACAGCCTAACTATCAAGAAGCCGGTTAAAGCAGATAATGATATTTGTAGCCTCAGCTGCTCTTCTTCTTGAAGAAGCAGTTACTCTAGTTAATGGCTAGGAAGTCACCCTCTACAAAACTGGTAACTTCAGATCTTGTTTCTGTGCCTTTCTGTGTAGTGGAAGATAAGATTCACTAGCTGAGGTTGCTTCTTCCCACTGCATCTCATTGAGTCTTCATGCCTTGGGCATCTGTGACTTGCAAATTTGCCTGCTTCCCTATCTGTGTTAGCTTTTGGAAATACTTAATCTAACTAAAGATTTGAGGGCCCTTAGGATGTTTGGATGAAAGTAGCCTGTAAAGAGGGCTGGGTTAATGTTCTGACAGTTTTCTGTCTTTAATTTCTCTCTGCCCAAAAAATTGAATTCAAAGTAGTTTGCAGTGCTATGCTCTGCATTCTACCTATTTAATGTAATTTTTGTCATTATGATCTTCCCTCTTCTTACAGTAAATACTAAGAGGTTGTACTGATAATCTCTGCTCCTTGCAGAAGCTATCTCCAAGTAAGATTATGCTTCATCTTCTTAGGACATCCCATCTATGCCAAGTTGCTTGTGGCTTGTGTTTCAGTGACAACACGGCTTATTTCTGCAGGAAAATCCTTCTCCTTGCCTCTTTCTCTCCCCACCCCCAACAATTTTTTTGAAGATGAAGCTGAGAGATCACTTCATTATATGCCCCAAAATGTGGAATATTTTCAAAAAAATTTTAAATGCTCATCCTTCAGAAGGTGACAGAAGGAGACATAGGGAGAGATAAAGAAAGTGCTGAGGTCCTTTAACTTTGAACTGCCAGAATGACTTAGCAGAAGGCAGCATTTTGATCTGCAAAGCAGGATAGCTTTTTCCTCAAGTCTTGGTGCCTCTCGCCAGCAGCAGGACTAAGGACTGTATTAGGAAAAAGCAAGAAGGAAAAGCAGACAATTCAGTTGCATTAAAATAGTCTCTGGTCCTGTGCTTACGTTTAAGCACCCCTGATCCTAGGCTTCACTGCAATTTTATCTGGCTTAGTAGATTCTGAACAATGTATCATCCTTTCTTGTTGGTATCAGAGGGACTTTGCAAGAGACGTGCAGAATTCAGAATTCTTGCAGTGAAGGGGTACCACAAGGAAGAAAAAGCAGAAAAATTCCCTCTGCTTCTGGCCACTGAGATTTCAGGCAAGAGGAGGCATTTCACCAGGCAGGACCTCTTTCAAATTGAAATGACTTTGGTTTTAACATTGTGCCTTCAAAACAGAAACTATAGACTCCTCTGCTTGGGTTTAGCTCTGGGTGAACTGATCTGAACAACTCAAAAATACCAAGACGATGTTTGTTAGGCAATCTGTGTCTAACCTGTTACTTGAGCTGGAGTTAACCTCTTGATACCCACATGGTATTCCAGCTTTCTATTAAAGAAATATTGGTAAAATCACCAGATAATTCAGGTGGTCTATTTCCAAGCCTTGTGTTAGCTGAAGGTGTCTTCATTGAATGTTTGCAGTGAGATGGCAAAGGTGCTGGTATCATGTCTTCTGTAAGGTGTCTCAAACTGCAAGTAGACTGAATTATTGCATATTCCCATGCCAGCTTTCATGTGATGACCTCAGGTGCTAGTGGCCATACAAGTCCAGTAGCCTGAGTTCACGTTTGCAAGGTACGCTTTTCAGGAAATTTATTTACCCTGGCATGGGCCTGTTCCATTCCTGATACTACTGGGGGTTTGTTTGGGCTTCCTTCCAGTCCTTTTGTACCGTAGAGGTACTTGGAAACAGCAAAGTGCAGCTGCTTAAAACAATGGTAAAGAAGGAGGTGATGGGGACTACAAACTGACTGGTATCATGTTATGCTTTTCCCTGTAGCTCCTGTCTTGTTTAACAGAAGCCTCTGTTGGAGCAGCAGTCCTTCAGCATGTCAACTCCATAGTACCTTACTATTTGTCCTTTCCGAAACAGTGCCGTATACTTCTCAAGGTAAGGTGACAAGCTGTGGCACGTCATTTAGATCTGAGGTATTTTTTTCTACCCCTTGAGATGAATCTCATGGTGTTTGGGCTAGGTCGCATGACAATCCAGTTTCTTAGATTCCTTTTCCCTTGCTTTTCTTTTGATCTCAGAAGGGATCAATGCCTTTCAGGCCTTCTGATACCATGCAGCTTTCAGTGAGGTGAGTGGAGTGGGCATGTGGCTGCATATAGTTGCTGCTAATCGCTATGCAAAGTGACATGGAGGTGTTCTGGGGAAGCTGTCTGTTTCCTCATCCCAAATGGAGTAATTGCTGCCTCTGTGCTGTGTCTGGGTATAAATCTGTGATAATATTTCACTCTAAGGAGTTGGAGGTGGAATATTTTTGTGGCAATTTAGTCACAACTGCTGAGTGCTTATGAACAGCAATAGGCGTGGAGGAGCAGAAGAGGGCAACAGGGTGGTATTTAAATAAAGGGCAGCAACACAACGTTTAAATTAATTTGGGAATCCTCTGATTCTAACAACGGCTAGCATACAGTGATGAGAGAGACCTGTGCCTCATATCTAAAGGTCTGTGCTAAATGCTACAGTAAGGAAGGTATATCCAACCCTGCAGTATAGCCAGGATCTTCTGTGTTTCCTCTAGAGCCCACTAGTGAAGATAAGCTAATTAGTTCTGATTTGCTAAGTGGCAAGAAACACTGATAAATCCAGGAAACAAACCCTGGTCTCCCCTGTCCAGAGTCATGTACTTATCATACCAGAGTATGATGTTCATGGCCAGAACTGGAGTGTGCTCCTGGTGGGCAATCGCTTAAACTGAAGTTGATTGTGCCTCAGATGTTGCTTGTATCCTGCAGAAGTTAGTGGGAGACATGCAGATGACTTCTTTTGATTTGGGGAATGTACTGGCCAGATGTGTTGTTTAGTGTGTTGCTTTCTAGGAGTTGATGAGGAATCTTTGCAAAGCCCAGGAGACTGAATCATATGCAAAGACTGGTGCCTGTAGTCAGAAGCTTAAAACTGTATTTGGGCATGTAAATAAAGATGTGTGTGTTTCAGAGGTGCTAGTTTGGGATGGTTTCCTCTGTACTCTTCATGGGAACACCAGCCTTACCCTTTTATGTGATTTCACAGCTAGAGTATGAGGTTCTGTGTGATTGGTTCTGTGGTAACAATCAGCTATCCTTGTTACCTTCCCCTTCCCTTGCATTTTTGTGACTAAAGCCTCTGTTATGAGGAGATACTCTTTGTTCCTTCACTTATCTGCATCTTTTTCTTTTCCTCTCCAGCAAGCAATTCATCTGTGGAGCACAGGTGAGGAAACAGTGAGGGTATTGGCCTTCCTAGTGCTGAACAAGATCTGCCGTCACAAGAAAGAGATGTACCTAAGTCCTTTGCTTAAGGTAAGGCTTGTGCTTGCTTTACTCTGCAGCTCTTTCTGAAATTACATGCAAACACGTTAGGGCATGAGCTGTAACGTACAAGGCAGGGCAGGTGCTAGAGGTGATGCTGACTACACCTAGAAAATTGTACAGGGAAGAAACTGTGTGAGGCGGAAGAGTGAGATCCTTCATATTCTCGCTGTCATTCCTGCTGGAGGCACATAGGCCTATCATGCTCGTGTAATTGCAGGATGAACACTCATCCACCAAATTATCGAAGACTTTCTTCAAGTGCTAACACATCAACAGTGCTGTTGAGCTGCTCTGATGTTTCATCTGGTGGCTGGAGTTCCCAAATTATCATACAGTAATTTGCTTAGGCTTATAACCACTGTTATAGAAGAAGAATTGTGTTACCTGCTGCAACTAGTTACGAGCATCTATGGCTCAAAGCCATCTCACAGTTCCTTTCTTTCTTCTTGTGGAGGAGCAATGGTAGGGGCATCTTCAAGCTCTGTGATAAACAATGTACAGGTGCAATAGTACTCTCTTCCCTGTCTCTGCTGAAGGAGGAGCAGGCTGGGTTGTTATTTTTGCCTATACCTTCAAAAGGCTTGCAAAAGAAACGCTCCTTTCACAGTTTGGGAATACCTGGGGAGGGAAAGGTTGATGAAAGACTGGTTGTGTTCCAACTGTTTTATGGGGTTTTATCTCATCCCCTCTTCCTCACAGCAAATGTACATCGCATTTGTGAAGAATTCCAGATTCACATCCCCCAACGTCCTGCCCATGATCAACTTCATGCAGCGGACACTGACGGAATTGTATGCCCTGGACACGCATACCTCTTACCAGCATGCCTTCATCTATATCCGTCAGCTTGCTATTCACCTGCGCAGTGCCATGACCATAAAGAAGAAGGTAGGTGCCCATCAGTGTGGAAGGAGTACCCTTCTACAGGAAATCTGTGGAGAAGGGAAAATTATAGCAGCCATGTCATGCCTTTCAGGACTATAAAGCGTCAGTACTTGTCTGATCCATTTCATGATGTGCTAAGGAATTGTTTCGCCCTATGGCGGGGAAGTTCAGAACTCACCTGACAGCTGCCTGTAAACATTCTTTGTTTCCATATTGAAAATCCAAACTGATATAGAAGGAGAGAACATATCACTGCAGAGTAGGAGCCATTTTTCTCTCCCTCGCTTGCAAGAGTGTTTGGCATACTTTTTCCCTTTGTTTGTGAAACTGATGTTGGCAGCCACTTTTGCAAAGCCTCAGAGTAAAGAAGATTAGGAATCAGCCTAGTGTGTGCATCTTTTCAGTGCAATGCCCTTGGTGCATCTGCCCCATCTTCTCAGTAGCTACTTTTTCCTATCCATGCTATTTGGAAGGCTTCTTTGAGCAAAGCAGCTCGGACAGTTGGGAGCTGCCCTGCGTTCTGCCACCTCCGATCTGACCTGGCAAATCTGAGTCAGATTGCTAATCCTGGCTTTATTCATGTTTAGCAAAACAGACTCGTATAGATTAATGGTTTGGCTGCTTCCGAATATTGCAGGATTGGTGATCAGTTAAATCTCCTGGCTCTGCAGACATGGGGATAAACTGAGCAGAGATAAATGAAGTCTGGGCTGTATATTCCCTAATTGGATTGTGTTGGCTTCTTGCACCCTCAGCCCTGTCCCAGACAAGACCTAAATCTCCTTGATTTCACAGCTGGGGAAGGCTGTGGGAACTTTAAATGACATCAGCATGACCAAAATGCACAAACCTCAGCTGCAAGCCAATTTAAATTGAGCAGTGGGTGGTTGTGGAAGGTGGATTATGAGAGCARTTTGCAAGGGAAGGTGAGAACAGACTTCTTGATGCATCTCACAAATAGTGACTTGCTAGGAGAGTGCTGCCTTGTCCAGCTGCAGCCTGCGTCCCTACCAAAAGGCTTGCACCAATAGCTGCAATTCAGGACTTCTGTCCTTGTTCCAGGCTATACGTCTTTCTTCATCCATGCAAAAGAGGAGGTGACCTGGACTTTGAAAGTCTGAGATGCGAGTTTGGGCTGAGGCCCCTCATTAAGCACAGTCTCGTAAGACCCTCAGTTGGAGCAGTTCTCTGGATTACAGGGGCTACATGAGCGTGTAGAACTCTGGAAAGGGTGTCCTTAAGGGACTTCTGCACTCTTCTGGGCTTTTATTTAATCTAGTTACTGTGGGCTGTTATGGCAGGGAGAGAGGGGAAGGGCTTGTCCAAATATTCATGAAAGCTACATCTTGGATTTGTGGAAAACTTGGCGTGCACTTCCCCATACCACTAAGCCACCTGAATAGTTTGCTGCTTGAGTATCACTGCATACTAGACACAAAGCTGGCCTCTTGCATTATTTGTGTTGGTAACCATGAAGCCTGGCTTATAAAAAGCTGCAAATTTGTTCTTGCTTTTACTGTCTGTCATCTTCACTCTGCAGTTGCAAAAGACATTACTACTAGGACACCCCCCCCCCTTTTTTTTTTTTTTTTTTTTT
>NW_028185517.1:1147766-1220603 GCF_003343005.1 Rhea americana
CAGGAGGAAGGAATGTTGAGTTTTGTAAACTGGTGCTGTGCTGATCATTTGGTGCTTGCTCAGACAGTGAATGCTTGTAGGAAAAATCCTTAAAATAAGCAGTAGGCATTGCCTTTCAAAAGCAGTGGGGTGTGTCCCTCAGCAAGTTAAACCACTGCTCAAGGGTGATTTTGGTTACTACAACTGAGAGAAAGGAAACCTCTAGTGGGAAGGACATAACAACCAAAGGAAACTGAAGCTTACAGGAAATTCATCTAGGGTTTCCACTCTCTGCGTTCGTTCTGCACTGTAGCTTTATTTACRTGCTTGCTTTTTTTTAATTCCTTCCCTCTCTGGTGTGCGTAAGGCAAACTACAAGGCTGTTGTAGAATTACCTTCCAGCTTTGTTGCCTGTGGGAGCCCAGGGAGTGTACCAGTGACTATGGGTAGACAGAAAAGTTGGAGGCTTCCTGATGCTTGGCCGCATCCCACCATCTGCTGTGAGCTGGGTCATTAGACCATCCTTCTCAAATGAGCTGTACTTGTTAAGAAAGGCGGTCTACGTGTTGTTCATTATTTGTTTCAAGGCACTAGCTAGCACCAAATCATAGTATTGACGAAGCTTCGTGCATGCATCTGAACTTGCTGGTTGGTGAGTCAGAGCCACCAGCATCAAAGTCACAGCTAGGATGTTAGCTGTCCCTCTCTGAACACTAGAGCCTGTCCTCCTGGAGAATGCTGAATAAAACTGGAGTCTGGTGAAGAAACCAAAGTGAACTCAAAAGCCTGATTTTCAAGTTTGCATTTGTGTCCCTCTCTTTTTTTGCAGGAGAACTTCCAGTCTGTTTATAACTGGCAGTATATTCACTGCCTGTATTTCTGGTGTCGGGTTCTGAGCACCATCTATCCCAGTGAAGTCATGGAGCCGTTGATTTACCCTTTGACGCAGGTTATCATTGGCTGTATAAAGTAAGTAGGACTTTTTTGTTTTTTTAACTTCTCTTGACAATGCCTCCTCCTCTTCCCTGAGGAACTGGTATGGCAGAACAGTTACCAAGGGATGTTACTGTGCATGATTTGGATTTAACCTTACAGTGTAAGGAGTCAGAGGGAGCTGCTTTTTTGAGATACATTTGATAGAATTTTTCCATTTAGAAACGCACCGTGTGACCATGTTTTCTGAGAGCATTAGGAGATTGTTTCAGAGGAAGCCAGGACCGCTTTGTTTCATTAGCTAAGATCACAGGTTTATGTTTCAGATACTATGTACAAAGGTTTGAATTTGTCACCTGTATGGTTAGCTGGTGAGACAGCTTAGGGGAGAATAACCTATACTGCACCGAACTCTTCATTCTAAGGAATTTCAGTTCCAGCCCTTTCATGGGCTCGTGTATAGAAGAAGGACCATCTGGTTTGTGACCCAGTGTCAAACTGCTGCCGTTTCTGGGGTGGACTCAAAAGTAGCAAAGTGTTGCTGGCTGTGAAAATAGAATATAAACATAGCATGTGAAATGCCTCTTCCTCTACTTTCCAGAATATTTACAATGTTTGTGTGGCCAGGTGGCGTTTCTGGATAACTCATGCACTCATGTTATTGTCTAGTGGAGAGTTGGAGACCCAAAGCAGTACAGCGAATTAACTTCAATGCCTGTTCCAATTCTCCTCTCCTAAAAAAGCATATGGTACTTTATATCTGAAGAACTGTCTCCAGGAACAAAAACCACAGAGGAATCTGTTCCACTGGCTATAGTAGGATCCCATTCTGATAGTGTGTGCAGTGAGATGACCAAGCTGGGAGATGAACATTTAATAGCCGCCAGTAATTGTACATTCTGTGGGAGTGTACAAAGTGGCATGGAAAAATGTACTGACTTCCTTTAGGACCTCCGAAGAGAAGAATCAAGTCCTCATCTCCAACTCTCTAAATAGTTTGATGTTTGTTTTGTTTTCTGTGTATGTGTGTGTACATATTTGTTAGAAGTTGAAAGAGTGGGGTTACATATACTCTTTTTAGTATGTCTCTGCTAAGGATTTCTTGCTTGCTTTCCACCAGTTCCTGTGTTTGCATATGAAACTTCTGTGCTTTGAAACTGCTGTTACTAATGGGCATAAAGGGAATTTCTGAATCTCTGATGATCTCTGAAATCCTGTTAGCTCTGTAACTAGATTCTTGGCTTTAAAACACCACCCGCCTGGTCTTAAACTCCAAATGGTGATGAAGATAAGCAGGTTTAAATGATCTTTAGAGCATGCATACATCCCTTTCCCCATCCCCCATCTGAACAGGCTGCTTCCTACTGCTGTTGCAGAGCTTTAATTGTCCTGCGGACAAGTCTAGGCAGTTTTCCACCTGTCTAGGCAGATAAATCAGCTAACTGGGGCCAAGGAAAGGTGAACTGGGTGAGGCTTGGCAGCAGCAGCAGCAAATAGAATTTGTTAGCATCTGTGATGTACAGGACTGCTTGGCATGAAGTACAATGACCATTTGACAAAGCTTCAAAGGTTTGCAAGCCCAACGGAATGGACTTTAGGGTGGGAAAATTAGAAATAGATGCCCGGACTGGCTTCCTTGCTTAGAAAAGCCAGTGTCTAGGTTATAAAAATGGGGTAGGTAGATTAGCAGATAGGGAGTGAGGAGGGGCACAAAAAGATGAAGTATTCAGCCAGATCTCATCTTTTGTTTTGTCAGTTTTATGTGGCTGTGGCTTCTCCTTATGCAAAGCGGGTCTTCTGAGGCTCTTTGTTAGAAATGAAGGATATGGAGTCYGCAGATCCTCCTTTGTGGCTAAATCATGACTTGCTATCTGGTGAGGAGAGCCACAGTCTTGCAGGACTTTCAGCAAGGCTATTTGGTGCACATTTCTTTCCCCTGGCCCTCCACCCTCTGTAGGGTGATATGTACATGTTTGCAGGATTCTCCTAAGAGCTGTAGGTTATTTATGCTGCACTGTAGACTGCCTGTAGGCATCTTCAGTTAACATTGCTAGCTCAATCAGTGGCTGAATACAACTACTGAATTTTATATGTGTAGGATTGGGACCCCTTGAGGGCAAGGGAGATGGATTGATAAAGTTTGTTCAGCCTACAAGAGGTTTTGGAGGTGGGCTATATTTTGAGTTGTTCACAGAATGGTTGTTGCGGGTCTAAGGGTCCTCTGGAGATTTAAGTCTAATGTTCTTGTTCATTCTTTACACAATGTGTAGCATTTAGATTCTTAGCTGTTACAAGTTGGCATGGCTGTTTTGATAACTATTTTGTATCTGCTGACAGTTTATTCATGGAAAAATGGAGTCCACTTCAAAGACTGTCCTTTCTTTAGCTTTCAGAGACACTGAGTTGAAGGGCAAGGTAGCCAAAAGAGTACATGAGACATCATTGGCCTGAAGAGATGCAAAACCGTTTGTTCAGCTTCCCTCTGGGATTAGATGGTGTGGCTGCAAAGTAAAACCAATGCACTGTGTTAGGGAGAAAGATTCATGTCACCTGTTCTTCAGGATGCTACCCCATATTTCTACAAGGGAAACAGACGGGGCCTTGAGGCAACTAACTAAACCTAAGTTCTGTTGATAGTTGTAGTAGAGGAGTTAGATAGTGACCTGATGAGAAAGAACAGATGGTGAGGGATTGCCATGAATGGCTTTTCCCTTTCGCAGATATCCTTTAACTGAAATACTGAAGGTAATGTTGCTCTACAGGCTTTCTACTCTGGCSCTGGAAGCCTTTGGGAACTTCTGGAACAGGTTGTATTGGAGTATGCAATTTCACCTCAAATACATGCAGCTATTCCTGCTGTCGTGATATGGCTCCATAGGCTTCAGCTGCTTGAGTCTATACGCAGGATCTCTGGTTCCTTACTCGATGATGATCTGTTCTCGGTGTGAGTGGCTGTGCTGACAAAGCTGAAATTAGCACAGATCTGTCTCTGTGCTGTAGTGCCCTGGCGTAGGTATGTCTGTAACGATCGAAGGTACGGAAGAACCCAACTGGTGCCTCTAAACAAGGTGAGAGGGAGAAGAATCCAGCCTGGAAGTCAAGTTTTTTTTACCTAATGTACTATTTTACACATTTCTGGGAGGCCCGTTAGGGATATGCATCTTTTGGGGGTGCTTAGTGTCCAACTTGTGGAAAGGTGGAGTGAATGAGCCGGAGCTCTGGTTCTTTGTGTACTCTGTGGAGCTCAGCTTTGCAAGGTGAGTGYGTGTGATCAGGTCGTAAAGAGGGATGCAGCGGAACCTCTCGATTCAGAACGCTTTCTTTGATTTGTGCTCTTGGTGTGGTTGGCGTAGTGCTCTTGGGAACGTCCTGAGTAATCGCGCTTCGAAGGACTGTCCTTCGCCGGGTGTCTCGTGCGCCGGAAGGTGGCACTTTGCTCCAGGCAAAGGGGCTGCGAGCGCTGGCTGTGCATCTTTKTGCAAGAGGAGATGCGCTCCCAGTGCTACCCTGGCTTGTCGCGTGAGGGAACTGGGGAGAAATTACCATCCGTTACAGGCTTTTTGCTCCAGGCAGGGACAAAGGCAGAATTTGAAATGTGCTTAAATAAGATGAGTAATGGTAGAGGGTTGCCTGCTAAAATCAAAATTAGCTCACTAGTTTTCTTGCTCTCCCTCCTTGCTCTCCAGCATATAAAATGTTTTAAAACCATATTCTTTTTTAAATCACACATTTCARGAATGATCCCCCTGTGTCCAAAAATTGTATACATTCAAGATGTGGTCCCAGGAAGGTGGACCACTAAATGATATAGTGGTAGAACTGATGGTTTCTCAAGGTCACTTTCTAGCCCAGTTCACTCTGGCTTTCGTAATGCTGGACCACTGTGGGRCAGAGGAAAGGAGCCTCACTGCTGAGTTTGCTAATGGAATTACTTTGTGAAAATTAGTGGTGTTGCTCTCGCAAACAGCTGAAAGGATCCAGAGTTGGTTTGACCATTGGGACAGCATTGTAGATATTGCAGAGATACTAGAATACAGAAGGAGATGAAATTCCCTTTCCTTTCTTTGCCTTATGGTTTTCTTGGTCTCCATATTGCATAAGTACCTCAGTTTCATCTGTGTGCTTGTGCGTGTCTGAGTTCATACTTCTGTGCACAGCAGCTCTGTGGAGGCTTCTGCTCCCTGTTATCCCTCTCTTCCCATCACTGGGGGAAATGTTTTTCTGACCTTGTCTGCATGACTTTCTACCTTGCTCCCAGTCCAGACTATAAACAAAGTCCCTCCCTGGCTTATAGTTAGAAGAAGATTTGTGATGCGCCTTAGGTTTTAGTTTCTGGCCTTCTAGCACATACAGGAGAGAAGACAGGTACAGTCTCCTCCCAGAGATGCAAGGAAGGCCCTGATATCCCTGAGCAGCTTCCCTTGGCTGACCTGTCTTGGTGGGGCAGAGGCTGATGTTGAAAAAGCTTTCTTTCTTCTCTCCAGCTAAAGAAAGGTTGTGGCCACCCAGGAGCACAGCAGAAGGAGCTGCAGCTAGTAAAAATAATCCTTGAAAAGCCTTCAGGCTAGTCTGCAGACCATACTGTATACCCTGGCTTCGTGAGAGAAGTAGGGCAGGTGTGCTCCAAAGGACAGAGATTGTAAGACATTAGAGAACACTCTCCTTTGAGATGAGAAGCATGAGCTGTAAGCTCAGGCAAGCCAGTTTGAACCTCCTGGCCGGGCCCTGCCTGGGGTGACTAGGCAGTTAGCCCTCCCTCAGCAGAATCAGGCCTCAGGTACCAGGGTGTTTTGTATTCCCCGTGCATCCCAGCCATTGGGAAGTTAAGCAGATTGTTGCATCGCAGCACACTCTAAAATTAATGGTCTTGGTTTACAGTAAATCTATATGTTTAACAGGTTTATCCCTCGATCAATTAATTCCTGAGGAAGGCTTTCGTCATCTCCAGCGGTGCCAGATCAGGGGTGCAAAGTAGATTTATTTCTATAATGGATCCAATGATAATTATTTCACTATTTGGTGGAGGGAAGAAGAGATGGGGGTGATTTATGGTGCCTAGTCAGACAGTTTTTCTATCCTGGATTGCTCAGCAAGCTCTTTTTCCCTCAGGGGAGGGGGTTTGTTTATCAGACTTGAGGCTGTTCTCTGAGAATTGCATTTTTAAAATCCACCCTCGTTATGTTGGAAGAATCAATGTCTTCAAGARCAGATCATTCATAATGAGAGGTTCTAGAGTGGTATAGTAACGAGAGGCCTGGCATATTTCAGGGGTAGGCATGTGGCAACGGTCTGTGCRTTACCACCTCTGCTGCTGGCTGGCGTGGCACTGGGGGGGCGGACTATCCTGTCTCTGTATTCACCTTACAAGTGGAGTTGGCTGTGCTTCTTTCCGCTTAGACTCTGGGGAGGAAGGTGTTGTCCAAGCCAAAGCAGAGAGCAGTTTGAAGTGTTGGTCAGGGAAAGGCTGGCCTCTTCTGTGCTGGTCACTGGCTCTGCRTGTGTATATATCACCTCTCTGAAGGAGATAGGGGTAGCCCAAATACTCCTCTGGGATGGAGAGGACTGAGTGCATTTGACTTTCTCATTCCCACACTGCCCTTTCTGGCACACTGGACACTGTTGGTCCAGCTCGTTATGCCCGAGTGACTTACCGCACAAAGTCTCACTATTAAGGTCACAGCAGGAACTCTATGGGTATGCAGAGAGTAGGTAGCCTGAAATGAGGCCTCCCTGTAGCCTCCTTGCCCCATGTGCCAGCTGCCCCCCTTTCTCTGCCAAACCTACTGTCTGAAGTGGACACTTTACTGTCTCTTTTCCTCACATACTTACCCATATTGGGATCTGAAAGTGCTGAACACAACAAAACATCATCAGTGATAAGCTTTATTTGCAAAGCTCCACTTCCCCACCTTTATTGTTTTGATTTTATTGCCTTGGTTAGTTCAGTCTACACTTCCCCAAATGCTACTCACCCACAGAGCTTGCTGGTATTCCAGTCAAACTGTCTTTAGATTAGTTTTCCTCAACTTCAAAATCTGTGTAAAGTCTTCTGAAACAATCTAATTATGCCCACCATGTATTATCATGGCAAAGTACATGCTAGTTAGTTACTCAGACTCATATTTTGTAACATGAACTTATTTCCACACCTGAAGCTAAAAAYCATGAAGCCTCATGACCTCACTTGTACCGAAAGACAGGTAATAGGAAAGATACTGTAGGCTTAGAGGACTATTTCAGATGGTAGTCACTTTGGGGCAGTTGTGACTGCTGCTTATTAAAAATCCAGACTCTCCCCCACCAATTCACATGGATGGTAAGCTGTAAGAGGAGCATGTGCAGTTAGAGATCAAGATCAGAGGAGAATGAAGAAGTCTGTACAACTAGCTGCGGAATCTGAAAACCTGGTGTTACACCTTTAATGTATGCAAATTTTGTTTCCCACTGTGGGATAGCTTGAGCAGCTCAGATAGTCTGCTATGCAATGCTAAAGCTGTCTGCGTTTTGTAAAGAGAACAGGAAGGGCTCTGAAGTATCACTGAAGGCTGTAGATTCAGTTTCTTTATCAAGTTTGTCTGATATCCTTTCCTCTGTTTCCTCTCCAGGCTGGTACCCACGACTCGTTTCTACCCCCTGCGAATGCACTGCATCCGTGCACTTACGCTGTTGTCTGAAAACACCCGGACCTTCATCCCAGTCTTACCATTTATCCTGGAGGTTAGTCAGTGCCTATTGATCTAGCAACAGCTGATGCCTGACATCATGCTTGGGAGCAAGAGCTCCCAAGGTTGCATGCTTTGCTCAGCTCTGTTAAAATCCCCGGCAAACACCGTCAGACAGTGTATTGTGTGGTTAGTAAACAGGATTAGCTTTTACTGGTCTGGGAGGCAAGAGTATCTGAGATAGCTAGGTGCAAAAAAGAYATTTCTGGAACTGTCAGCTTCTAGTTCACCTAAATGAAGGTGAAGATCTTGCTGGAAAGAGGATGATGTGCAAGAGAATGCAACTGTTGAAAATAAATAATGTACTGTCCTTAAATAGTCAAGGTTATTTCTCCCTTCACTGTCTCTCCCCTTACAGTCTTGCAGTCTTCATGTTTGCAGTGCTTAGAGTGGGCCTGAAAGGAGCTGGGTGGAGTTTTTCTTTCCTTTTTTTTTTTTTTTTTTTTCTTTTTAATGCATTTCTATTGTTACATGGCCTCAGATAAACACACACCTCTTTGCCCTTCCAGCACGCTATGTTATTTTGCAGCAAGTGGAGGCTGAGGCTTCATACCTTTTAGCATCATGTGTGGACATAGTTTCACATTACAAAATATAAATCTGAGCGTTTGAATTCCTCAAAACACGGAGTGTAGAAACAAAGTAGAATAACTTGAATTTAGAGCTCACCTTTGTCACATCCCTGACTTGTGAGGAAAACTGGAGTTAGAATGCCAGGAGTTTAGCATTAAATCGATTGCATTTTTGTGTCAAGAATGTATTTTAGTAGTTTATATGTAATGAATAGGTGTTTTAATTAGTGGTGAATCATTATGTACTATGGCAGATCAATAGGTGCTGTAGAGCTGTTCCATAGCACTTCCAAACAATGTGCTTATAACCAACTATAACAGAACTCATGTTTGCAGTGTGCACTTAAACAGATGAAGAGTGTAATCATGTGTTAGCATGAGTTTTGACATAACAAGGCCTCACACTTAGTGATGTTAGGTCCTAACCATATTGGTTCTGATACACAGAGCTCTGTTACCTTCCTCTGTCTTACAAGCAAGTGGATGCAGGTACTGGATGACTGATTAAGCAGTATGCAAGCACTGGATGCTTCATGCAAATGCATAACCAGAGCAGCAAAGCCCATACTGGCCAAAAGAATTTAAATACCATATACAGAAGTGAAAAAGTGGCAGCTAAACAAGGTACAGCTCAGCTGCCAGGGCTGCATGGAGGTACTCTGTCAGCCTGCTCTGCCTATAATACAGGCTTTATTAGGACAAATCTTGAGAAAGGTGGTTTAGCTAATGCATTTGGCACCTGGAGTAGGCAAAGGATTTGCTAAAGAAGATTTGGATCCTCAGCTGGTTGTTGTTGTAACTCTCAAGCTGTCATAACTTCATCCTATTAGTGTGCTCATATATTAACAAGAGGGGAAAAAAGTTTCTAACAACTACAGGCAAAGGGAAGTGGAAGGAGAAGACCTTCAAGAGTTAAGAATTCATTTAGCAAAAAGATCCCTGTGAGTGCAACCTGGCAAAATTCAGCCTTTCTTGTGAAAGGCCAATGCCTTGCATCTTCCCTTACAGTGATGCTAGCAGACCATCCAGCTTTCTTACGTATCAGAGTCCCAGCATGTCTTTCCACATAGCTCACTCTAGCCTTGCTGCTGTGAGGTGGTGCAGCCAAATTTCACTAGAGAGCAGTGCTATCACAGGGAGCAGGACGCAAGGAGGAATGTAAAATCTACAGTGGATCAGCATGAGGCTGGGTGTTAGTAGGGGAGGAGTGAGGGAGACCGCTGTAATAAACAGTGTGAGCCAGCCAGGCTCATTCCTGATCAGGTTCTGTTGAAGCAAAGGCTTTTGCGGTTTTATGCTGTTGTAAACGTCCTTCACAAACCACATCCTCTGAATCTGTGGAAGCCAGCAATGTTTATAAATCTTGTTCTGCCTGCCCCACCACTCACCCGCTGCTGCTCCCTGGCCCTGGCCTGTGTGGCTCTGCCTTTGCCTGCTTCCTTCCTCTTGTTCATTCATATATGAAATTCTGCCAACCAGATTTAGTGATAGAAGCATCTCCTTTCCATTTTGTGAGGTAGTGGAACTTGGGGGAAGAGAGATTTCTATGGGTTTTTTTGTTGTTGTTGTTTTTGTTTTGTTTTGTTTTGTTTTTAAATGCTCTGAGAGATAAAGCCTTTTCCCTTCAGAGCCTTCTCCTCCTTTTTGCATCGTGGCCCCTGACACTTTGGCTGTAATGTGTGTATCAAGCCCCAGCCAGATGTTACCGCACCACACGCTGAGCATTCTCCCAGCTTCCGTAAGCCCTCAACCACATCCGATTCTGTTGTAGGTGTTTGTGAGGTGCTACTTGGCTTAGCTTTTCCAGGTGGTGACAACAGAGAGCTGGGAAAGGGTGAATGTGTGCATGTGTGTTGTTCTGTTTGCATATTCTTTCACATTGCTTTAACTTTTATAACGCGAGGTGACTGGGGATGGAGTTGAACTCTCTAATCTCCTACCAGCTGCCAGCATTCTTTTTCTGCGAGGAATCCATCAAATATATTTCCTATGGAGTTTCCAGGAACGTTCCAGGAGCTGCTCTCTTTACCCCTCCATCTCTTCCCACCTCCTTCCTCCTCTGTTACAGATATGTCTTGAATATTCATAGAATTCATAGTATGTCTCACCACAAGTTGTCTTTGGGCAGGAGATGTTACTGCAATGGTGTAGAAGGGACAGCAGGAAGCTTTAGCATATAGAGGGGAAGTGGCCTGCCCAAAGTGCCAAGGAGTCGGTGGCAGTGCTAGCTGGGGAAATCTCCTGATGCCCAGTTCAGTGCTTCAACTATGAGCTCATTTTTACCAGTTCACAAATTCAGCAGTGACTTATTCAATAGACATTTAGTCCCATGTCCGTGTATTTAATCCATTTAGCCCCTGTGTTATGAAATAAAATGAGTTTTAAGCCCACTATCCAAACTATCGTAAGACTGAGGGATCTGGTAAGTTTGTTGGTACTTGGCAGAAGTTAGCTTTGGGGGAGTTTGAAGCCTTCATTACCCAGCATGAGRTGTGCTCCATTTGATATGAAGGAGGAAAGGCTGCCCAGTCAGTGTTGCCACGGTATCTAAGTTTAGTAAAGGAACGTTTCTGGAGCCTGTGACCCTGTTTTTTGTGTGCATTACAGGCTGATTGTACAAAAGGAGGCTCTAGTGCCACTTGTGTTTTTTGGAGAGGGCATAGCCTTTGTATAGCCTCCAAGTAGATTCTGTGAAGCTTTTTGCATTAAGAGATGATCATGTAATTTTGTGTTCCTCTTCCCCTTCTGTGTTGAAGAAATCCAACCCTTGCTACCTCTTCTCTCAGCCCTATCACTGATGTACTTTCAGGAGACAGCATATTGAATGTCTGTCTATGCAATTCCCTTAGGCCCAGGAATTCCCCAAGCCTCTGCTAGTAGAAATGAGCTGGCTCCTGGATGCATACTGACAAGAGCTGATGCTCCCCAGCACTGGCATCCAGTGCTGTCACCTCTTGGACTCCCCCCTTTGTTTTTTGGAGAGGGGGAATGCACAGACAGGTGGGGCAAAGAAAGGAGAAGCCTGCTAAAATTTCCTCTTGCATGGGAGGAGAAGCCTTGGGAAAGAGAGTAAAACAGGCAAACTTTTGTTTATGTATTTTGCTTACCTATGTTGTCCTGTCCTTTCTTCTGTCTGCTAGTGGTTATCACTCAAGGCAGACTGGTGGCTTGTAACTATTTCTGGCCCTCTAGGCCTTCATCTTTGACTTTCCAGCCTGCCATAAGGTCTCTAGCCTTCAGCCTGGCTATTAGCTCATCCCCCCTCTTCTCAGAGCTGGGATGGGAAACATTTTTCCCCCATCCCACAAGCCTTGACAGCCTCCCTAGCACCTCCTGGGAGGGAGGTTTTGAGACCTCTGGTTGCATTTTCCTGCTTGCCTAGTGGTGTGTGGGGATCCCACAGAGCCTAACGCCATTTGTTTTAATGCATTTGGCCTTTGGGATCAATACTCCTGTTTTGACCAAAGAAATAACTGTGCATAACGAGGTTTATAGCATCAATTCCCTAGGCTAGCTAGGGCTCTTTGTTTTCACAAGCCGCCAAGCTCGTCCCCTCCCTTCCAGATAACCTGGGCTGATGAATAAAATGCAAAAAAATCAATAGTCGTCTCTGTGCTTTTTCTRGCCTGGAGGCATCCGTGTGACCTGAAAGACCTTCTTTGCCCCCACCTCACCCTCTAGCAATCAGTGTGCTGCATTCCCATGTTGTTGGGCTGTTTGGGGTCTGCTGTCAAAGATATTGGTGTTGCACAGAGCGAATGGAAAACGTTTCCTATACAGGATTGAGCTGTAAATGGGTTGGAGATTCTAGAGGCTGAGTATGTTTAAGTTAGGGGGAGGAACTCTCCTTGGGCTGCTCAGAAACACGGGCAGCTCAGAACGATGGGCAGCTTCTTGGGCTGCTCAAAAACATGGGTAGATGGGGTATGTTTTTGTCGACCCTCTTCCACCCCCAAAGGCTGTCATTTTCTATGCAAATAATTGCCATGAGTTTGGGATTTTTTTTTTAAATGAGATCCCATTGCTACTGAACGCCTCCCTTGATTGCCACTTGTCTCTGGGAATCTGCCCTGTGCCAAGTGATATTTGCAGTTCTCTATCATYTTAGTCCTGTGTTGTACCCCTGCCAGACTGGAAAAGGACACGTTTGTACTGCTGCTCACTCCAGAAGCTTTCTGCTCTGTCACATGGCTCCAGGCAACAGAGAAGCAAAGCATACAAGGCTATTGGTACCGTGTACCCTGCAAGATGTCTGCCTAGGGCCACAGAGACCTGAGACAGATTCTAGCAGTAGCTGATTTCAGCTGAAGTTAACTTTTCTTCGTGCTGAGTGCAGCCTTTCTAGGAAGTGAATGAAAGTTCTCAATGATTCATGCTATTCTTCACCCAGTCAAGCTAGGAAATTCCTCACAGAAGGGAAGGAGTAGGGGAAAGGCTTTCAAAGTTTTTTTTGCCTTGATTACAATGTATAAAGTTTTAAGGAAGTAATGGCACTTCTTAATTAAAACCAATCTTGGGATKTCACCCTGGAGAGTCAGCCACGTGCCTGTATACAATCCTGCTTTTTCTTTTTTTTTAATTTCAGAAATACTACTCTCCCCATTGTTACCTTTAAACAAGCTCTAGAAAAACATGAAAGCAAAACTGCAGGTCTGCCATTTGGCATTATATACCAGCCTATTGGGTATCCAGCTGCACCCCATAGCTTGTATGTGCCTGATGTTCATTTTGATGAGCAGTGTGCGTGACCTCTTGTCAGACTCCAGGAAGGGGCCAATTTTTCCCTTGTTCCTTGCTATAAAATGAATTGTGTCCATGGAGATTAATATGTGCTTATTCAAAGGCTGCTCAGGTGTAGTTGATACAAGGGACTCCAGGGGGAAGTGTGTTTGAATAGAAACCTTGCTTGGCAAGAGGTGTTTGTGAAAAAGACTTACTAGTCTCTGCTGCCTAGGAGAATTCAGGCAGTTCTTTCAGTGACAGTGAAAAGATGATGGATTTAATGTAAGCAACGCTTGGTCTTGCCATGGAAAGCAACTCATCTTAAGAGACATCTCCAGAATACACTCAAACTTGTAGTACAGTCTTTCTGATTGTTAGAAGTGTGGGTCTGCTGAGGAACAAATTTCAGTTTCTTGTGCTGTTGATTTATGCTGTTTTTTTTTCTTTTGCCTCACGCTTCTATAGCATCTTTCACCCTCAGATCTCTAAAGCTTCAAGTGTGCTTTTTTTGACTCCTTTACTGTCCCTTGATAGGGCATTAAAAAAGGCTGTGGAATAGCGATCAGAACAGGCAAGCAGGAATCAGGGTTTCCAGGTTCTCCTCTTAGCTTTGCTACCAACTGCATGGTCTTTGGTGAGTCACTTAGCATCTGTTCTGTTTTGTGGTGTGATCATCTTTAGGCTCACTTTCTTTTGTTGCAGATTTTCCAGCAAGTGGATTTCAACAAGAAGCCAGGACGTATGAGTGCTAAGCCTATAAACTTTGCAGTAATCTTGAAGCTGTCTAATGCCAACCTGCAGGAGAAGGCCTTCCGAGTAAGTGAAATCCTAGCTACCACCAGTGCACACCCTCAGAAGTGCAGCTTCTCCATGAACAACAGGGTTACACTAGTGATGGTTTTTGTGATTCTGTTCCATAGAGTTGGAGACTCATTTCCCAACCTGGCAGGTGAAAGATTTAATTGTGGATATTTCTGTTTCTGCTTCCCCTACTCAGGATGGACTCATTGAACAGCTTTACGACCTGATACTTGAATATCTCCATTGCCAAGCGTACAGCATTGGATTCCCAGAATTGGTTCTCCCTACTGTCATTCAGGTAATGTGTAAGACATCTCCTGGGCAGGCCATAGATGTGGGCAGAGTGGGATAAGGCCACTTAATTTGACGGTGAACTCTAGATGGTCCTTACAGCGTGAGCAAAGGCCCATCTGCCTTTTCCTAACCATTTTTGTCTTTGCATTTGGGGTATTGGGGGGGAGGGGTGCAGAGGGATCACACCTGATAGAGGATGAAGCGTCTGTAGAGTTAGCTACTCTCTTGGGAGGCAAAGTGGGACAAAGGGCTGCTTAGCTGCAACGGAGATGCATTTGTGACTAGTGAATGTGGATGTGCTCTTGGCAATTTAGAATTGTCCAAATCGTTGCCTTGTCTCCAAGTAGTACCTGTGCTTTTTCTTACCTTATGGTCTTTCTCGCATGGTCTCCACAAGATGGCAATCTTCCCTGCCTTCACAGTATCTCCATCAACTGGAGCGCTTTCCCTAAGTCCGTGCACACCAAAAAGCAGAGTTCCTGTKTCTGTCCTTTCTCCTCACTGCACCTAACAGCTGTGCTGTGAAGTACATACACAGTACACACAGAAGTACCCTTTYCCTCTCCCCTGGCATTCCTTTGTGCAGGGTTATCTTCCTAGCTGCTGTCATGTTTGCATACTTCATTGTACACGACAACACTGTCTAAGAGTCAATGCTGTACGTCTGGGTGTATAGTATGTTATCTTTTCCTAACATCTTGTTAGCTGGTGCCTTTAGTTTTGAATATGTGTGACCTCTGTTTTGAGCAGTGAAGATTGCTCAGTGCAAACATGTTGGAACTTGTACCCTTCTTTCCTCCCAGTGGTCTCTATTTTTAACTCATGAGTGGCAGCTGTCATACAAGCTTGGCAAAGTGTTGCTGCTGTATCCTGCTTAGGCACACGCACCCCTGCTTTGCTTTGGTGCCATTAGCCCATGTGTCTGCATACCTTGTTGCTAGGATGCCTCTGGTTGACATGGGAGCAATGTCTTGGTTGGGGCTCACAGGCTGCTTGGGAGGAAAATCTGCTTGTTCCTGCCTACTGTTGTAGGCTGGCATCTGTCAGGCGTATGATTCTTGGCCAGGTCCCTGCAGCCTGGCACAGGCGATTGCCTAGCTGGCACGAGGCTGCCTTGGCTAATGTGAGCTGACAGGCACTTTCTGTGCTAGGCGAGCGGCTCCTGTGCTTGCTCTCGTTCTGCGTGCTTCTCACTTATCGGTGGTGAACAAAGCCTTTTGCTCTCAGCCAGCAGCTGTTGAGAGCATCGAAGCTGTCRGAGCCAATGTTCTAGCTGGAATGAAACACGTCTAACGGCCCTCTGGCACCAAGTTCCCTGTGGCTTCCAAACACACCCTGGGACCAGCCTATATTTCTGCAGACAATTAATGCTATCAGGTTGCTATTTGGCTGCCACTAACCACAGTCTCATGGTGTCTGCTGGGCCCGGGTGCTGAGGTTAGCTTCCCAAAATCTCAAAGTCTTCGGGAAAGTGTAGGGGGGAAGGCTTTTCCTCTGGAACAGTTCCAGTTAACTATAAAAATCCATCTGTCCTGATTCTTCCCTTCCCGATGAGCTCACGCTTCTCAGTGCCTGTTGTAAGGACTGGATTCCAGCTGGCGAGGGAAACGTTCCTCATCTTCTGGTCAGCGGCTTTGGGAGAAGCTAGGCTAAACTGACTTCAAACTGAACTTTAAAACCTCCTTGCCTGGAAGGCAGGAAGCACCAGGGCAGATCAAAGGAAAGCAGAGCCAGTAGGAGAGGGAGACGGTTCAAAGGCTTCTGTTCTGCTCAGCCGTCTGGGCCGACCCCTGGGCAGCAACTGCCTCCACAGGCTGCTAAAGAGCTCAGAGTGCAGAACCCATGTGTCTGGATGCTTAGAGGAGACTGCCTTTTCCCTCTCCCAAGTCCTAATTGGCATCACAGAGCAGAGGTGGAAGGTTAAAGGGGAAAACTTGGCAAGCATAGATAAGGGATAGGTACTGCTGGATATAGGTAGGGGGTGGCATGATTTAGGCGTGGACCACAGCTAGGCAGAAGGGCAGGAGGTGCTGGTGGCCAGCAGCCACTCCTGCTGCTGGTCTCTTTCTGTTCTGAGTTGAATAGTCCCACTGCTTTTTGTGAGTGGAGGATTGGGGTTGATTTAGGTTCCCTGGAACACACAAGCCCAGCTGCTTCAGATCATTTATAGCTCCCTGCATCATTTACAGTAATAGGAGCTGGGCTTTTGCTGTGGTCTCTCCTGGTATAAACCATTGGTGTTTAAGGCTGGCAGGTCAACAGATTCGATCCCACTAATCGCAGAGCTGCTTCACTAGGAACTAACTCTGGATGTTAAGTGCACACGTGCACACACACACACACACCTTCTGATTGCTTTTATTCTGGAAAGGTATGGTTGTAGTGTTTGGCAGAGTGGAGAAACACGCACACAAATTCCCTTTCTCTTATCTATCTTCTTTTGGCTTCTTGGTTGTTCCTAGCCTCTTAACACAGGCCTGAAATCTCATTACCTCTTGTTAATATCTGTGGGGTAGATAGCAGGAGGACTGTGAGAGATTGCAGAGAGGAAGGAGGGGGAAGAAAGAGATGAAGCATACGGCTATGAGAGTGAACACACAGCACCAAACTGCACAGATAGAGCCTGAGATTTTGCAGGATTTCTGGTGACACTTCTGCAATGAAAGAAAAATGATAATGTATGTGGTAGCGGATGAAATGGATCTGGGGCTGCAGCTGTGGGGATCAAGCAAGATAAATTGAATGACAAATGCATCCCCCAGTGGAAATAAATATGCAGCACCTATAAAAAAATAAATATTTTAGAAAGGGGGAGGGATGAGGATGGGACAGATTTGACTAGCAGAAGAGTAGTTTTGCTGATTGCTTCTTTTTACTTGCTGATAGGCTACTTGCTTTGTGAAATAGAGGGAAATTGTTTATTTTATCTCAGTTTTTCTGAGTTGGGTGAATGATGGTGGCTGGAGCTATCCTGGGGATAAAGGACGGGGAGAAGCCCCTGCTGCTAGGTAATGGGAGACRTTCTCCGTATATGTAGCAAGCAGCAGATCTCACAGCAGTATACCCACCAGGAGATCAGTGCCCTGACAGAGAGAGGCCAGCTGTGACTGCCACCTCTTGATTAACATTTAATACCTCTCCACTTGATGTGTAAGATCAAGGCAACATGTAGGCCTGACAGGAGGGAGACATCCTCTTCCTTACCCCAACTTCCTCTTCTGAGGTGGAACTTTTAAAGTTATAAGGAGGGAAGACAGTACTGAAWCTGCTGTCTAGAAAAACATTATCTGTATTGTGATAGTATCAGCAGGTCCCAGCTGAGGTAAAGGCTCCATTGTGGTTAACCGTTTTCTTTTGCCCTGGTAGGTTTATTTCTCTAAAGCAAATGCCAGTGTAGTGTGTACATGGATGCAGCAAAGAGTCTGGCCAGCAGAAGTTGGAGAGCTTTCCTGAAAGTTTCTGAGGCCTATGAAAACTGTTAGTAGAGAATGAACTGGAATTCAAGCCATAGGTCAACCTGTACACTCCCATCTCTCTTCTAGTCAACAAGATTATGTACTGCTGCCTCAGCTTTTGGGTTGGAAGTGTCAGAGCAGTGCAGTGGTGTTGGAGGGTAGTTTGCATTGGGAGAGGAGATCTTTTTTAGTAGGAAGTGGAGGAGAGATTTACTTGAGGACAAGGCTATTGAGATTAAAAAATTTTTTGCTCTACTTGCAATAAAATAACCTAATTGTCTGAGAGAAGTGAAGTGTTTCCTGCTTAGAGACATGGCAGGGRCAGATCTCTGTGAGTAGGATGGCCCTTACCCTGTCAGGCAATAGTAGGGTTTGTGGTTTCCTGGCAGACTGACTCTTACCCTGAGGGTTTCATGTAGGCCTTGGGTGTAAAAGAAAGAATTATCTAGGCACATGTTGTGCAAGTTGTCCACAGATGAAAGTTATTTTGCAGATTTTTGTGTGGTGGGTGTGTGGGTTTGTGCTCCTGAAAAATTAGAGTTGCTGGTTGGAATTGGGGTTGGCATGGTCAGACATTAAGCAAACTTCACCCCATATGACTCTACAGATACTATCTGTCCTGACCCACAGCTCTGCTGCTGTAACAGCCCCAATCTCTCCTACAGAGCTTTACCAAAGACCCTTAGTTCCAGTCCACAGACTCCCCCACTCTGTGCCAGTCTCGGCCTCTTCTCAATCTCTGCTTCAGTCCCAGCCTTCAGTGTCAATGCACAGCCTCATCTCTTTGGTATTCCCACCTCAATATCTGCCAACTTTATATAATTTTAACCCTTAGACACCTTTTCCCATTGTAATTTTGGCTTTCCTTTGCTTTTGGCTGTCTAGCATCTACAGATATCCACTGGCATTCCTGATCTCAATGTATCCATTCCGTAGTCCATCACTGGTATTTGAAATACAATGGCAGCTAGCAGCTGAGGCCCTGAAGAACATATATTTTTTTCCTGGTGGCTGCTTGGACTCCACCGAGAGATATCCTTTCGGAAAGAAGTACACTTAAATCGGTTGAAAAAGCTGTTTTTAAGTAAGGCTGCTGAGCTGTACTGCATACAAACATCTGGTTTGTCATTGTATCTGTTTGCATCCTTTCAGCCCAGGGTGGCAGGACCCTATGGTTGAATATGGGTGATACGTTGGACTATAGAATGAATTGAAGGAAAAAKGTTCCCTATGCTGCCTGTCACTGGTGATGGGAGCTGGTTTTTTGTTGGTGGGATCTGTTTATGGAGACTGTTACATTGCTTTCATTCTTCTTCTTCTTTTCCCTCTCCTAGCTAAAATCTTTCCTGAAGGAATGCAAGATTGCCAACTACTGCAAACCTATCCGGCAGCTCCTGGAGAAACTGCAGGAAAATTCTGCCTACATCGCCAGCAGGCGTCAGAAAGCTACCTTTGGCGTGGCCAGCAGGGAGTCTGTGGTGAGCCTGCTACTTCAATTTGGGCTTCCTGGAAAGACAGTCAGGCTCCAGCTGTTGGGGCTGAGTGAGTGGTGGAGGGAGGAGGGACGAGATCATGGAAACGGGAGTGTGTGAGGTGGGGTGGATGTTCATAAACAACTGAGCTTGGCAAGGCTCTGATGCTGTAGTGGCAACGCTCTGCAGCCAAGAGCCTCATGGAAAACAGTACATAAATTATACCCTTCTAGTACTTATAACACACATATATGTACGGTTGTGCCTTGCTTTGTTGGGGCATCCTTTGTTGAGAAATTTGCCTTTCTTCATCCCACTTCTGATGTATAAATGCCAGTTCATGCCTAAGATGTTGGGGGGGGGGGTTTCCTCTTCTGCAAGAGTGTTTCTTCCTAGTCTGTGGAGACCAGTCTCCAGCAGTGTAGAACCAAGACATCAGCTGACTGATACATGGCAGTTCAGGATCCTGAGATGAACCTTAGCTCACAATCTTTCCCCCTTTTTCTGGGCTCTTGTGGAGATAGAACTGGAGAACTGGGAAAGTTATGAGCCATAAGAACAGCAATCAGGCACCATGGGCACTATATCTGCTTCTCAAGAAAGATGTTCGTATATTCTTCTGTCTACAGTCCAAGCTATCCAGCCTGCTGAGAAGTAGCTGAATGCATCTGACACATAGAAAAGCTGCAATGGTTTGGGGTGGCTCATGTGGTCTGTGGAATTGTTTGAGCTTGGTCTCAGAACAGTTCCATCTTAGTAATGAGGTGAAGAAAAGTGACTGCGGTGGTGATGGAGGCCCACCGCTACCTTAGAGAATCAAGTGTAGCGCGGGCAGAAAACAGTATGTTAGAGGATGTATTGGCTAATAGTTAGTCCCTGTTGTAGTCAGCTGGCCAAGAGATGATGTCTTTCTGAAAAAAATGGAGTTGGTCAGAGTATTACCGTGGATGGGTGCGAGYTGGGTATAGTTGAACAAGGCTGAAATGTCTGAAGTAACCCACCATAAAAGGGTGGTTACCATGGAACAGAGTTGAGCTGCCCTTTAAGGCATGCTAAGATGTAATGGTCTTCAGAGTCTTCTGATAAGGAAGTTGCTGCTGCCATTCAGATTTAGGCACTGGAAGCTGGACAGTGGCATGGCTGCTTGTTTAGGCYGTGTTAAGTAGTGACCTTGTGTTAAAAGGCTCCAGAAGTAGCCATTTGATTCTGTTGTGCCATTCTCTATAGGCCTGTAGTAGAAGGGCAACCCTCTCTTGCTATTTTCTTTGTCTCCAGTTCTGAGATTTGAAAATAGTGTATCTTCAGGGATTAAAGTCCCTCCTGTTGGGGCTTGATAATCGTACCTGTTTTGCARTTGTCTGTGAAATGCACGATAGATGAGGGTGGGGAGGGGGAATATACTCCTGCAGCAGTATTTTCTTGTCTTATATGGCATTGGTTCCTCAGCCTGGTTAGAAAGTTGGTTAGCCTGTGCACAGGAGGAGATGCTGCCTTTCTCTTCGTTTTTCCTACTCTAGAGTCTGCCTGCTCCAAGCTAGGCTGTYATTGAGATGGGGTAAAATATTGTCAGGAGATTCCATTATATGTTTTTGAAACTTTTTTATTTTGCTTTGCTCCATCCTTCTACTGGACCGTGTTGACTTGCTAAACTGAGATATTTGAAATCTAGGCCCTATATTAATGAAGCCAGAAGGAAGTCTTGTTAATGAAGCTTTATTTGTCTTATCTTTAGGATGGGTAGCTTTTTGTTTATGCAGCATGGCAACCTTTGCATCTCCGATAGATGAACTTTGTGTGTGTAAGCATAAGTAGTGGCRTAAGTTCTGGCTCTTCCATTTCTGGCGGAAGAGAGGTGAAAATATCTGTCTGCAAGTTAGTTGCTGGGGTCAAAGTGATCTCTGTGTGGCCATATACTGTCCTTGAAAAGTCTGGAGTTCTCCATCAGTGAAAGCTCCACCTGTTAGCATGGAGATGGGCATGGAGGAGGAGCTGCAGTGCAGACTCGCTTACCTACAGACATTCAGTGACCAGGACTACAGGAGAATTATCTTTTGAAATCCTGACATACCAATGCCAAGTCACAGCAGTGTTGTGTGATTAAGGGGCTGATGGAACTATTTTTGAAGTGACTAAGTAGTATCTGGTTTTGTAAATGCTATTCTGGATTGGACTATTTTGCCGTAAGAATTACGTTTCCTGTCCAGACTGAAGTGGTTAGGACTTTGTTGTTTTCTGTTTTTTTATGGACAATGCTGTGACTACCCACCCACTCTGCAGAGGKATAGATATCAGCCTCCAGGGCTCTCCATGAAATGATGAGCAGGGAAAGATGTTTGTCTAAATAAAAAAGGGTTTCCAGCAGTTCTAACACCATCTGCATTTTCCCAGTAACTCTGGCTGCAGCCCCTTTTACGAGAACTAGATGATTATTTTAACATCTTACTGCCGGTATGGCTCCTTGTTGACACTGGTGCACCTGCTTCCCCAGGAACATCTGTACTTGGGTGACTGAGTAGCATGAGTCTGTCAGGGTTGGCTCTGGGGGGGCCGCAGCAGGTAGCTTGCCCTGGGTGAGGGAGCCAGGCACCAGTGTGCCAAGCATGCTCTGCTCTTTGAGGGGATGTGGCAACATCCAGTAGGTATCCAGTGACGATGCCTAGATTTCCAGGGCGGTCTGTGTTTCTGGCACTGTGTTGTTGCCCTTTGAGAGAAGAGAGGCCTTTCTCTTCCTTTGGTTGATGGGATATTACTGTTCCTGAGAGCAGAGGGAACAGCCCACTCTGTAGTTCGGTGGGGTAGAAGGGACGTGGTTGCGTATCTTTTGGGCCCAGGGAGCAGGTTTTGTCAACAGYGGCCATGTATTTTCCCACACTCCTTTGCAAACAGGTGGCACACATTCCCAAGAAGGGCCAAAGYTCTCACAAACGCTGCACTTCCAGAGTGATTTTGAGTGCCCCTAGAAGCCTGGATTGAGTTTGCCAGGCTATCTCACAAGATTTGTGGGGCATTGGCCCTTCTCATCAGCAAACTCTGCCAGAAAAGGGAAGGGAAGAGGGAGAGCRAGAGGAGAGGAAGAAAAGAGGCCAAAAGTATTTGCATGACCCCCTTGCCAGCAAAAGCAATTGAAAGAAAATGCTCTCTGATATTCACATCCATGCATTTGTGCCAGCCCCCCTGTAGGAAGCAGAGCCCAAATTCTGAGCTAATCCTTCGATGCAGTACCCTGAAATCCAGCTTTCAGGGGAGAAAATGGGTTTAAATCAAGAGAACAGCRGTTTTGAATGTGATCAGTTCTGCAGTCCTGAGTAATGGGGTGTTTTAGAAACTCTGTATTTCATCAAAGGGTCTATATTGTATATTTTTAAAGACGAAATAGCCTGGAGATTGAACCTAGTGCTACAGGGAGCATGGGGGTGCAATGTTATACTTAATTTGTAGGGACTGTGGAGGGATCCCTTTCTGCATCCTAGGAATGTCCTGTGGAGGGGTAACCATACCACATGTTTGYGTGTCTGGCTGTTTCCATCTTCATGTAAGGCTGAGAACTTTGTTACACTTCCCTTTTGTAAAAARCAAGTTAGTATTTGAGAGGGAGTGTTTTTCTGAGAGTATGATGCTAATGGATTTACTATGTAAATTAAGGTCTCCCTGAGGGGAGCCAAGAAGAGTGGAATGTGCAGCTGAAGTTTAATCCAGGAGCACAATGTGCAACTCTGCCTATAGGTTCCTTAGCACTAGCACTCCCCTGGTTCAGCAGGGGAGAGTGCAGGGAAGGAAAGTAGTGCATGCAGACATGCWGCATGCACTGAGCTTGCATTACAGCCCTGTGACTCCCAGGCCCCAAAAAGTGGTAACAGAAAGAGAATCGCGGATGGTTAAAGTGTGTATGAAGGCATTCACACWCTCAAAAATCCCACTGAGGTGTTCTAATTGAGAAGACAGGAGTGTTTTTTAATGATCTTCTCTTTTTTTTTTTATCTGTGATTCCAGCACACTTTAAAGCTGAAAGAACTAGATTGAACTATATGAAGAACTATATATAACAAATAGACTTTTGCCCTCCATAAGAAAAGTCTTTCTCGGAATCTGGCCACACCACGCAGCATCAACAAATTGATTGATTACAACTGGCCGCCTGGTATGAGCCTGATCTATACGTGGGGTGACTTTGCACTCCTCAGGAATTGCTCCTCTTGCCATGGCAGTGGATCAGATCAGTGGTGGAGCAGACAGTGAAGCTGAGCTGTCTGCTGGCTGGCGTCTCCACTGACGAGTGCTGCTGGAGTCAGTGGTACTTCAGCTATGCTTTCAGTCAGCCTGCCAGGGAGGAGACAGGAGAGCAGACGCAGGCTGCAGCCGTGCAGACATGGAGTTGTGTTACAAACAGTCCCTTGGGGGTTTTGAGTATGGGGCCTGTGATTACCAGAAAGGGCCTGTTTGGCTTGATGCAGTATTGATAGCGCCTGTTTGAGGATGCATAAATAGATTCCTTGCCATTATAGTGCGGGTGACACAAGATCGTCTCTGCTTCCCTCCCAGTGATGGGCCAAAGCAGGAGCTGATGTAAACTAATGTATTTCACCTCGCAGYCTTCACTGAGTACTTGATTATTTGTAAAAGCTAGGGATCTGCCCTGCTATCTGTGGCAGAGAGTTGCTCTCTCTATCATATTATTCATACACTGCTCCCTAAACAAACTTTTCCCCGCACCTTGGCTTATAGCCTGCAGCAAGAGCTCTCTAGAGGCAGAGTTGATTTAGGGTCTGTTGAAGAGTATTATTTAAGCTGCTGCTGTCGTTTTTGCTGTGTGGATGACTTGGTCCTTCTTTATCCTCACCCAAACACCCAGCTGCCCAAACAGGAGCATTGTGTATGCACAGCAGTCCACACAGAATTGTGTATTTGTTCCCAGTACTGGATTCTGGATACTCTTTCTGGATCTGTTGGGACATCTGAGTGGATCTGTGCTAACCTCTGTTCTTGTTGCTTGTTCCTTCCTCCTTTGCTTGCTTTTTCAATTTCTACTCATATGTCCTATCCCTTTGCTTGCGTTAGATTGACTTTTCACTGTGGGCTAATGCAAAGCCTCTGAGCRCTTTGGTAATCTAGGCAACAGATACTGTTCTCTGTGAATTTTAAGTTAAAGGAATACTGCCAGGTTAAAAGAATGTGTTCTTATTTGACATACCCTCTCTCTCAGCGCTAACATGATGGATGATTAAAACATAAAAGAATTTTTAACCATCTAATTTGCTTCCCACAGATTTACAGTGTTTGCACTTCTTTTTTTCTCCACTGGGATAGTGGAAACAGGCTCAGCACTTCTTCATGCTCTGCTTTCTCAAGGCTGGATTGGGTCCAAGACCCTGCAAGGAAATATTCGTTTCAAAAGTAAACTCTTGGCTGTAGAGCAGGGGAAAAAGGCAATCAAGCATCTTTTGTGCTTGGATCTTGTAAGTGCTTGTATGAGTTTTTTCTGAATTAAAAAAACAAATACTGAGCAGGCTACCAAATGCCTTCTTTGGGGGAGCAGAGGAAGCAAATTTTGTTTTGATAGTTACTCTGCTGCCTCCAGTTCCCTCTGATTCTTACCCTTAGAGTTTCAGCTGAAGTAATATCTTGTAGACTGCCTCATCTGACTTGACTATCGTGTCAATGCCTTCTCCCTAGAGCTAGAGTAGAAGTATAGGTCCAGGGCTAAGACTGTAATAGTGAATCGCAGAAARCACTGAGCTGATATTAGAAGAGCCTATTGCAAGTTCCCAGCACTTCTGAGAATCATGCCTCTTCCGTAAGGGAGGAGTAGGAATCTGGGAACCCACATTTCTGGCCAATGTGCTTGAAAACTTTGATGATCCTTAAGCTMAAAGTGTCTTGTGCACAATCATATGGATGTCCCTTTTAGAGGGGCAGCTTTAATAGCAAGTCCCAGTGCTACCCTGTAGATCTTCTACTTTGATGAACCTTATGTCCTACTGTTCTTCATCTGTCTCTCCACCATGGTTCAACACTCATGACACTGGTATCCTGTACTGTTGCATCAGTGAGCTGTTGCATTGGTCAAGTTTTCCATTTGTCCTTTGGCATTCTTTGATCTCCCTGCAGAGCCCAAGCATTGCTTTACCTAATAAAAGCTGTCAGTCACACTACTCCTGTTTTAGTAGTTGTTTAAATGACTGTGTTTGATGTCACACTTAGTCTTGCCTGCAGTCTTAGTCATGGATGCTGGTTCCAATACAGAAACTGGGAACAGGTGGTTTGGGACAGGATCTTAAACTCCATTGTATTTGCTGCATTTATTTTACAAAACTTCTACCCTGAACACCTTCCTTAAATTTGAATTCCCTCTTTCCACACAGGAACAATGGGAGAAGCAGGTCAAAGAGGAGGGGACACCTCTGACCAAGTATTACACTCAGTGGAAGAAGCTAAGAGAGAAGGAAATTCAACTGGAAATCAGTGGCAAAGAAAGAGTAAGAATGAAACCACTAACTTATTGCACATTCAGCTATGCCATGGGAAGAAAGGAGAGCATGTCCTAGCAGCATGATGGTGGGAGGCCAAAACCTGTTCCACTGGCATGAGCTGAAATTGGCTTGAACTGGATGGATGTGTAGGCAGTGCGTTTTTGGAAAGAGCGCGAGTGGATCTGGATGACACAGCCTAGCAGTGTCTTCAGCTCCCTGGGGGTCTATCTTACTGAGATCTCTAGGAGCAATATCGTGTCCCTTGCCTGTGCCCTGTTTGTTTGCTCAAGCTAGAGGTGAAGGTAAGAGGTAGTGCTAGGATAAACTTCCCTCTGACTGCTGTTTCGATGTAAGACTGCTTGCTCCCCAAAGTCAGACTCTAGCCAGCTGACTTTGTTGCTGATAGTAGTTCAACTTGACACCTTAAAGGTGTGTGAATTTCAGTGTGGGTTATCCAGTCCGAACTAACACCCAAACTTCCAGTGAAGTTCGTGACTTGCCTTGGGGACTTTGGCTGGACCTCACCTCCAGCAGTGGAGCCAAGCATTATAGTTAAACATGCTGCTTAATTGCTTGGTCGGATTGGTGGCTGTTTTTTTCTTTTTTTTTCTTTTTTTTCCCCTTTTCTTATCTGTGCCAACAATGGCACCTGGGGCAATAGCCTTTCTGTGGATGCTGCTTTAGGAACAGATGTGTGATGCAGTTTTGAATTTTAGACTCTACCCATAGTACCTGCTCCGTGTACTCATCCTCCACTTCCATGGGCCTAGCTTTCCAAGAAAGCGAGGAGGGGAAAATGCATTTGTTCTTAACGAGGAGAATATCAGATTTTGCTTAGAAGTTTTTTGTTACACTCAAATGGATGGCTGGTTGTGAGGTGGGATTTGCTCTCTGGATGAAAGCATTTAGAMTGCCATTTCCTGCATCTCCTGCCCAAGTGAAAGTTCCCTGGCCATTCCCCCTGGCAGTGCACTCCAGGATGCAAAAGCTAGGGCTGGGAGCTTGCTTAAATTAGGAGCCCAAAGGAGAGTTGCCTCAGTGCTAATGCARTGAAAGTGGCAGAGCTAGGCTGTTGGCCAGGAGCAGGAAATAGATATAATTGGTGTCTCCAGCATATGGTGGGGAACAATTAAAATAATCGATGGGACATGAGGATGATTGGCTCAGAGCCAAGTCTCAGAGCGTGGTAGAAGACACAGGATATCGTAGGATATGCTCAGAATTGAATACCAGCCTGAGATAAGGCTGTGAGCCTGAAATTCCCTGGGGCAGTCACTCAGAGGGAACAAAAATCACCTTATTTTTGCTCTGCATTCCCAGCAGGAGAATGTGGCCTTTGCAGAAACAAAGTTGCCTGAGTGGGGCTAAGAAACAGCAAAAAATGGATTGTTTTGAGTGGGCCTGACCTCTTACCCAACAGTGGCCCTGTTGCTGTGAGCTGAGACTTTTCTGGTACTGAAGCAGCTATTGCCAGGAGGAAGGAGATAAGCCTTTTGTGTAGATGAGCCCCGTGTCTCATATTTAAGGGAGGAGAGGAATTAGAGCTCTTTGGGATAGCAGGGACCAGTTGAAGTAGAGAGCTCTGCTTTAGGGGGTATTTCTTTAGCCTAGCAAGGTTCAAGAGAATTACTTCTTAAGCCAGGGGTGGGCTGAAGGGCAATGACAGACTTGTTCACTCTTGGAGGAAGTGGGCTGAACAGACAAACTGTAGAGAGACAGATTTTGGAGTTAGCTTTCAGAAAGGCCTGTGGCTGCCTAATACCTTTGCTTGGTGAATGGGGCTGTTGTCTCTCTCRGTAGGGACTGCTAGCTTAATGATGCAGTATTGTGAACCCCAGCAGGAAAGTGAACACCATGAGGCCCATTAGGGCTGGGAAAATCCATGTCCTATTAGCAGCCATTTCGGGAAGAAAATAATAACAGCAAAAAAAAAAAAAATCAGCTTGGTTCTCAGCTGCTGTGAGCTGGAACTTGCCTTACATAACAACACAGACCCTGTCTACCTGTTCTGTTTGCTTTTCCCAATGGTTCTTAATGGGATGCAGACTAATCAGCTTGATGAGACTCGGTAGATAGTAACCCTCTAGCTAGGAATTAGAAGAGTGGCCTCCAAATTATCTAGTTACTGCTCCTGTTTGATGAACACTTGCTGTATCTGTGAGCTGTGGCTCAGTGCGAGTCCTCATTCTTTTACTTTGTAATTGCTCTATAGCTAGTAGGGATTTCTGGTGTCTTTATTTTGAAGTGCTYAACTTGAAGGAGTCTCAGAAAGTTGGAGATGGCATGCATTAGGATGATTCAACATCAGGTTGATCCTGATTATCCTTTTTAATATGCTCAGGCTGGGTTGAACCAGTACTGATGTCATCCAAAACTGGCTGCTTTTGGAAATGAGGACTCATGTTTCTATTTTCATAGTGCCTAAGACATTCCAATTAACGGTCTCTGCTCCCTACTATACATGCCCTGCATAGTATACCAAGTAAGTTTTTCCACTATGTTGATGGAAATCTCTCCCCTACACTCCCTTGAATTGARGAAGTTAGACTCTTCCACATTCTGTCCAGAAGACATTTTGCTCACACATAGCTCCATTTCCACTTTAAAATGTACTAAGTGGTATGTTCCACAGAAATAYTCTACACTCCAGGTGAGTAAAGAGGGAGAAATAAGATCTTGAATGATTTTTGTTTCATTTACTGCTGTCAAACAGTGATCAGGGTCATGCAGAACATGACTAGCAAASAGAGACATGATCAATTGATGTGACTGTTGTTTGTTGTTGATAAACAAAATTGGGTTTCTGGTGTTTTCTGTTTCCTCTGTAGGGATTATGACACTTTCAACTTCAACTATTTCCTGGTTAGGCAGTGCCAGACTCCTATTTAACTGTTGCTATTGCTGAAGAGTGATAGCAACCAAGGCTGCCAGACAGGAGCCCTGCAGATAGCATGGCTCTTGGCACAGATGAGGGACCAAAGGTGCTGCCTGTGACTATGGGATTGCCAGAGTTGGCACAGTCTTAGTGATGACATGCCACAGCGTACGGTCCTGGGCGCTATCTAGAGTGGCCACCTCTGGGACATCAGAGGCCTTGATCAAGATGGAGCTACTGAGGGAGGATGTGATGGTCCCAGTCTTGGGCTGCAGGAAGTGCCCATGGCTCTCCTTGAGGCTCGGGTGATGGCAGTGTCACATGGTTGAGGCGCTTGCAAAGGCAAGGGCTATRTAAACTGAAAGGGATCAGATTCAGAGACTGTGCCTGTGATCACAGCCTAACCCTGGGTTAGAAACATAGCTGGTATGGTTTAGTTTCTGAGACCTTGTGGTTTGTGTCTGGAGCCCCTCACTGAAGCAGTATTTCTGATGCATTCCTTTCCCTCCCCTCCCCCCAAAAAGGTTACAGGCCACAGCGAGTGGGAGGAATGAAGCATGAACCTGTATTGTCCACCARAACTGGTAGGAGCTAGAGAAAAACAAAAATATTTCCATCCCATTAACTCCCYTGCCCCAAGATGCAGCTTGCTAGAGCTAAACCACCCTAGGAAAGAAAACGGTTAAAGTATATCATTAGGTCAGCTGAGGGCAGCTGTTTGGCAGGGACTCTGAGGTGCTGCTCCTTCTGGGGTTTGCTCCCTGAATCTATTCTCTGGCATGCAAAGGCTGCTGTTTGAAAAGCCTGTCATGTGCTGCTTTCTTCACATGTCTTCCAGGCACAGAGATAGCTTGCAGGTGTCTACAGGGGCAGTGGGAGGAGAGGCTTCTCATAGGGGAACAGAGCAGGTGGGAAAATGATTTAAAATTAGGACCCTGCAAATGGTAGTTGGTGCTTTGCTCCCCTCTTTCCTTCTCTGGCCAGCTTCTAACTTTCTATCCTAGTGCTKCAGGTTATTGCTTATAAGTACTCAGCTCCCAGAATCAATATTGCCCAGCTGGGGACCATGACCGTGAAAATGGCTGGGAGAATTTGCTGGAATTGACTGTAGGAGCAAACACGTGTGTGTATCTATCTCTGCCGAGAGCTGCCTTTCTATGTGGAGTATGCTTTGCTGCTGCTCCTGCTGGGGGAAGCTCYGGGGAGGGTTGAAGTGGCAGTGGTCAGAGAGCGAGTGCATTGAGGGGTGGTCTGATGGGTGGGAGAGAGCAAATGAGTTATTAGTCGCAGGGCGAATGTTTCCAAGCAGGCTAATGTGTACTAATGCATGAGTGCTTCCCAGGAGGTGTGCAGCCAGGCACAGGCAGCGGGCAGCTGATGTACAGAGAGCACTTGGGATTTAATTTGCATTCCGATTATCTTCGCCCTGCTGGCATGAGGCTTTGCAAGTAAATCCTCCCCCTAATGCCCCTCCGGAGAGGTGTAAAGAGCAGTGAGGTGGTGTCGATTGCAAGTACTTAATGGCATTGATATTGGCTGTTTCTGCAGCAGCAAGGCTTGGCCCACTGAACTCCGTAAGGGCTAGCAACAGGAGAAGTTGTGGGGTAGACGTATCTTAAGCATCTTCAACACCTTGCCATTTAACTGTGCTGAAATCTGCAGCCAAATAGGTTATAGCTGCCACAGATTTTGGCATTGGTGCAGAACCACTGCTTCAGAGGTGACACAAGCACAGTCTGGCTTGATTGTACTTGGCTGCACAAACTCATATGGCCTGCATGGCTTTTTGTCCAGGGATCTAGGACAGCCAGCTTATCATAGATGTCTTGCGTTTTTAGACATGCCAAGCTATAGGTAGTAGATGACTCATTAGCAAAAGTAGTTCATTGGGTAAAGATCAGTAGAGCAGTGGTGCTTTGCACACATCATTCACCTTTGTAATTGACTCGCAGATGTGTCTGTTGCTCCCCTACTTGAGGACAACYAGACATGACCCTTGCCTCTTGGCCATGCAACTTGCACTTACAGAGCAAAATCAAGTCCCTGTGTTTAAGTTCAGCATTGTATGTTTAAAAGTACAAGATAAAATTGTTGCAACTGTTGGTTTTTTTTTTTTTTCCAGCTTGAAGACTTGAACTTCCCAGAAATTAAACGTAAGAAACAAGATGAAAGGAAGGAGGAAGATAAGAAGGAATTCAAGGACCTCTTTGAGCTGGATAGTGACTCTGATGAGGAAACTGTTGGATTCTCTATAAAAGGTATGGAGCTGGGCTAAGCATGCGTTCTCCTCACTCAGATTTCTGTATAGTGTGGGGAAGTATGGCTCTACCCGAAGGGAGATGTGTGCTGGCCATGTTTGTTTCAAAAGATKTAGTGACATGGAGAGAGAGCACAGCAAGATGATGCCCTTTGGAGGCTTTTAGAAGTGACAGACAGAAGCTAGCTGGGAAGCTTTCATCTTTCTCTCCCTCCCTCACTCTGACACTCCAGCTCATTTTAAAGCCTGCATTAGTCTTTGTTTCCCTACATGACCCATACCCTCTCCTCCCCTCAGCACCTTTCTTTTGTCACAGAGACTGACCCCAGCCAGGGAGCTGGAGAACCAGGGAATATGTGGCTGGACGTAGAGCCTGTTCTCAAAGGCTTCAGGGAAGTAGCTGCAGTTCATACTGTAATTCTCCAAAGTTCTCCTTGTGCTCATAACTGGTGCAGATTCTGGGTAGTAGCCTGACCTTGGAGAACCTGAAGTGTTTGCTGTCCTTTTCCTTAGTGAGTGGAGGTGCAGAAATGCATATTTCATTTCCCCACCTGTAAAGTAGGAATAAGAATATTGTTCGACTGGACAGCATGCCATGATCTTCTCTTTACACATTGTTGCAAACCATGGCTATCATGGGGCTGGCTGTCAGAATCTTTGCTGGAAGAAGAGTTATCCTCACTGTGTATGCACTTCTGATTTATTTATTTTCTAATGACTGACATTGTAAGTATTCTTGATGAACCAAGAAAGTTATGAATCTCTAGAGAAAATGGAGTAATATCACTCACTGGCTGTGACCACGAGGGGGCCACAGTAAATTGTGGAACCTGCCTAAAAAGTTCACTGTGTGATTTGGAGAAAAACTTAGATTGTCTTTTTGTAATTTGGAGATTTCGAAATACTGCAGGTTTTCTAAACATGTTGTCATTCATACCCTGTTAGGGAAACTTGCAAGAATGCAAGATTTTGGGGAGGAGATTTGATCTGCAGGTAAAGTCCTAATCTATCACACACATTGTGAGGTGTGAGGGTAAATCCTGGGAATTACCGCAGAAACAGATGAGCGTTGTCTCCTCACAGGTGTCTGTGAAACAGGAGGAAGATCTGGTCAGAAAACTTGTTTGAAAGCTTGAGGTTTAAGTCAGCAAATTTTTGTAGGGAGGATAGCAAAAGTGAGGACCCAGCAAGATACTTGAGAGATCAGTGTCCCATCTAAATGGGTTGCTGAGGTTCTTTGAGATCTCGGGTTGACCTGCTGGCCAAACAAGTTAATGCCTTAGAAGAATCCCAGTGTCTTCTAAAAAGGCAGGGATAACTGCAGTTCACAAAACAGGTTGCTAGGAGCCAGGGAGACTCAGGGTTTCTTCGTAGGCCTCCCAGCAACTAACTTTATGCATTCTTGGGAGGTTCATTGGGCTCCTGGTTCTTACTCAGGGATTGTGAGACTACAGGAGTATTCTAAGATGAATGAGGCACGTCTGTGGCAAATGTTACTGATGATACAAGATGAGGTCTAGGGCAGCTCTCTGGCTGATACCTACTTAAACAGGWCCTGACTTGGTTCTGGCGATTACCTGCTCACTGCAGAGTACACTGAATGTGAAGGCTTACAGTCTATGTGTTAGGCCCAGCTTCGCCCTGCTGCTTGTGCGTGGACTTGTAACATCTGTCTGTGAGAGTCTTTGGCACCTCCAAGGGGCTGATATATGTTGTGAAGAGAGTACGAATTAAGATTAAAGTCTATATAATGTCAAAGGGCTCTCCCTGCTCTATTTGCATGAGTCCAGTCGCTGTGGTATCTAGTGGCTGAGCACATATCAGCAGTACATCGGTGTCAGTAATGGGCTTTGCTTTCCAGCATTCCTGGGTCAGCTGCCTCTCCATAGCCTTTGTTCTTAGTAGCATGTTCTCTGAAGAGAGGGAATAGGCCCTGAAGGCTGCTTCCATCTCAAAGAGCAGCTCTGGTCAGCCTCCACCATGAATCCTGAGGCTCTGGGTGGGGATGGTGGAGCACTTGGTCTGTGCTGTAGTGTAGGGTGAAGTGCCCTCTAGGCAATGGTGTATCTGCACAGTGAGAAAGGGGTACGAAACAGGGAGACTGGGAAAAGTGCCTGTGTCTTGGGAGAAGCATACAATGAGCTCTTGTTCTTACTCTTTGTGGGTTGTGAGATGTTCCCAGCCATGTTCTGCATTCAGTAACTGTCAGGATTGGCTGCAGATGGAAGTCAGAGAAGCCAGTGCTTCAGTTTGCTGCAGTTCCCTGTGTTTGTGGCCATTTTTCCACTGGGTGGCCAAATGCAAGGGAATTTGGGAGGCCCTGCAGCTGGTGTAGCCTGGATGTTTATTTTTTTGCCTGTGAAATTTGAGGGCATAACAATCTCCTCTCCTCAAATATGGCAAAAGGAGAGTTTGGGACAAGGGAAGGACTTGGTTCATCTTGAGGTATTCAGCTACTTAAAAACATCACTTCTAACCATTACAGTCCCCTTCCTCAAACTCTCAAGCCACAGAAATAGCCTGCTCTGGCTTGAATGTGGGGACTGGTTGACTACAGGGATGGAGGAGAGAGTAGGACCCCTGAAAGCAGCCTCAAACTACTTCTAAGAGAGCCATATTGAGTAACTGATGGCAGAAGTTTAGGCAGGAGGAAGAGACTACCCTGACCTTTTGGAAGAGGAAAATAAGAAATGTGGCTGGGATTGCCTAGTGATGCTGACCTTTCTGTAGTGACAGAGAGAGGCCTGATGCAAAGCAAGCAGGTGTTGTGAAACTAACTGTAGTGTTGGCATGTTGTGGGAGTCTGGGAAAGCACACAGTCACCTCTCCAAAACAGAGCGGCAGAGAAGGTCTGGGCAGATCAGCTGTTCTGACTCAGCACTGCTTCCAGACATGGGGAGGAAAACATGGGGCTGGTAGGCTGTGCCCTCCCTTCTCTACAAGTGGAAGCAGGAACATGGTTTGGGAATGCTAAGGATGATGTAGAAGAAGAACAAGAGGCTCCCTGGAAAGCTCAACCACACACGGAGATGTGCATGTTCTCCTCATCAGGCTTTGCAGTGGCGCACAAAACTGTTTAGTGTTCTTACCAGAAAGAGCCAGTTCCAGAGCTTTACCTCCTAGGGATCTGTAGATCTCTGCAAAGAATTGGGAGGGAAGGAGGAACTTTTCAATATGAAGGAACTTACTGCCAGAAAAATCCTAGCTGGCTACAGGAGTCTGTGGCTGTAATCCATCCTCTTAGGCTACCCCATGAGTTCCAGCTGTGGAGACTGTTGCTCTTACCTGGAAGACTCCTTTCCTCCTGACTGTTGCTACTTAGAAGTGTAGATTTTAGAACTTGCAGCTGATGTAGCATCAGTGCAACTTTCTAGTGAGATGTGGGGATATGGAACATAGTGAAAATGCTTCCCATCTCTCACCAACCAATGTATTTGACCTGRCAGAATCTTTCCTGTGTTGACAGGATGTACTTCCTATTTGTGGTTGTTTTGGCCAGTCACATCCTTGGCCAAATTCAGAAGAGTCTGTTAAAAGCCAGGAAATTATCAAGTTTGTCTTATTTAGCTGCTGTTCACACTCCCCCACACACCTTTTGATTTATATTCAGTAATGCATCAGTGAAATGTTAACTTCAGTTCACCCTGTTTCTTTTCTCTGAAAGAGGGTAGACCTGGAGAGCAGCTAGGTTTTTTGGATTGACAATTGCTAGCCAAAGTGTCTTACTCGTTAACTAACTTCTATCTCAAAGGCTTTTGTATTTTTTAGAGCAGAACAGGCTTCTGAAAAGCTCTTTGCAATCAGTTTGAGGAAGTCTTAAAATGCAAAACAATTAGTGAAGAGAAAACTGTTTTAGGGAACAGAAAATGTTGATGAGCCTCCCCAAGAGCGTTAGCCAGAAAGTGTCTAACTGCAAAGTGAGTTGCGTGGCTAATTGACACAAATGGGTGAGTCCATACAAGCCTGGCCCTGAGACATGCATGTCCTGTCTTTACCTAGCAGGAGGTGCAGGAGAAGTAATTGAAGGAAGGGGCGGGCAGCATTGGTGTGAGCCATAGCTGAGTCAGCTCATGCAGGATGCAAAGCTTCCAGCAGACCTTCTGAACTCACCAGGAGCTGATTATAGTTGATCACATGTGCGTGTAGGCAAGATCAGGTCTTTGCAAGGCCCCAAGCTTGTCCACATAAAAAGTAGACGTGTTAGAAGAGTGAGTAATGTACAGATAGACGCTTGCTGTATGTGCTGTTGTCGTGGGCTGGGTTTACAGTTTCCCTAAGCTTTAAGCTTCGCAGAATGAGCAATGCAGTCTSTGCCCTTGCGTGTTTGTGGTGACTGCAGAAACAATGCACACTGGGACTGAGTGAGTCTGAGCACTTTTTATAGCCGCAAAGATCTCCAGGGCAACATAATGACTGTCCTTTGTCCCCCAAACATTTTTGGAGTCTGAGCATCTAAATGAGTATCTCCATCTCTCACACACTCTCTTGGTAACCTCYGCCTCCAGGGCTCCAGAGATGGACACTGAATGGAAGCTGATTTGCACTTCAGATCTCTAGTTTCCTTATGGAGAAAGGTGTGTAAATGGAGGTTAGGGGAATAGGATATGAGTAACCAGCCAGGATGTGGCTTGCCACAACCTAGGGTGGATGTTGAGGCAGAGCCCTTGGTTGGAGGATGATACCTGAAAGGTATTTCCAGACCCTGGCGGGTTTGTAGTATGACATGGGCCTCTCCAGCATTAGCTGTTTGGGGAGATGGTCTATAGTCCCACTGATGTGGGCCAGGGAATGTTCTGGATAGCCAGCTGCAGGCATGGCCAAGACAAGGTGGCAGGCCTTGGTGGCGGGTCAGTGAAAGTGCCTCAGGGCCTTTTTGCCCTGGCCCTTTTGCACCTTTCCTACTCCATACAGGAAGGAAGTGAATGGCATGTTTCTCCCAAAGTTAATGGGGTTGGGGAGCTCCCTGTTCTCCTGGTTTCTATCACTCCTCATTGTTGGAGAGCCAGGGGTRGATAATGAAAGGTGCCCGGTCCAGGGGAGGAGGGTACTGTGCAGTTCCTGTTTTCCTCCAGCAGCACTGGTGCAGTTGTGTGTCACCTTCCATCTGCTCGTCCATCTTGTCCACCCTCACCTTTACTGTCATCTCCAGCTGTGCTGTAAGATGAGCAAGGAGATTTGCTGCCTCCAACCCCATCCGCTGCTGCAGGAAGCGGCCACGAGCAGTTTGGTGTTTGCAGCTCACCCAGCCCTCCCAGAGCAATTTTCTACCCTCAGCAAGGAAGGAGGGGCTAGTTGGGACTACACTRGTGTTGAATAGGAAGGGATCCTTAAGTGGAAATCAGAGAAACAGCAGCATAGGTCAGGGAGCAGATTCCAATGTGGTAGGTTCCTACGGGGAGAATCAGCTTGTWCATAACATTATGGTAGTTTATTCTTACACGGTAAGTGCTCCTGGAGGTCTCAGTAGGAGCCCGGAGTGATTCAGACTCCAGCCTGATGTTACAACCTTGAGGTTTTCATCTCTTCAGCTTCATGGCTGAGCTATAATTGCAAGTCCTGACAATAGGGGTTAGAGGCAGATGCATAAAGATGCAAGTGCAAAGCTAAACACCTCAAGAGTTCTTGCAGTGTGTGGAGCTACCAGGGAAGAGTATTCAGTGTGTTCAGGAGAGGGGAGGTCACAGGGCAGTCAGTGACTTAGAGACRTTCTGAGCTGAGCATTGCAAACAGACTATTTTGTTTAATAGCTATGGATGGTTGGTTCACTGGATATACCTGATTCTAGTTATTATTTTGGCTTCCACAGCATCCTTTGGTAACACATTCCACAACTTTAACTTAAATGTTATATGAAAAGGGCATTTTCGTTAAGCTCRCTGCCCGCAGAATTGACTGAGCAGCCTCTTGTGCTAGCTACAGCCATTAGTGTGCTTTAATGAACCATGTAGGAGCCAGGCATAAATCTAACTCTTCAGTCTTCTCTTCAGTTCTTCTGAATCGTAGACACTGTTTTGCAGTAGGCCAAAGATGAAAGGCTGATAGTAGGCCATCCACCCCCTTTGTCCCAGGCCTCCTTACTAGTCCCTCAGGTCCTACAGGATCCATCAATAGCTAAGCTCTCTGATCTCTCCTTACCTTAACCTTAGCCTTAACAGTAGGTCAGGGGCTCAGAGCAGCCAAAAACCTCATAAGCCATTTGTCTTTAACAGCAGCAGCCCTTTTCCTAGCTCTGTAAACCTTGCAGTAACCGATAGTAAAAGTCTTCARTCTCTTCTTTCCTAAGTCCTAACCCTGACTTCAGCATTTGCAATAGGCCACAGAGCCATAATAGCAAAAAGCCTCCCATCCATGTGAATCTTCATTCTTGCTTCTCAGGCCTCACAGAATCTATTAATGGATGAATTTCTTCTGAATCCGGCTGCAATTCCAGTGTAAGACCACCAGTAATAAGCCTTTTTGTTATTTGATGTCGCATTTATAAAGGTCTCATTGTTTTTCTTTGTGTTTCAAGCTGCTAGCTTTGTCAGTACCAGCACTTCTGTTTATCTTTAGGGCCTTCTGAAAGAATGGGGAGGATAATGCACAATTCTTAGGAATTAAGTCAGAGAGTTCGTCAGCGCAACTCTGTATCTGCTCCTTTCAAAAACCTGGAAATTGGGAGTGCTGACTAGCTTTCTGTCAGTGCATCTTGCRTGATGCTGGGAGACCTCAGCCAAGATCAGTTTTGGGTGGGTGCTGCATAGATCACTGGAGAGGTGTACTCTCTACTCAGAGATTTGGTCTGATTGAGACGTAAGCACCAGGAAGGGGAATGGCATGTTGTCACAGTTGGAATGGGATTTGACACAGGAATTTGAGCTCACATCTCTAGGATTCCAGTATAGTGGTTCTTCTATGAGGCCACACTGCCTGTTGGCTGTCTGTTCATTTGCTTCATTTTGGTCTGCCGTTTGCCGTTTGGAAATTGCATAGGAATAAATTGTAAGCAGTGTATTGATGTCAACAGCAAATATGGCTGCACTGCAGGAAAGGGAGGAGAGAAATGAATTTGTAATTATTTTTTCATCTTAGGATCTGAAGGGGGATTCTCCTACTCTTGCCTTGTTGGCAGCAAAGGTGGTAAACACATGGAATTCTATGATGTCAAGTCAAACTACCCTTTGGAACAGAGGCAGGAGAGACACCCCCCCCCCCTTGTCTGGGTCTCTGCAAAGTCCGAAGAGGGAGGAGAAACAGGTTTGCACGTTTCAGGAACAACCCAGACAGCAACCGTGGAAAGAGCCAGCGGCTGGCGAGGAGAGAGTGTGGATTTGATCAATCGATGTGTTGAGGTGGGGGTGGGGAAGTTCATGCATTCCTCTCATTTACCAGCTGACAGATCTCTGGAAGGAAAAGCAGTTGCTCCTGGAAATTATTAATGGCTTGGAAAGAGGTGCTGAACTGCCTCGTCATGAGGCAATTAAAGGCGAGAGGGAGTGTGGCTGCAGCATCTCTCTGGGCCTGGGTGTAATGAGTGATCTGTCCATATTAGGTGTTGGTGTGCCTCTAATGAACTTGAACAGCTTTCTTCACTTATCCCTCACATAATCATATTACATCAATTTAATGCCAGGCTGGTGGGGGCCAGGAGTGTGGAAGAYGAGGTCAGACATTTTCATTTGCTAACAGAATAAGCATGGCCTTTCCCAGTGGCAAGTTCCCTGCTGTGTGCAGTCGGGTTCAGGATCTAGAGGCAGTGTGAGGAGGAAGAGGGGAAGCACTGGGTAACTGGAACACCGTAAGCATTGTCTTCTCCAGATCACCCTTGCCTGGTCCATCTCTTGCTGTTGGTTCCTTGCCCTCTCTGCTCCTGCTCTGCTTTTACTGCAGGAGTGCTCTGACATGGCTTCTGAGAATATGGCTTTAAGGTTCTGATCTGGCAGATGTGATTGTAATGTTGAGCAGGGACTGTCAGAGGCACCTATAGGGCTCAGGTAGCTGGAGGCTTTTGTTGGGCACCATGGGGACGTTCACAGTCCCCCACGAGGAAGCCCTACTGCTATAAACTGAAAGAGGAGGTGGCTTTGAGATAGGATACTGCTGTGCCCAAAAGCCTGGCTGCCTTCAGGAGAGCAAGTTCRCCCATCTCCTTGGCCGTAAGAGGTTTATCATGGGTCTTAGTCTGCGTTCCTTTGCTCTGTTCTGACATAGAGGGGGCTGAGGCTGAGGCTGCTGCCTTTGTCCAAGAAGCCAGAGAATGTGTTCCTAAGAGGCATGGCACAGCAGCCCAGTAGGTAAAAGCCAAGCCTTTCTGAAAGGACTGCACTGTCCCTGAAAATTTCTTGAGAAATGACCTGGAGGTGAGGCTTGGAGCCACCCTCTGCATGGGATGAGTCCTGCCAGGTGGGCTGCAACAGAGCGTTTTCATTCTCCATCTTCTGCATCCCTGCCCTCACTTCTGTCCCAGCTTTGGCCTGCTAGAGTTGTCCATGTGGTTGTGGAAATGACTGCAGGCCATACAGATGCTTCTCTGCCTCTTTCTGCTGCACTAGACAAGTGTAACAGTGAATGCCGAGCAGARAGAACTAATACACTCTAGGCTCTGCAGCAGAAGTGGCATAGTAGCCACTGTGGAATGGTAAGCTACTTTATGCTTCAGTTTGCCCATCTCTAGAAAGAGGATTGCTTGCTTCCCAGGAGGTGTCAGGCTGAGTTCAGTGATCTGGAAGTGCTTGGTCATCTTGGTGCGTGATAGGCCGAAGACACTCAGAGGATTCCAGGTTATGAGGTGTCATCTTGGGAGCCTGCCACTGATGATGGTGTTTCTAGCTGCAGCAAAGGGACTCGGCTGTTGGTGAGGAGGTAAACATTTGTAACTTTCTGTCTGAGGAGCTTGTTTGTATCTGTAAAACCTCATTGACGATTTAGAGTGCAGGAGTCCTGTTGATACTTCTGCCTCAGAAGATGGTAAGCTTGAGTTCCTGCAGGAGATCGCGTTGGGTGTCTTTATGAGCTGGTGGACAGGAGGCAGGGGCTGAGAGTAGGGGAGGAGGAGGGCAGGAGGCTCGAGGAGCTTAGTACATTCCTCTACAGTGGCTGCTGCCTGTATCATAACATGTAGGAATGACCTGAAGGCCTCATATTCATTTCCCACTCACAGCTGGTTTGTATGTGTACTCTTAGAGGAGATGAGAGCTGGTGCTGACAGTGCTTTTGCTAGTACTGCTTGATGGATGGGAACATACCCCTCTCAGTTGTTGCCTGGGCAGCAGGAGGCTGCTCAGGTGCCCATCAATACAATCTTGTGCAGTGAATAGCACGGCGGTCCATCTCCTGTGGAGGGGTGCTCTCTGCATGGCTGCAGGCACATGTGAGAACTCCATCCTTTGAGGTGTAGCTCCAGTCCCTGGGGGGGGAGGGGAGATGGGGTGGCAATTGCACAGAAGCTGTATGCTGGCAGAGCTGACGTATTGGTGAAAGGGGAGTGAGCAGGGTGATGACGGGGAGCTGAGAGCACTGGCAACCAATTTATTAATGGCTTTGTATCCAGTTCAGTGACTAGCATAGGTCAGTTGCTGAGGAGGGGGCAAAAAATAGATGCCATCGTGGGGCCCAAGAATTGCAACATGAGAAAGATGTGTAGCCAGTTTCCAAGCAGAGTCTGGAAGTGTAAATAAGTGACTTTAGTAGCTTTGTGAGCAGGGACAGGCAACCTGCAGCAATGAGCTGGGCTTAGCTCTGGAGTGATGGCTGGAAGGAGGTAAGAGGATTCTGGTTTTTCTGCCCTCTCTATACAGAATTTGTATTCTGTCATTTAAATGCATGGTGACTTGCACCCTCAGGAAGAGGGAGAAGCACTCCTCCCCTGACATGAAGTCAGTGTTAGTAAAAGGAATCTGGTTTCACAGCTCAGAGGCAGATGCTTTCCACATAGGCCAAGCATGCAGAGGCTCTTCACACTTCCTCCCAGCCTTGCTTGGAGGCTCTGGATATCCATCTGCAGAAGAGGTTGCAGTGGTGTTCCCAAACCTTTCTGTTGTGACTAACACAGGGAAAAATGGTTTTAGAAGGATGCCCTGAACCAGAGGGTCTGCCCAGTGCATCTGCATATAATCACTGTGAGTATATACAGGCACTACATCTCAGTAGAGCTAGACCCTCTCTGCTGTCAGGTTCATGACTTATTCCTACTCCTCATTCATGTCTATTCAGTAGGTCTATTTTTTCTCACTATACTGTGCTCTCAAACTACTTCTCCTAGCTTTCTTTTTCTATCTCTGTTTGCCTTCTGTCCTTCTTGGCCTCTAGCAAATGCCTCTGAAACAGTATTCCGCTCTGGGCCTGTAGCTGGGCATCTCCAGTGCAGGGAGACATGGCTTCTGGAGAAACCTGAAAGGGAAAACTGTCTGCTGATTTTCCCCTTTAGTGTGTGTAGGACTGTATTTCTGAGGAAGTGTGCAGGGGTGGTGATACTTTGCCCTTTGTGTACACTGCCTGCATGCATGCTTGAGTGCTGCTCTTTATAATTTCATTTACACAGTAAAAATAATTACAGGTAAAGCCAAGGCCAAGAAGGCATCAGGAGCAAAGGAGAGTCCAGATGACAATTCAGAAGCAAGCAGCAAGGAGGACTATGACGAGAATGATGATGATGAGGAGGAGGGAGAGTAYGAAATTGAGGAGGATGAGGAAGAATTAGAAGAAGACAGTGATTCAGATGGTAAGTAATACAACTGGGCAAAGGGGAAGGGCATTATTGACAGCACTCACTGGTTGCCAAAGGCTCCTTTGCAGTTTGAGGGCTTCCCTACAAAGGAACTGTCTCCTCTTTCCTTGCTTGCTGTTCTGAGCTGCAGGGTGTAAGGAGGGATTTTTAAACATACACATACTGGGAGACCTTGCAGTTCTGAGTTTATACTGAGAAGAGAGTGAAAGGGTTAAGGTCTTTGCAGCTTTGGCTCTAACAAGCCACCAGTCTCTTTCATCTCTTTTCAGGGGCCTCCTGCAGAGAGGCTCAAACAAACTCTTGAAGTACATACAGCCCACCCCAACAGGGTACAGAAACCTTGCTTTAAGGCACTGCACAGGTTACACATGCATGGGGAGGCACTTCAGTTTTCATCTGAGCAATGCCCAGGGTATGGGATGTGGCAAAGGTGTAACTCTTTAGTTGCCGCTTCTCAGCAGCACCTCCTGGGACAGGACTGGTGGGAGAGTTTGTCCAAGTCCTGTATTCATCCACTGTTTCTGCACTGAAGGTTAGTGGTATTTGTCAGGATGTATACAGGCCCTGTTAGAACCACTGGCTTCACTCTTTGCTCGTCCTRATCATTTTTGCAAGTTAGTAGCTGCTGCCCAGAGACAGTCAGTAAAGGTAGTGGGTGTCAGCAGGAGAGGCCACCAGCTCAGCATGCTTCTAGCAAGCAAGGAAAACAAACAGCTGTCTGAAAAGCTACTGAGAACCTCCCCAGCTGCCAGCTGTGTCACTGGGGCCTTGAGAGAAGCCAAACTAGGCTTTGTTKCAGCTGAGGAGAGAGTATCTTCCCCTTCTGTCCATCACACAGAGCCACAGCCAGCTAGAGAGTCTGCTCAGCACCCCAACAGGGTGCAAATAAGCATGTTCAGCTCAGTCCTGCCTGTGCCTGCCAAGTCACTCTGCTGCTAACTTAGCAGAGGGAAGCTGGGCCTGCCAGGAACTTTGGCTCCTGTGGTACTTTTTTCTTTTCTTTTTTTTTTCTTTCTTTCTTTTTTTTTTTTTTTGCCACTTGCTTAGGCCTGTGTATTAGAGGAGCCAAGCCTCCTCTTGTCTGCATGCATTGGGTGTGATATGTGGTTGTGGGGAACACCCACACAAGTGCCTGTGTGTAGGCTTTCTTTACTAGTTTGGGGAGCAGGAAGAGGGAAGGAGTCCAAGCAAGAGCAAAACCTGACTGATTTAGCATGGCAGATGGCTGTGGTTTGGCTTATACACCCAAGCCTCAGTGCCCAGAATAGATGAGTATTTGATGCAAGTTCTGACAATGCTGAAAAGGATAAAGAGGGAGCTTTTCCCCCCACTGCCTCTTGGAGTACTCAGACAAGCTGAAAGAAAAGCACTCTTCCTTGGTGTCTTGGGAGTGAGAACTCTGACCTTCCCTTCGTTCCCCCAGAATGGCAACTTCCTTCCCTCTGGGCTGTGGGAACATGGAGTAAAGCCAGTGGAGTACACAGCTGTAGCAGGAGTGATGTTCAGGGCAGGATGCTTCCATCCTATGGCGCTTTTTCAGCCATCAGTCAGGCGGGGCAGACAGACAAATCCCCCCTCCCTCCCAAGTCTCAGCTCAGTGGGCTGTGCATCCCTGTGGTGTTTTTTACCAAAACACACATGCACACAGCCTGGTCTGGCAATGGAATAGTGAAGAGCTTAGGTCCCTGGCTGCTTCCCACTCTCCCACAGGCCAGACTCTAAGGAGGTGTGTGATACCCAACTGCAGCTCTGCACTAGCCATGTGCTGTTATCATCAGCCCAGCGTTTCAAACTTAAACCTCCTGAGGCAAAAGTTTGTGCTTCTCTGACCTGAAATGAGATAATTTGTGTTTCCCCAGCCCAGTAATGTTTCTTACCTTTGGCTATTGCTACAGATAGATCTGGACTCCTGGCACAAATAGGTTAAATGTTAGTGAAGAGAGGAAAACATTCCCCGGCCCTCAGTACCCTAAACAGGCATTTCTGTGGTCCTGGTGCTTTGGTGTTACTAGCGTGGTGTTGAAAGGTCTGAATTGTCCTGAACATCTAGCCTAGTCTGAGCAGCCAGAGCTGGGTTTTGTCCTTGCTGGGGGGTGTGCTGAACTGGTGGAGCTTGTCAGCCAATCTAGGGAGTGCTTTGCAGAGGAGAAAAGGTAGCCATGTTCCACAGCTGTTCCTCCTGCCCCTCTGCATCTCCAAACCTGTGAGASGCAGTGGGTGCAGGACAGGAGACAAGCATTTGTGCTGAGCTGATGATTTGCTACTGAGCCTAAGTGGCTCTGCAGGGCTTCCTGGAAGCAAGGTGACAGAAGCTCAAGTCACACTTCTGGAATGAGAAGGAGGGGTACCAGCAGTGGGGACATGTACAGTCCTGCATGGCCCCTAGAAACCTGTTCTCCTTTGTGCTCTCTGCTGTTAAAATGCTATTTCAAAGTAAGAGGGCTTGTGGCTCATTTTGCAGTTGGAGTCTTGTGGTTACCTATGACAATGTTTTATGTCAGATCTTAATACCTAGCCTGATATCTCTGGTGAGGCAGACTGACCTGAACTGTTAGGGCCCGGGGTTTGGAGACCCTGCCTACCTTGTCCCTGCAGTTCTTCCTATTTCTCATTTTTGCCTTAGGCAGAGCAGTTAGTTAGCTTTCCACTCCCATCTCCCAAGTACTTCAGAGCCAGTGCTGTACTGAGCACCCTGCAGCACTTCCCTACTGCTATCTGGGACCTGCAGTGGCACTGATAAATTAATGAGTGTCTGGTTTTAATTAGCAATGAGTTGCCTGCACCTGCCTCACTCTCTCTCCCAGTAAAGCAGGATTTACACCTTTCACTCTTTCCATCCACAGAGGAAGCCAAGGAGGCTTCACAGGTTCCCCAAGGGTCACAAAAGCAGAGACGCTACACCTGCAGGATGTCACGAGCTGACCTTGAACAGCTAGCACAAGGAGAAGAGGACATTGTAGAGGACTTAGCTTTCTCTGATGATGACTGAGAACCTTCACAGCCAACCCTCTAAGCATATCCTTTGCAGAACTGCTGATCTCTGGATTACTCAGCTTTCAGCACCTGGAGCTGATTCTCAAGGAGGTGGTAAGAGCTGGGGACAACTGATGGGAGAGGCCAGCCCTAGGTGCCTCCAAGGACTTTCTGGGTGACACAGCAAAGAAGCTACTTGGACTTTCAAGCTTTTTCCAACAGCTATGCTTTTGGTAACAGTAAAATCTGTGGTCACATCAAGGCCAGTAAAACTGCTCAGTGAAGGTAATAAAAAGTCCTCATTAAAATCCACTGCTTTAAATAAAATAAGGTTCAGTTTCAGCTCCTGCTGGGAGCATAAAGGAGCTGACCAAGGGGAAGGACAGGTTATTTAGCTAAGGGATCKCCTGTCTGTTAAGCCAACCAACCATGTGACCATACTTCCCTTTGGGGGGGCCCTCCTTGCAGGCTGTGCTGCCATGCACATCTGCCAATGCCTCCCTTTTGCCAGGAAGTGCTCAGTGATTGCACAGCGAGTTCAGAGCTTTGTAGTTTCCATGCAAATGGATGCCTTTATCATTGACATCAGAAGCAGCTCAGTCACTTCAATCACACATGCTGGCTGTAATTATGCTGACAAAAGTTAATTTTAAATGCCCTGGGATACTGAAGGGGCGCAGGGAATGTGGACAGGGAGTAGGAGTACGAAAAGAAAAGCTTAACAATGTTGGTAATATACTTTCATTTTGTGATGTCTGCTGGAATTGCCAGGATATGTTCACTTAGAAAACCAAGGGATAACCAGTTCAAGCATGGGKTTTTTTTAACAGACCTACTGTTATTCATTGTGGCATAAAATCTCACCCCTTTCTAGGGCCTTGCCTGGCTGTCAATGATGGTAAGAATGCAGCTCTGTATCACGAGCTCTGCAGAACAGTAGTGTGAGTGCAGGGCTGTTTTGGGYACCCCAGCCTTTGTTACTCCCTCACACCCAAACATCACATCATCTACTTAGGCAGCTTCTTGATGAAGCCTACAAGTCATCATGCATCTTCTGTAGTAGTTGTGCTTGTGGAAGGACAAGTGTTTGGCTCATGGTTGTATAACAGCAATTTTTGATCTGCTAGCAAAATATAAACAACTTTTAGCTCTTAAGACTACTATTAGTTTGAAGTACTGGCAGCTAGGAAGCAGATTGGTTTGGAAAATAAACTGGAAATGGAGGGGTATTGCTGAGAGAGGAAGGAAAAGTTAAGTATTCTTAGGGCATATCTGACAGAATCACTTCTTAGAATTAGCTGTGCATTGCAAGGACATTGCTCTTTCTTTATTAATGCAGATTTTTGGAAGAGAAGATGGAGGGGCAAAAACTAAACAGGATCTTTGTTCTTCTCTGTCACCATTCAGTGAGGTCACTAGCTATCTGTCTGTCAAGGCTAGGGGTGGCCATGCTACCTGCACAGACTTGTTCATTTCTGCCTTCTGCACTGCCTGCAGGTTTTCCTCCAGGMATTCTTTCTCCTGCACACTGCAAGAGTACAAGACGCTTTTTTAAAAACATTAAAAAGTGYAACTTTTTTGTTTTTTTGAAGCTGCCATTTTCATGAAGTCAGAAGAACCACAGCTCAGAAACTTGCCTTATTGCAGATAAAAAAGGACCCAGGAAACCCAAATGTGCTGTAGCCTGGCTAACATTCTCCCTCTTGCCCACATGTGTAAGTGATAACAACTCAGAGAGTTATGCTCTTCCTGTCCTAGACTGAGTGCTGTTCCTTTCCTGCTCCCAGACATCATTACTGCACAGATAATTACTGCTACAGTAATTATGTTTCATTCAGGTCTTTTGAACTGCAGTTACAATAACTACTAGGCATGCCATTCCAAACATGCACCAAGACACCCTTTGTCCCATAAGGGGGAGGAAGAAACCTTAGAAAATAGTAAGTAAGTCTTTTTAAAATTATTATTAGTTATAGCCTACTCCCAGAGTAGGCCAAAGCTCCTGCTCTTTCATTAGGGGAGCTGAAAATGTGCTGGAGTGAGGTTGCGTACTGCAATTAACTGAGCCTGTGTACAGAATTGGTACAGAGTACCAACATCAGTGGTAAGGCATATGGTCTAAGTGTACACATAGTGAAAGAAAGGAGACTTGGGCTACAGCAACCATATGCAAGGGCTCAGAAAGATAGATACCATTTGTAAATTAAGTGTTTTTCTTTTTTTATTTAAATTGATTGCTGGAAAGCATTTTATCGTGATGTGATGGATAATGACTTTTTGTTTTTTTTTTTTTTTTTTTTTTTTTTAAAAAAATAAAAAAGCTAATGTACCACCAAGCTATTTTGTAAGAAAAAAAAAAACGGTAGCACGTGCATTGTTTAAACAAAAAAAAGAGAAGGAGGGGAGAGGGAGAGAGAAAAAAAAGTACCACATGTGATTGTTGCTCACAACTGTACAAGTCACAGGAGGTCACCCCCAGGAGCTACCATCTCATTCACAGTAGTAAAAACTCTACCCATTGTTTATAGCCTGAATCCCCCCCAGCATCCTTTCCCCCCACCCTCCCCCGGGCACACACAGGTATCTGTCTCATGGTCCACAGCAGGCCAGAATGTGCAACTACATCCACCTCTGTAACAAGGCTTTTAAAAGAACAAAAAAAAAACAACTATACAAACAAAAAAAACCCAACCATATAAACAAGTCCATTGTACACATGCAGGAGAAAGGGGGGCCACACTGGAGACCTGTGACCTTTCATCCTGCCCAAGCACACACTTCTCATTTTTCTTTTTCTTTAAAACAAAATATTTAACCCAAAAAAATCTTCTGCAGGGCTGGAGCGTAGGCAGTCCAGTCTCTGTGTGCGCTGAAAGGGACAAACGTGCCAGGGGAGAGGGCAGCCCCCAGCCTGTGGGACAGCACTGAGCCACCTGTGCCGTACCATCCACACTTAAGTAAACATGGACCGGAACTTGCCTTTTTTTTTTCGTCTGTCTTTGGTATTATTTTAAAGTTGCTAGAGATGCATAGACACCTGAATGAGGAACTGAGTACAGTTTCCAGGGAGGAGGTGATATCAGGGAAGGAAGGGGCTGTTAGGTTCATTATTCATGGGGTTGGTTGGTTGGTTTTGCTCAGGGGTGCTGAGTACTACTGGGAGGAGCAGTGTCCCTTTCCCTTCCCTTCCAGTTTGAAGTCACACCCAGAGGTTCTTGAAAGCCATGTTCCTTTGAAGGCAAAGAAGAGTGTTCATTCCCTGGCTGCAGCTCTCCACCTCAGACTGGTGAGAGGTGTGGAAGGGAATGAGTGCTGCCATTGTCCTCCAAGAGTCATTTTCTTTCTTTCTCTTCACTTGCGTTGTCTCAATACATCTTTGGATAGTTTTCCTTTCTTCCTTCCTTCCCTTTTTACAGTTTAAAAAACCTTCTTTTAAAAACAAAAAACAAATGCACCCCCCAAAAAAAAAAACTAAAAAAAAAAAAAACACTCCCTTCCTCACTTCTATGTCTCACACTGCTGAGGGAGGCTCTCCTGGTCTCTCAAAATGCTTTACCTTCAGTTTGTTCAACTGAGTATCAGTTCCAGAAGCAGTTAAGAGCTGTCCTGCAGTTAAGATGGAGGTTTTGTGGTATCATTGATCCCAGCAATGATGGAGGAGTTTCCGTTTTCCTGCTTTGGTGAGATGCGGCTGGCTGAGGGGAGGCCACTGCTGAAAGGGGAGGCCACGCTTCCCGTGGAGGATGGCCGGAGATCAGCTGGGGGCAGGTCCCGCTCCGGTGGCCGCAAGCCAGGAGGTTGCAGTGGGAAAGCCATGGGGAAGCCTGCCATGTACAGAACTCTGCCGACCCTCTTGGCAACCTATTTTAAAAAGAGAGAGAAAGAGAGAGAAAATAAATTCAAGAGGCAAAAAAGGGATACAAATGCACACAAACTGTCTTCCMACAAATGCATGCAGCATTCCAGGTTTTGTGCTGCTAAGTGAATTGGAGGGAGAAGGGCTAGGTTACATCATGTGAATGAAGAGATGCCCTTCCCAATCCATCAGCTAAATCCTTTGTGCCTTACTGGAGAAGACAGGGCAGATTTCTTCCTCTTCCCTAAAGGACTCTCTGTAATCATGCTCCATCATGCTGGGCACTTTGGTGTGTGGAGCTGTAGGGTCTGACTGAAGTCATTTCACAGGCTAAAGGTATACTGGGACGTCTAGTGCAGGCCCTGCTACTGTGCCATGTTTTGTGTGTGGTTTTTGGCTTGAAGCAGACTGAAGCCCTTGCAGAACCCCAGGGAGAAAGTGTGCAATTCAAGGCTGAACCAAGTCCAGCCCCTGAGCTGAAATAATCACCACTCTCCCATAAAGGGACTAAGGAAACTTGGAGCCTGTTTACCTGGCTAGATACGGCTGGCCTGGACTACTGTGACAGTGTTCTTCAACTTCCATGGAGCCAGTGGTGATAAGCAGCAGTTCTCAAGTTCCCTGCTATACTAGGCATTGGGAACACTGCTGCCTGGGTCCACCCTCAAGTATCAGGTGATGAGAGCTGACACTTCTATCATTCCCTTAACAGACACCACCAACTAGACAATTCCTTAGCGCTCTTCTGCTCTTTTTCTGCTAACCCTGCCTGAAAACAACCCACGAGCTGTGTGCAGCACAGTACATATGATGCCCACTTCTGAAGAGCAGGAACTGTTCTAATAGGAAGGGCGAAGGAGAAGAAAAAAAACTGACTACAGGGTGGCTGCTGTTAACTGCACAGGAAACTATAAGCTTGCAGCCTCTCCCTTCTTCCAGTACCGAAGAAAACTCTCCTGAAGCAGTTCTCACCTCCCAGCAAGGGCCAAAGGCCTCACAACTTTCCAGCACCTACACAGCTGTTTCGCATTTAAGCTTAAACAAAAACACAGGCTTGTGTTCAAGCCAGACAACTGGGGCATTATTCAGTTAGCAACATCAGTGCTCTGCCATGGCCCCCACCTCCAATTTACTTGCTCCCCCCACCAAAACCGTGCCTTATTGTAGAACTTTTTTAACACTATTGATTAAATTGAAGCAGGGTTTTTCTTGTTTCAGCCCATATCTCATATTCCCCCCACCAAATCTGATCGAAGTATGTCTGCGAGCTATTTAGAGTTCTCTGTTTTTAAGAAACATAAGAGCTTTATTTCCTACTGAATTAACCCACAGGGAACAACTGCCCACAGAACCTTTTTATTAGACCCCTCATAAACAGTGAGGGCTGTAGGGAAAGTAATAAAGTTGCTCTTATTGTTTTAACATAATGTAACAAATGTACAGTTTGTAGGTTAGGGAAACTAAGCCAGAATAGTGACTCTATGTATGTGCAATCCATGTATGCGCGCACACATTACTGTCATAATTCTTTGCATGACATAATCCCCTAGGGAATACAAAGGAAGTCTGTTCTTGACATGTGTCAGAAGCTATTTTCTGATTCATTAAATGAAGGAGAGAAAGAAAAGCTAGTGGAAATGCTTTTCTAGATTTGAGTTCAACTATGAGGAAACAGAAGTCATGACGACCATGATTCCATCAGAGAAGGTGAGAGAACACCAAAGGAATTTTAAGAAATCATACCTCTACATTCAGAGAGCTGGGAGCCAAGTAATGGGGAAAAAATGTTTTGAGGAGCACTGGCATTTCTTTACAGAAATAATACTACGGCCACCAGCACAAACCAGTCTGTTGAGGAGGAAATGCAATTTCTAAACAACTTGGCTAAATCACCAGAGGTAACTACACTGGAAGTAGAAATTGTATCAAAATACAAATGCAAACAAAAATGACTAACACAAGCATTTTGGGGGTGGGAGGGACATCAGTGAGACCAGTAAGAAAAGACTAGCAAGAGACAAAAACATTACAGAAGTCTATCAGTAGCACAGTGGAGAAAGGTTAGAGATGGTCCATTACTCACTGTGGAGCGAAAGTAACCAACAGATAATGGTCAGAAGTGTTAAATGCCATTTGTGCTTTATGCCTAGCTCAAAAGGAGATCTGCCAAGAGCCACATAGTACAAGGAAAATAAGCAGCAAAAGGACATAAATCCAGTCTAGCAAGAAATGGTGCCTGGTTCCAGAGATGGCTTTATCCAGCTCTTTAAGTACTTTTTTTTTTTTTTTTTTTTTTTTTTTGGGGGGGGGGGGGGAGGTGGTGGTGACTGCAGCTGATTTGGGAGTTTTGTATACATTCTGTCATTCTTCCTTCCTAGCCTGTATTCATGGGAACTGCCTAAATTCTAGGAGAAGCTGGTACATTTCAGCTTCTGCCCCTTGCCCTGAACTATCTGCTCCTGCACTTCAGGCAGAGAATGGTGTCCCTGTTTTTCCCCTCTGAAAGAGTTATTTGACTGCCTTCAGATGAGAACATGGAACGTTTTGAAGACCAGAAATATGGCCAAGCTTTCCTGAAACTAGAATTTTTTTWAAAAAATTAAAAAGTTATTGCTTGGGAAATTATATTCAATAAATCAGTTTTCTTGACAGAGCTATTCTAGCTAGGGACAGCTTTAAAGCACACCAATTGCTATTACACAGAAAAGTTGTCCTACCTGTGACCTTATCTTCAGTGCTGGTCCCAGTTTAAGCCCCATGTTGTTCAGTAAGTGCTCTTCTGTCAGAAGGGGCAGGGTCTCACCGTCAATAGCCTGCTCTCGGAATACCTGCAAGAAACCAGAACATAGGGCCAATGCTTAGAAATGCCAGCAAGATACATTAGAAAAGGTAACTAACCACATTGCCCTAAGCATCTCAGTGATGGAGGCCCAATTATATTCTTACAGTGGAGGTATCTACCATCCTGTATGCACAGTTAGAGCCAACACATAAAAGGAGACACAGGTAAGAAGGTGAATTAGGGCTGGCTGGTCCACATCAGGTACAGCAATAACTTCTCTTTTTTTTAATGTTGGGGTGGGGAGTGAAATTTCTTCCCTTTTTCTGTGGTGAAGGTTGCCAAGTTCAGCAGCCTACACAAGCCTCAAGGAAGGGTGATGTGCCCAGGGCCCTATCCCAACTCCAAAAAAGGGCAGAACAAGACAAAGAAGACAAAAAGATAATTTAAATTTTGATAAATCCTAGCCCAGTCATATTGTGTGGCTATTTGGGAAAAGTTGTCCCAGTAACCCCTTCAAAAGCATATTGCATCTTCAGTGAAGTAAATGCAATTGAAGCAGTTCCCAGGCAACACACTTAAACAGATCTGTGAATCACATTCTGCAGGTCAGATGGATTCATGTGCAAAGCTGAGTTTTGCACTTTTTGATCTTCTGCCCATTGCGTGTTACAACCATCCCTAGAACATGTGAGCAGCCTGGAGAATGCARTACATCATGCTGCTTGCCAGTGACACCTGATGTCCAGAACACCCATTGGGATCAGCAAGGACTAGCCCTCACCAGCTTGCTTTAGCACTAGGCCCATTTCCCAACACATCTAGCAGCATGGACTAAGTGCAATTCCACTATGTTGGCTGAGCTAGCCAAGAGGTACCATTGAAGACATCMTCCTCCTGAGTCAGCTGCATTGGCCTTGTGGCCAGTTTCCAACAGCAATACAGCAGTTATCTATCTTACCCTTTTCCCTGTTAGATGCGTGAAGCAGAACCATGTGCTGCRCATACATATATCACAGAAATGACAGCAGGGCTAGTGTAGTCTATAAAATGGCAATTGCATAAAACATGTATTCCAATACCTCCAGCCACGCAAAACTAAACCATTTTAACATATTCCTAAGGGAGAAGAACTAAAAAAAATAAATCTTTGCCTACATCTACCTCAAATGGCAAGATCATGCAGGAGTTTTCCACCAAATATGTGCTGCACTATAAAGGTTAAGGTCTGGATACATGGTCTTATTGCTCCATTCTTCATTTATTGAGCATGGCCATACTTGTATCAGCCTCCCCTGGGTGTTTATTTGTGAGATATTGGCTCAATAATTCAAGAGCAAACTGTCATCATTCAGCAGTTTATCTAGCAGGTTCCCCTTGGTTATGGGACCTGGGAGAAGTCGGTCGCATGCCTGTTTTTTTCTTACTAAACCACACGTTCACTCCATAGGGTTTGTTTCCACACTATGGCTCACACTGGATGCTTGGCCACCTGAACTGCCTTTGGGGCCTGATCCTGTTCTGTCTCTCCATGCAGCAGCTTTTTCATAGCATTGCTTTTACTAAACAGTAAGGCAAGGAGAGCTTCCAATGTACTGTAATGCCTTCTTTTTCAACAGCAGACCTTAGCCCAGAGCCATCCCTTTGGAGAGTGGCAGTGGCGGTTAGAGGTAAGGCAGCTGAGCCGTTGCAAGCCTCTTTTATTGCTGGACTCCACCAGCAAAGCTGCTCGTGACTGCAGCRTGTGTTTCTGCTCTTTGACCTAGCAAAACTTAATATACTGATTTCTTTCCTTCCTATGAAGCCAATATGGCAGAGAGCCAAAAGCCTCCTTTCGCTAAAACCCTCCACAAAAAGCCTTGGGAGCAAAAGCATCCTCCTTGTATGTCCCACGCGTCTTGATCTGCTTCAGGGACAAAGTTCAATATTGTCAGGGGCTGAAAGCAGGAATGGCAGCTTTGTTTTCATCAAAGAAAATTTTTTTTTTTTTTTTTGGTCTGCAACGTGCTTCTAAATGCACAGCATACCACCAAGCTCTTGCTGGGTTTTCCTGGCAGAAGAATCCTGCAGGCCACTGCCAGACCTCCCCGGCAGCTGTGGTTTTGGAGAAGAGAACACAGAGAGCTCTGCAGTTCAGAGCCACAGAGCTGGGTCTCCCTTGCATGTTGCTATTTTCACATAGTAAAAAACCCCGTTAAGCGTATAACCATGGTGCATAAAAATGCCTCATCCCTTAAGCCATGAACCCCCTACCTAATGCAAGGCCACAGCAGGAGGCTGTTTACAACAGCTCCCATTATCATAAAACATTTTGTTTGCAATGCACTGAGAAGACTGCTGAACCTTTGTTTCAGCAAGCTATTAATTTCTTCGCCCCACCCCAGTACACCAGGGGCTGGCATGGAAGATGTAAATGGCTAAACCTTTGGCAAGGTGTTTGTGTTGAAGATTTCTCCACATTCCCTACCAGTCCCAACATTCATAAGCTTCCAGTCAACTTCCTGAACTTCATTCCTCAGCATGGGAATGTGGACAAACTGCAATGTCACCAGTGCARCAGCCTGTTGTTTAGGTGGGAGTAACAGAGCAGAATGTGGGCAGCTGTACATMTTTGGGTTTAGAGCCTTTTGCTTGAACTCTCTTATTCCTATCCAATAATCATCAGTACATACTGCAGTCCACAGCCGTACACTCCTGAGCCCTTCCCCTTAACAGCAACTCCTGAGCCCTCCTCTCTTGACACATGCACAGAGCTGCTTCTTCTCCCTCTTGCAAACACRCATCCATCCATCATCTTTTTCTAAACACTTCTCCTGCCCCTCCCTCTCTCCACAACCAGAAACCAATCCTCTCTTTCACACACCTGCACGCACCCAGTCGCCATGGTCCAAGCCCTTCTGCTCTCCTAAACACAACCGCAGCTTCTGTCATCCCTCCTGGGGAGTGTTAAACATGCCCCATCTTTGTCGCAAGCACAAACCGTCCTCAATAGCGCCTCTCTCGCATGCATGCGTGCACAGCTGCTTGCTCCAGAGAAGCACCAGTTTTACAGGTGGCCTGGTGGGATTAACATCATGGTTAGGGAGCAAAGGAGGACAGACTTTGGATTGAAACACATCATCCTTCCATCTGAGAGAGAAGGGGGAGGTGTGGGGCAATTCCAAGTTTGCATAATGAAAAGCAAAATCCAGCTCCCAGCTTCCCATCCCCTCTGGGATATTTTACATCTTTTAACTGTTAACGTATGCACCTTTTCCCACGGCGCACTACCACAATCAGCAGACCCTGAAAGGAGCCACTTACCTAGAGCCAGATATTCACACTGCTTTCCCAACAGCCAGTCCCAGGAGAAGCTGGGATCCTGAGCTTTACTCTCCTCAAAGTGGCTGGGGGCATACATTTTGGGAGAGGATGCTTGCCTAATGCTTTGAACCACATCCGAACTGTGCCTACCAACTAAAACAGGGACACACAGCTAGGGCTCAAGAGTGGGAGGAGGGAGGTTTTTGGAAATCGGCTTTCATCCAGCCCGGATGCAAATGGACAGCTTTGCACTCCTTAGTTAATCAGTCAGGAAAGCTCCTCTCTTGAAGTGGCATGCCTGCAAAGCTCAACTCCTGCTCTCCTTCTCTTTAAAGGACTGTTCGCAGCCTAGGGAGCCTCTCCGCTGAAAGGCTGGATTGCCCTCAGCTTTGGCCCTTTACTCCTCTCTCTCTGCTACTTTCACTCCCTCCCTTCTCAGCACACTGTACCCTCTTTACATGCCCATCCCAGACAGCTCGGGAACATGTGCCTTTACCGTTGATGCAGTCTCTCAATAGGACATTTAGGACTCCAGCAGATGCAGGAGCCAAATACACAGGGCTGTTTTTTGTATTGAACTTCATGACTTTGCACTGATCAGGCTTTATCATGGGATCAGTAAGGTTGGCAGGGACCTCTGGAGATCATCTAGTCCAACCTCCCTGCTCAGCAGGGTCACCTAGAGCATGKYAGACAGGGTTGCATCCAGGYAGGCCTTGAAKAKCTCCAGAGAAGGAGACTCCACAACCTCTCTGGGCAACCTGSTCCAGKGCTCCATCACTCTCACAGGRAAGAAATTCCCCCTCACGGTCAGGCAAAACTTCCTGTACTTCAGTTTCTGCCCATTGCCTCTTGTCCTGTCACATGGGGCAACTGGAAAGAGTTTGTCCCCGTCCCCTTGACACCCTCCCTTCAGGTACTTGTACACATTGATCAGATCCCCCCTCAGTCTTCTCTTCCCCAGGCTGAAGAGGYCCAGCTCTTGCAGCCTCTCCTCATAGGGCAGATGCTCCAGCCCTCTGGTCATCTTCATAGCCCTACGCTGGACTCTCTCCAGTAGCTCCATGTCTCTCTTGTCCTGAGGAGCCCAGAACTGGACATAGCACTCAAGATGAGGCCTCACCAGGGCTAAGTAGAGGGGCAGGATCACCTCCCTTGACCTGCTGGCGACATTCTTCCGAATGCACCCCAGGAGACCATTGGCCTTCCCATCCACAAGGGCACGTTGCTGGCTCACAGTCAGCTTGTCACCCACCAGCACTCCCAGGTCCTTCTCTGCAGAGCTGCTCTCCAGAAGGTCAGCCCCCTGCTTGTACTGGTGCATGGAGTTATTCCTCCCTAGGTGCATGATTCTGCACTTGCCCTTGTTGAACCTCAGGAGGTTCCTCTCTGCCCACCTCTCCAGCCCGTCCAGGTCTCTCTGAATGACAGCACAGCCCTCAGGTGTGTCAGCCACTCCTCCCAGCTTGGTACCATCAGCAAACTTGCTGAGGAGGCACTCTGTCCCCTCATCCAGGTCATTGATGAAGAAGTTGAACAGGATGGGACCCAGTACCGAGCCCTGRGGGACGCCACTAGCCACAGGCCTCCAACTAGACTCCAYGCCACTGATGACGACCCTCTGAGCTSTGCCTTTCAGCCAGTTCTCAATCCACCTTATAAACCCTCTGGTAATGACAAATGCTCAATTCTACTACAAAGAGCTTAGAAATCACAGTCATCTTCATTCTAAAGCGTAAGCATGCAGGTTACCTCGACGCTTGTGAAGCCAGGCTCTCTCAAAGCCCCCTCTGCCCCCGCCACGCTCTGGGCACAGCAACAGAGCACAGCTGCTCTGCCAGGCTGGCCTCGGCTCCGGGGCACCGCTTGGCAGCACACCCCTCACACAAAGCCACCTCTGAGTTCAGCTCCACGGTGGGCCACAGGCAGACTTCAAAAATCGGAAGCTGGAAAGCGGCAGAGACCCACTAACCACGACCAGCCTTGCAGCTCAGGACTCTAGCCTTGCCCAAAGTGCCAGCCCCTCCCGCCCCGCGCCTGCACTGCTGCTCCCCTCTGCAAGCCCACCGCACCCYCCGGGGACCCCACCGGCAGTCAAGCGGCTGTCCTACAATCCACTAGAAACAAGAGCTACAGGTGCTGCGGGGACCTGGAAAATACCTTCCGCTGGCGCGCACAGCACGACTAAGACGGGCACGGGCAGGAAGGAAGGAAGAGGCGCTTGCCGTTAGGAGATCCCTCCCGCCTTTCCCCGCGACGTTCCCAAGGCTGTTAAGAGATTTACCTGAGTGTACTCGGTGCAGCCAGACAAGTTGGACACAAAGCTGCACACGTCCTCCACTGTCCATTTGCTGATGTCTTCCAGCGCAGGGCTTTCCTCACCATCCAAAAACAGACCTCCCATGGTGCCTGGATTGTATGGAGCAGGGGGGTGGGAAGGGGGGGAGGAGAAAGAAACATAAATCATTAAAATCCCACACGGACAACAGCTAGCCTGCAATCTGAATATTTTTCTCTAGCCACACATTCATCTTTAATGACCTGTCAGTTAAAGCACTGGGCAGGGTCAACTCACAGGCCTCTTCCTCCTGGAGGTCCCGAGCTTAAAAAGGGGGGTAGGGGAAAGGAAAAATCCTAGCTAATGCATTTCACGTGTTTAATGTTCCTCAGCTGCAGAGAGGAGATGGGGGGAGGGGAGAGAAAAGAGAAAACCCTGAAGGAGAGGAGAGAGCCTCAAACACCCCTTGGATCAGCCTGCCCCAAGCGACCCGCTGCCTCGGCGTGCGACGCCGCGGGAATCGGGCAGCCCTCCCGGCCAAGCGTCCGGCGGGCGACGGGACGACCCCGCCGGCCCCTGCAACGCCCCGAGGAGAGCGCAGCTCAGCTCAAGCCGACACGTCGCCCTCCGAAACGCAACAGCGGTTCAGGCCCCCGCCCTGTCAGCAGCCAGCTCTTTGCTGCTGTGGTGTGCAAGGCAACGCAGAGATGGGTGCTGAGCGGACCRTTTTTCCAGAAAGTGCCACTTAGGAAAAAATGTATTATTAACTTCTGGAACTCACTGCTACGTGATATCATTTAGACTAAGAGCTCAGAATGACATTTATAGGGATGCGAACATCCATGATKACACTAGGTAAAGCAAGAGTTTATGAGGGATATAAACTGTTTTGTTTCAGAGCATGAAACAACAATTTACCAGAATAAGTATTTCTCTCAGAGGTCTATCATGACAGAATCATCTGTTCTGTAGGTTTGAGGTTTTGCCCTGAGGCACCTGATCAGCACCAGGAATATAACGCCTTTCTGCGACTCCGTTGCTCCTGTCCACAGCTGGTTGGACAGCACCTCCGCGCGTAACGACGAGGTAAGGTGGCACGCAACAAAATCATGGTGGGSAGCGCAAGCCAGAGAGCCAAGAACAGCCGCTTCCCTGGAGCAATGCTCAACAGCCCAAAGATGAGCGGCGTAGGCAGGGCCAAGAGCGAAGTCACAAGCTGAGGACCTGCTAGCTCGCTGGCTGAACTACCAACACAGTCCAGTGTAACAGGAAAAAGAGGATTTACAGAGGAAGTTATCATGCCAGTAGGATGCTTTTAAAACAGCAGCAGTCTGCACCAGAAGTAGTCAGACACTATGTCACCATTTCCACTCTGTTTCTGCTCCCAGCTTCCTCCTTCCCCTCCTGCCCTGTCCCAAGCCTCACCCTCCTCTCTGCTCCCGAAGCTGCCCCATCACTTCCCKTCCAGCTACGGCCCTGCTCTCAGGSAAGCAGACAGCAACGCCTGCTYCGAGCAGCCCTCGAGCAGCCCTGCAGCCTGCAGAGTCAACGTGCATCTCCCCGTGCAGCAATTATGCAAAGACCACCAGCCGCCTACCAAGCCAGGGCCAAGCAGTCGTTGCTTACAAACAGCCCTAGCGAATGAGGACAAGCTCACACCTCTCCTCGTGTGCAGAGGCCAAGTACGGACAGATGAATGCCAGATTCCAGCGCCAGGGTCTCCCCAGTGCCCGGCTGGGGCTGTGGGGAGAGACAGGAGCCCTCCAAGGCCTGCGAACTGTACCGGCCGTCGCTGCCCATCGCGCTCTCAAGCCACCGAACGGGTGTGGAGAGCTGGGCTCCCCGACCCAGGCGCACGTTCCCAGGCCTCCCTCCCCCCGGTGCTCCTCCTCATTAGCATGGGACCCGCGGGGTGCTCACTGTGGGCAAAGACCAGACCTTCCACACCCCTTTCGTACCCCCAGCTGTTATCACGATCCCTCCTTCAGGGCATGCACAAGACCCTCTCCTCTCCAGAACGAAGCTGGACAGGAGCCACCGCTTGCTGCTCTCTGGAAGAGCACTACCCGACCGTCTGGCCACGATGCACCGACCCCAGGCAGCCTGTCGTCCCCCTGCCTTGCCACCCCACGCCCTACTAGAGGCCAGGCAGCTCCTTGCTCTCCTCCTACCCCTTCTTTTTTCCAGTTAGAATGAGCTTCAACTATTTTTGCRCCCCTGGCAACAGCTGCAAACGACTGGCTCTCCTGTGTGCTGGGTGACTGTCAGCATGAGAGGACAGGAGGAGGCAGAGGACATCACTGAAGAGCCAGCAAGAACTTTCCTTCCTCTCCTTACCCCCAGCTACCAGGCAGACAGACAGATGGGCACAAGCCTCCATTTACTCCTACTGCATTTGCTATTCCRTAAGACAAATTCCCAGCTGTTTATGCTAAAATCACAAAACATTGAAATGGCTGAGGCCCATTTTTTCCTCCTTTTTTTTTTGAAATTTCTGGGGAGGTCTTTTCTTTCTTACAGTGCAAGGGGGAAGGTAAATCCTTTTTGGAAGAGTGGCTGCAGCCTGGTAAACAGAGGAAGTGAAACTGAACTCAATTATTCCAGGCACAGTCAATGTTCAGGCGAGACACCTCCATCTGCAGCCAGAGTAAGCGTCTCTGAGGGGATCTGACTGTAACAGCCAACTGCTTTAAAATTAGGTACTTCCTTATTCCAAAAGCAAGCCAAGGATTGAATTGCAGCAACGCAGTGCTTGGGAATGAATTCTCYAGCCACCAGCCAGCCAGACCTATCCTCAGGCTTTATCTCAGCCTGCACAGAGAGAAGCTGGTCAGGCACCGTTGGTCACAGATGCTCGGCAGGTCCCTACCACTGTGGACAGAAATCTAGTCCTATCTACTGCACTCACGACTCGTACGGATGGGAGGAAAGGTGTAAGGCTTCCCTGCGGTCCCTTCTCCTCCGCACACGCTTGCAGTTCTGGAAACACACCAAACGCAGGATCATTTGCAGCAGCACTGACATCGCCAGCAAAGCTGGGCTAGCAACTGTTTCTCCTACACAAGTCTTTCTGTGTTTTCTTTTTCATTTGCCTTTTCATGCCCCCAGAAGAAAGGAAGGGATGCACACAGACACATGCACGGCAAGCCTGCTCTCTCCGAGAGCGAGCACAAGACAGGCCCACTCTATGAGAACAGGAATTATTTTCCATGCACCCACACAGAAATTTAATATGGACAAAATATTTATCACAGAGAGTTTGTTTTCCCTTCCCATTTACACCAGGAAAAGACAGGCACTGACTTGTGGAAACAGTCTTGGGAGGGGGAAGGTAAATACCAGTACTTTGGGCTCTGTCCTATTAGCAATTTCTGCAGCACTGAAGTTATAAGCTAAAGGGTGGAAACCTGTTTCTACTGAAATCAGTGGCAAAACACTTCTGTTCTTTGCAGAAAGGCCTAAAATCTCAGCGTGACTGCAGAGGAGCTCAGCATKGGCAGCTCCAGAGACTCAGCCACGGCTCTGCGGGAAGCGGGATGCTGGAGCCCAGCGCTGGAGCGGGCCCTCCTGCCTGCCTGCCCCCGCTGCAGCTCTGCCACAGAGGGCTGCCAGAGGCGATGCAGGCCTGCCCCCGGGGAGGGCTCGGCACGCGGACACCAGCCGAGCGCGGACGGCTCCTCTGCCCCAGCCCTCAGCACGCAGGGTCCTGTCGCTGGCCTTTCTAATTCCGAAGCCCGAGAGAAGAAGGGCTCCCACCCTTTCCCCCTCCCCTCCTCAGAACGACATCACACCTTCTGCTCTGTCTCTGCGCAGGGCTGCACTCTCCGCTGCTCTGGCRGTTTGAAGAACGATAACAAATAGATGCCAAGTGGCTATAGGGAATGCACCTTTTATTATAATAATGGCATGTCACTGGATCCTGCTGGACCGCGAGGATGGATAAAGGGCAGCATCCACTCCCTGCGAGGCCTCCTCTGTCTCACTCGATGATAAATGATGGTCCAAGGGACCAGTAATGGATTACAGAGCATTTCACCAGATGGGGCCCAGCACGCAGGGACTGAAAAGAATTCATCGTCCCAGGCTAGCGTCTTGTAGACAGGTGTCCACGTAAAAGCCCTCACCACCCACACCACAGTCCATTTATAACTCTTCTCCCTCCTCCTGGTATCTGGCTGCTTCAGAAGAGCAGCCAGAGACTACACGGGTCTGGAGGAGCAGCCCTCCCGGCCTCAGCAGGAAGGGAAACGTCTGCGGCGGTTCAAGCAGACGTGCTGCAACGGGGCTCTCTCTGCTGCAGGCAGTCACGCAAGTTCTTGCTCCTGGCATCACGTAGGACAGTTCAGGTGCCTGCTGGGCGCCCAGAGCACAACGCAAACCCACTAGGACACCAGCCCACCTACGGGTTTGGCCAGTTTTGCCGGCACGCTATAACCCCTCTTCCTCCCCCCCCGCACGCGCTCCCTCCTTCCCGCGCGCCAGCCAGCGCAGGTCGCGGCGCTGCAAGGCGCGCGTTAATAGCTCCCAAGACTGCGGATCAATAGGAGGATTTTAGCCTCCCGCACGCTCCACCCTTCGCCTTTTCCAAAGGACAGGGCTGGAGGAGGAGGGGAAGCAAGGCTGCTGAAACCTTGGCGGGCTGAGGTCGCGGAGCAGCCGCCGGCTCCCCGGAAGGCTGCTCGGGGAATCGGCTCAGCTCGTCAGCGTTCCTCCCGCCGGGGACAGCAAACAGCTCTGCCCCCAAGGAAGCCCGGAGGGGCTGCCTGGAACTCAGCGGTCATTTTCGGCCAGTCACTTCCCTCCTCTCCCCCCCGTCTCTTCCTGTCACATCACCCGCCCTGTGCCGGCGGGTACCTCGCAGCTCAGCCTCGAGCGCGCAGCACATCGGCACACAAGAGCAGCCCTYGTACAAAATACAGTCAAGGAAATGCTTCGGCACCGGGCGAGAGGCGGATGCAGCTCTGTCTGCCTGTCTGCAGGCGGGTTGTACTCCCCAAGGGCCAAAGCAACACACTTCTGGTTGACAGGCATTACCCTGGCACATCCCAGGACGCCTGCAGCATTTGGATCGATACAGCCCTCGGTCTTTCAGCTCCTGAACCCCCTTCCCCCCCGCTATCGACCYGCCGTGCTGCTCTGAACAAGACAAGATGCCCTGCCTTCCCACGTCCCTCTCTCAGCCGAGAGCTTTTTCTGCAGAACTGTACAGCACCTAGCGCCACGGGGCCCAAACCTARTGCTGTCCCGCAGACCAGCAGTATTAACGGTCACCACAACACGGGAAGCTAGCTGAAAGCCAAAGAACCCTCGGAGAAAGACCGACAGCCCTGGGGCAGGCTCCGCAAACCAGGAGCACCCTGGACCCGGCAGCGAAACACAGCCCTAATCTTTGCCGAGGCCTCAAGACATCGCCGTGACATAAATTCGAAGTGATAATAATAAATGGCCTATTACAGTAACTCACGCATTGCCGAGGGAGGGAGGAAACCCACCCACAGTCCAGGCCTCCCTGCAGCGCCTTACACAAGATGATCGAGCATCACCGAGCCCCGCGCTTCCCTTTCTAACGGCTGGGAGAGAGAGACTCCTGCGAGGAAGCCTCAGCAGCCCCCGGCAGCAGGAATATTTATCACGTTGGCCACCTGCCTGTCACAGAAAAATCGCTTCCTCCCTCCCGGCTGGAAGGCAGCTCTAATGAGCGATGGGCAGCCGTGTTCGCAACCACRGCAGCTCTTTGCATAGCAAAGAGGCAGCTCCAGGGGCCCGGGCGCCATGCCCCCCCTTTCTCCCTCCTCCACGTGGTAGGAGGTCCTACCTCYCGCTAATTGCTCAGCTATGTAATTAGCTTAGGCAGTCCTGGCTCTTGGCTAGGGCGGGAGCTGCCACCCTGCTCTGCCCGCAGGAGAACCCCGGGCAGACGAGCTCCCAGGGTGCGAAACCCCACGTGGCGCTCCCGGTGCTCACCGCTCCCACCCGGCCCTGCAGCTCTAGTTCTTCATTTCCTTCCCCCCAAACCTCAAGCCATGGCAATTTGCAGGCGGAGAGGAGAGCCTGCAGTAAGCAGGTGGCCACCCTCCTGCCCCGCACATCCCCGTGCCACCGGCACTGCTCCTCAGAGAACAGCCTCAGCTGCACCGCAAGCGCACGGCCTCTGCCCGCGCAGGGCAGAGCCAGGCTGCTCCAGGAAACGCTTCTGCCCTGCCCTATCAGGGTGTTTCCCTCTGGTCCATTCAGGCCCCACTGCTTGGAGATCACATGAGCACAGCCCGACAGACGGGACAGCTTTTCAAGTCACTCTTCCAGATATAACGTTTCTGGCTCTTCACTTTGTGGGGCAGCCCCTTGCAGCCACTGAATTTTTGCTGCCTCTCTTTGAACCCCTCTATAGTCTACAGGTATCTCTCTTGAGACACAGCATCCAGAGAAGGTCCAAGAAATTCTAAGATCCCTTAATCCAYGACGTTAGTCTCCCCCTTCTCACGTGCTTGGCATTCTTTACGGCTCTTGACTCTCTTCATTTCCAATGCAGACCTCCTTTATGCTAATTAAAAGGAGATGTTCGCCCCCCCAGAAAAAGGCAACCTACAACAGCACCACGCACCAGCAGGTGGGAAGAGTCCCACTTTTAGCACACTGCAAAACGCGCCGCTGCTCCAGCCAGTAACTCAGCGGTGGCCCCCCACGTACCCACCTGCATGGAAGTACGGGCTCATCGTATACGGGAATCCGAAGGGCAGCGGCTGGGGTGGCGGGATGGAGGCTGGCGGGAGGTATTTCACCTCATTTTTGTTGATGCCTGGACCAAGCAAGTGGCTGGGGGACTCGGCGCTTGAGGAGCTGCAGGGGGCATTTTGGCCGGCAGCCACTTCACCCAGCTCCTTGGCCCCCTCGCAGACTTTGCCTGTCTCTTTGCACTCCTTAAGCTCAGCGGCCGAGCTGCTGCTCTCAGCCTTCAGGCTCTCCGGTTTCTCGTCRCTCACGTCCGCGTCGCTCTCAGAGTCCTTCATCTCCTCGTCGTTACAGTCCGGAGCCCCGTCCCGCGCCCGGGGCTCCGCCAGCTCCTTGGCCTCGCTCAGCCCCTGCGGCTCGGCCCGGTGGTGCGCGGATTTCCGGCTGCCCCGCCGAGGCTGCTCCTTGGGCGGCGTGGCGCTGCTGGGGACGCCGGCGTTGAGGGAGAGCAGGGGCGTGTTGTTGTGCCGCAGCACCAGCATGGCGTTCCTCCGGGAGAGCTCCTCCCGCAGCGCGTGGCCCTCGGGGATGTCGTGCACGTTGCGCAGGGCTGGGTGGTCCGGGGGCAAGCCCGGGTGCAGGCTCAGCGGGTCGCTGGCCAGCAGCCTTTGCCTGTGCAGGTTCTCCAGCTCCTTCTGGCGGATGATCTCAGCCGACATCTCCAATCTAGGTGCGAGAGACAGGGAGGGAACATCACTGGGGAGGCTCTAGGAGTAGCTAACCAACCACCACCCATGCTGAAACAGCTTGCAGGAACAAGGTACGGTCTCCACATCCTTATGCCTTTTCCACTCTTGGACACTGCTCTGTCCCTTGTGTGTAGCTCATCCAACACAGCATCCCACAATACTCTGCTCCTGGAAAATGGAAGGAAAATCCAACCCAAACCGAGGCAGGCTTAGAGGCAGGAAAGGCTCCCACATTCTTTACCTTGCCAGGTTTTGCTTCCGTAGCATCTCCTGCTGCCGTGCAAACATCTCYGCTTGTGCTGGCTGTAGGAACCCATAACCTGGGGATGGACAGAGTAATAACACGAGGTTACTCATGCCAGCATGCACTACCTGCTAACTCAAGGACAGCTCTCCGGGGGACTAACTGAGCAGGAAAGGGCAACTGTGAGCTCCATTTTTGTTCTGGAGCACATCTGTTCCTCCCACTCCCAAGGCAGCGCAGCCTGTCACTGAAACACTCACCCAGGGAGGCTGCTGGGGAGCAAAAGAGAAAGGGCAGCCAAGGCAACCTGCTCCAGCCACTGTAAAACACAGCGGAGCCAGAACAGCAGCGACGGGGAAACAGAAAACCTGTAGCTGGGCTGGCCGGCTACAGGAAAGTTTGTCATCGACAGCACCTTCTCTCTGCCCACTGCCCCCGGCTGGATGTGAGCACATCTCCTTACACACTCACCTGGCGTCTGGCACAGAGCTGAAGGCACCCCAAGGAAAGGAGGTCTCAAGTGCGGCCCCAGAGCAATATGAGGCGCGTTCTGAGGTGAAAGCAGGGGCGGTGGGTGAGATATCTCCCTGTAGAAATCAGAAAAGGAAATCAATGTTGAAAATCGGAAGGCTCCATTAACAGGATCAGAAAGCCCTGGCTCAGCAAGAACATCCTTTCTACAGACGACCTGCGTTTGATACGGGAGGCTGCTCTGATATGAAAAGATGCCTGTTCATCCATTCGCCAAACTTGGAAAAGGGGAGAAAAAAAGAAAAGACRCAGAGCCAGAAGGGGAAGAMGACAGCCAGGACTCTGAAGATCCCACCTACCTCCCACCCTCCTGATATATTTGTTTCTGGGGCCTTTCGCCTAGGCAGTTCGAAGGGGCTTTGGCTACTGAGGGCTAGCAAAGGCAACACTGATGATCCTTGTGTTTGCCTTTCCCCTCCAAAAGCCTGAGTTCTTCTCTCAGCTATCTTCCAACAGAGAAGGCATGTTGTATTCTGAGAGCTGGAGAGGCAGGCCGTGTAGATCTGAAGGCATCRCTGGCAGGTCTTGCAAAAACCACTGTCCTGGCAGGAGCAAAGGGTGATCTTCAATTCCGKAAAGAAAAGTGGTCTGTGACGCATAGAGGGACACAGAGGAGGGAGATGAAGCAGAGCAGGAAGCACCATGGGGCCRCAGTTGGACTTAGTGATGCTGACCAGAACAGGCACCATGGATGTAAGGTGGCAGGTAAGCTGCAGGAGGCAGGTTCGAGGCGTGGGCAAGAGGACAACGCCCGGAAGCAAAGCAGGTAGAGCTTACTTGCAGGAAAAAAAAAGGGGGGGAAAAAAAAGAAAAGAAAATGCAGGAAGGGAAGAGGAGCCAAGGTCTCTTCCATTAGTCAAATCTGCCCTGGGAGTCTGCAAGCAAATCTCTGCTTTCCGGCTGCATGTCTCTTAATTCCTTTTGATAGCCACTTACAACATTATTACCTTCACCAGGGCATCTAGAGGCAAAGCCAAGTGCTGTGCCGTTTATTTTCATTTTACAATGTCGCCCTATAAAATCTGCTTCAGGAGAGACTTGAGGGCAAGAAAGAGGGAGGAGCAAGAAGGTGCCTGTGACTTTGCGAGATACAGGCTAGACGTACAACCACGCTCCTTCTATCAGTCTAGGGTGCGTGGGTGTGGGATAACGGGAGAATCCCGATATCCACGCTCCCATCCCACACAGCTGGGGATGGATTACCACCGTGGTTCATGAAGAGCCAGACAAGAACCATTTCAGGACACAGGTGGGAAAACAGCTCCATGCAACACCAGGTTTTCAACAATCATTGCAAGGAAAGCATCCCTGCCCTTTCCCTAGACCTTCCTGGAAAAATTTTATCTTCACTCTGTGCAACAGCCACTACGAAACGCTGCAACACATTGATCCACAACACGAAACGGGCTGAAATTCCTCCTTCTCCCTGCCCCTGCCACCTGCCCGTCTCGGCCTCCCCCTTCCTGTCTGTCTCCGCTCTCCTTCTCCCCTTCCTCCGACTGTCTCCATCTCTCCTTTTCACCTCCTTCCTCCCCTAGCTCTCCTCTAAACTAATTGCACAGCTCGCTGTGTCTGGAGGAGAGCCACAGATCGATCCGTCGCTGTTGAAATGTTAATGCTAATCGTATAACCGCTCCGCCAGCACCTCGCACTTCAGTGGCAGCTCCAATTAATCTCAGGTAACGCAGCGCGTGACCTTCGGCTCGGAGCCGGGGCAGCAGCCAAGCGATGCTTATGTAATTACACCATGAAGTGTGTAATCACCTGCCCTAATCCCCGAGGCCTCACAATTAGCCGAGGCCTCGGTCGCTGGGCTGCCAAGTGCTTTGCCACCCTGGACAGCCTGCAGATGAATAACGGACAATTAAAGCGGCATGACGGGGGCTAGGAGGTGTCCGTTCGATCGTAATTAGCTGTAATCATGGGGAGACGAGCCTGGCAGACGTGCTGTTCGTTTTATAAGAAGCAATTTAGGAAATCAAGTCRCTTTTAACCATTGCACGGCCAGGCAAGCAGCGACCATGCCCCCCCTGCCTTTTAGAAATGCAGAAAAGGGGATTCGGTAAGAGAAAAACGATGCACGGAAGCCCCCAGGTGCAGGCTGCACACGGAGGGCTCAGAAGGAGATACTAAAAACAAAGGAAACATCTTGCTTTTCACCAAGAAGAGAAAACCTGTGCTCAGGAAGCATACAGTTCGATGAAGATCAGAACTGGGAACTAGAAAAATAAAAAGTTATCACTTTGGTGGCAGCATAGTGTTAATCAGAGCCTATTTTTATGCTTTAATGCCGCACTATGGGGTCTAACTTTTATTCCTAAAGAACTCGCATCTCCTCGAGACCCTGCAGTTCATTCCCTCCRTCTTCTCATCACAGCTGTGCAACTGAACCAACCTCCTTGCCTGTCAAAGCCAGGATCAGCTCACACCTTGGACTGGCAAGTGAGTGATGCCCCAGTTTGGGAAGGGGTGAAGGTGGGAGAAGGCAATCGCTGATCACACTGCCACACATGGCAGGTATAGTAGGTTAATCATGCAACCTGTGCCGAGGATAAGTCCAAAGGTTTGGAAAACTCAGGGAGATACATTTATACATGCTGTCATCATGCCAGCCTAACACAGCGGCAAGGCAAGTTGCAAACCAGACTATACAGAGACCCCAGAGCTGTCCCCTCAGCAATGCTGGAGCTCTCCACCACAAACGCACGCAGGACAAAGCTGCTGAGCGAGGCCAGAGAGTTGGGACGAGCTGCACGTCCCACAACTGGCACCGTTAAGACCCGTGGAGTCTGCAGCTTGGAGCCAGAGCAGGAAAGATGCTTATGGCCAAACACGAAGAAATCACTGCTGSTCTCCTGCCCCTAGTGCTCAGCATCAGCCCCCAGCAGCAGGTGACCTAGAAAGAAAGCAGCTGTGCTCATCAACCCCCCCGTAGTGGCATCYGGGGGACAAGGGACTCTTCCCCCTGCAGCCAGACCGATACTCCTCGGCCCGTCCTGCTCAGCCCCCGGGGAGCACTGATGCACACTGCCTGCGTATTCGGGAAGAGCRGGCGCTATCTGCCGCCCCACGGACCCACTCTCCCCACTGGCCAGGCAAGGAACTTGGTAGAGCCTGCCACTGCTCCCYTCCAGCCCACCCGCCTGCATCCTGGGCACGGAAATCCGGCACAGGGGGSAGGGAGCGCGACCGGATCGAGCCCTGGCACGGAGCTGGGAAACCCTCACCTGCCACAGACACTGCCAATCGCTTCCAAGCAAGCTTGGAAATTAACTGGCAACCCTGGGGCAAAAAGCCCCAGAGACCGTAACAGAGTCTACTATGCTTTTAGACAGATGGGCATCACAACACAAATCCTTGAGCACTTTCTCAGGTAGATATCAACCTTCACCTTCCTTTTAATGTACCTTCCTCCTCCTCTTCCRCCTTCCAGAGTAAGGGCTGAAATACAGCCCCATACTTTGAGAACAAATCTATCCCTTGGCAATTACAACTGATAAGCCCTGTCCCTGCCTTGCAGAGAGCCTTTCTGTGAATGTTACTGCATCTTCCTTTCCTTCTCCATTTCTTTTTTTTTTAATATGCCAGCTGGAGGCTTGCGAGCAGGGTATTAGGGGATTTGCACTGCATGCTGCTAAATTTGATATGTCCTTTAACAGGAGACAAATGGTTCACAAGGCTTAAAAAGTATTGACTTTTCTTTAACAATAAGCGCTAATGGCCTTCAAATAATCAATATTTAAAGTCATTATGGGRTTACATATTATACTGTTAAAATCAAGCCTCTCACTTTAACCCCATCATATCCTCCCGAGCCCAGAGCAGTGCTCTCCCAGCACGCTCCAAGCTCCAAAGGTAGGCTCTGAGCAGAGGCTGCGACTGCGGGTGTGCGAGAGGGTCAGGAAATGAAGATTGAAACCGGCAAGGCATGGAAATAAATTTAGAACGGATGAAGGAAGGGAAAAAAAGGAATGCATGAGAGCCCTGTTTTCTTCTGCTTTGCATTTGATAGGAAGAGACACTTTAAACCTGAGGTAATAGGCAAGCAGCACACAGCTTCGCCATCCACAGACACTGTTTGTGCCAGGAAGGGAAACCAAATAAAATGAAAGGGCTTTCTAAAAATGGTATTTGGGATTTCCAGGCACAGAGAGACAGTAAGTAGGTCCCCTTCTGGGACAGTGACGAGGCCTGGACCCATGGAGGGCCTGGTTTATGCCAGGGGAAATCTCTCCCTCAGAATCCAAATCGGAGTTAAAACCAAATTAGTCAAATCAAGTCAAGCTCTTTGACTGCTGTGCTGCATGACATTCACGTAGCTGGGATCTGGGGAGCAACCCAGCACAAAAAACAGAGAGAGATGGGTGCAGCATTTAGAGCACAGAAGGGGACGTGAGGCTAGGGTAGGCAAGCGAGGCAGAGAGACCACGACTAGAGACAGAACACGTGCAATGCCTTCCATTTTCAGAGTATAAACGTTTTTCCCTAAAGGGAGCTGAATGCTCGTCTTCCCTGGGCTTCRCACACACCAGGCCTGCTTTGGCGAGAAGCAGGGCCTGTTCAATTCCAGATCTACAGCACAAACAGAGCTACCTTGGTAAGACCACACCTGGCCACRTGACCCCGGAAAACACAAGCACTCGCCAACTCGGAGTGCAGAGAGCAGGATCCAAACGGCGCTGCACCTCCGCAGGGCTCGGCCGCCTGCTGCTTCACRCGACACAGAGCAGCCTGGGGACGGGACGTGCTCCCCGCTGGAGTTGTTACAGCGATGCGCCTGCACTCTTTCCTCCTCCAAGTCTTTCTAAAACACTGGGCTCAACAGTCTTTTCCAACGAACCACTGGGTCCTGGCACTCTCTAATCCAAGGATCTAGGAAACCAAACCATGAAACCAAAGGGATTCTCAAGCCAGTAGCTTCAGTCTACCTCTGGCCAGAAACACCTTTTGTGAGGCGTATCAGTTTTATTAACTCCGTCTGACCGACAAGGAAGCTGGGGCAGGAAGGTGAAGGGACTACTACTCTGAGAAAAGAGCCTGGGGACCCGGGCGCTGAGAAAGCACATTCAGTGTGCCTGTGTGCGCACACACACGTGCATACCGCTCCCTTCAGAGCCAGCCTTGCACTAATGTCATTAAACCCACTGGCCTATTTTTGACAAGCAAAGAGASATGCTAGCTAGTCGGCAACGCCTGTCGTCCCAAGTGTTCAAACATCTCCCACCCGCTTTGCTTCAAGAAACTGAAAAATTGTATATACAGTTCCAACCAGCAGGCAAGGTCTCCACATTCCTGTCTCTGCTAGGAAGCAGCACCACCCTGGCAAAAAAAAAAATCCTGGGTCACCAGTGTGGGTTTTTCCCCCTTGCTTTGCTGGACGTAATGGCTGGAAAATGGAGTGGCTAATTACTCTTGCCCATGAAGCTGCAGCACTTGAGAGCAGACCTGGTCCCCACAGAGCTCCCGATAGGAAGCTGAAATGGAATTTTAACACCATGCCAAACAGCTCACATCCCCCTGCAATCATGCATTATTACCTCTGCTCCCAGGAAAGCAGATGCCATAAATCTACCTACAGTTTACCTACTTATATGAGCCAGCTTTCTTCATTTCCTCCTCTTCTGTCAGTGCCTACCTAAACCTTTTAAATTTCCACATCTTCATAATAAACATGCACAAAGGCTGCTTTGATTTACCTTGTTGACAAAGACTATGGCAGCCAAATACAAAACCCAAGGCTAACAGCAATAGGGAGAACGAAATGGAGAAATTAACCCAAAGAGTGCTTTACTGCTTTGCAACATGTGGCCATAGCAYCTCATACCTTCGCGGTACTCTAGCAAAACAGCAAGAAATAGTTTGCTTGTGACAGCTCCAGCCAGGCCTTTATGAGCAAGAGCAGAGTGATAACACGCTGACCCTTAGTGACATTCAGGTGGCTGTAKATCTCTGGGGAGAAATAACGATCATGCTAACTAACGTCAAGCAGGCTTGGTAAGTCACGACCACGGGGCAGGGTTGTAGCTTCCTGCTTCCCAGCAGGACTCCTCAGCTCAGCTAACTGAGGATTACCGCACTTGAGAGCCTGGCCAGGGAGGCAGGCCACGCAGGGAAGCGGCCTTCTCACCCCCTCTTCAGGTAGCAGATGGCTGCAGAAAAGCAGTTTGTTCCACCATGTCTTGACACGGAGGAAGAAGGAAGCACRCAAGGTGCCCAGCCAAGTCCACCACAGCAATCTTTCACAGAGTTGGTCTCAGAGCTCCTTGGAGATTACTCTACCCAGGCATCTAGGGCAGCTCCTGTATGTGCGGTCCAGTGGGGGAACAAAACCAGGGCTGAAAACATGCTACAAGCCTTGTTTCACTCTCTGCAGGCTGTCGGACAGAAATAAGACCACGGAGTACAGGCAAGAATACAGCTTCTCTGTTCTGTTCCCACCACCAGCGTCAAGGGCTGGTCTTGCTCATATGCAGATAGCCAGACCCTTACAAGGAGCCTCTTCCAGCCTTAAGTACCGACCTTCAGGCACTGTCCCCGGAGCTAGCTGGAAACTTCTCTCCCCATCCCACAACGGGGGAGGATCAGAAGCCCTAAATCCAATGCTTGCTCAGACTGCTAGATGACACCCTCTTCCCAAAAGGTTTAACACTCCCTGGCCTAGCCTAGGTTCACTAACTAGAACACCTACCCGGCAGTGAGTGGCACATACCTCTGGATTTGAAACATAACTCATTCATTTTCAGTTTTCCCCTCCTGTGTGCAGCACCTCCTCCTAAGCAACCTCCACCCTTCCGTACATGCTTTCGCAGCCAAGCCTCCGGCCGGCCTGGCACTTCTCCAGGCCACACATAGCTGGAGAAATTTTCCTGACGACTGGCTACACTGAAACTCATCTATCTCTGCGTTCCTGACAGGTTTGCCTACAACCCACACGGGCTGCMTTGGATTTTATTAGGTGGGTTAGCCAAAGTACATCCTGTAGGAAAAAGGTTTACCAGGGTTGCCCAGCCCCTACCCACTGCACACCTACTGATCAGAAAGAGTGAAAAACAAATGGATCTCCAGGGCTATGAAGTGGAGGAAAAAAGCTCCAAATCCAACATGTACTTATAGGTGCTGTAGAATTAGCATTCCAGCCTGCCATGAACCCCGAGACAAAAGCCAGAAAAGTCTAGATACTGGAGCCTTCCACGACTTGTCCCGTGATACCCAAAGGCTTTACATCCTCTAACAGCCAGACACTTTTCCACTTCTTTTATCCTCTGCTATATGTGCCAGAAATTTATGCAGCTTTAATTTATTTTCCCTGCAAAGTTCTTGATTGCAGAGGGAATGGCTTAGAGCACAAAGCAAGACAAATGAGCAAGAATTTCCCGGGAGGCAGTAAAGTTAGCTTTCCACCACCACTCCTGTCAGTGGCGAGGGGAAGCCTCACCTCCCTCTTTCTCTATAGGAAAACTCCTTGCTCTGCTCCTTGCGTTTGTTCGCTCTTGTTTTCACCTGGAGAAGCTATAAAACGCTGACTTAAACGGCTTGCTTTGCTCGGTACCAGAAGGTGGGTTACAGCCTGGCACCCCCTCTAGAGATCCAAGGCAGAACGGAGCTCCCACCGCCCAGGCGGTTGCGGACCTGGACCTGCGACACACACGGGCGCAAGCCCAGGCGGGCCCCCGTCGCACGCGTGTCCCAGCACGGGGCAGGCGCACGCTTCTGCACCCGCACGCTTCTGCACCCGCGTAAGGCGCAAGAGTGACAGTGTCTGGGGAGGCTTTAAGGCATTGCTGGGGCAAATCTGTGCGCCCCCAGGGAGCCCCCAGCTCCCATCCCCCGCCAGCGGCCCCCGCGGGCGGCAGGCGCGCACGCATCGACCCCCACCAGCGGCGGGGCCCCCCGCCCCCGGCCCCCGCCGTGCCGTGCCGTGCCGTGCCGTGCCGCCGCGGCCCGAGCAAACCCCGCCCCGGGGCGGGGGTGCGAGGCGGCCAGCCCTCCCCGCCCCCGCGGTACCTCTCGGGGAAGTGGGTGTCCCTGTGCTGGGGAAGGCCCTGCTTCCTCCGCTGGCTCGAAGAGTTGCTGGCCGAGGGGATGTGCGCTTCCATCGCGCCGGGGTTGCGCGCCGCCGCCGCCGCCTCCTGCCGCGCCCGGAGGAGATCTGCGGAGAGGGAAGGGATGAGCCGCGGCCGCGCGCAGCCCCGCCGCCCGCC
>NW_028185517.1:1221273-1249286 GCF_003343005.1 Rhea americana
CGGGCGAGCTGTCGGGCGCCGGGGAGGCGGGGGAGCGCGGCCGGCCCGCGGCTCCCGGCCCGCCCGCGGCTCCCGGCCCCGGCTCTCACGCGGCAGAGCAGGCTCCTGGCGGGATCCGCCTCCGCCGCCGAGGGAGTTTGGCAGCGGAGGAAATTGTGCAACTACGGGAGGGGGTGGATTGCTGTTTAATTGCCTTCCTGTTGGAGGGAGGGAGCGAGCGAGCGAGGGCTGGGGGAGGCAGAGGGGAGCGGGAGGTTTCCCGAGCCAGCCGCGGCACCTGCGCCGCCTCCCCGCCCCGGAGCCCGGTACATGCCCAGCGCTGCCGCAGGCCCGGGGAGGCGGGGGGTGCCCGAAGGGCCCCCTCCAGCCTTAGGCACGGCCCCTCCCTCAGAGCACAGGCCAGAACAGAGGTGCACCCCTCGCTAAGCCCGCACCGCTGCGGCACCACCGCAGACCGCGCAGCGGCTGTGGCCAGCGGCGCGTCGGCAGGCCACCCGCACGTGTGGTCAGTCCAGGGTGGGTGCCAGTCCAGACAGGCTGCCCCCACTCCCGCCAGCGCCACGCGACGGGCAATGCCGCCCGGCCAGACGTATCGCACACCTACGTCAACCTGGGGCTCGCAGGGTGCTCCAAGGAGGGCGGGCGATGCAAGTACCACAGCGTGCGGCTCCGCTTGCCTTCCCCCMCGCGCACCACAGCTCGCAGACCCCCGAGGAGGTCAGGTGACACAAGCRCAGGTACCAGTTGCACTGGAAGAGGCTTACTGCAGAGCGCTACTCTTCTGCGGCTAGGCATCTGGAGTCCCCCGTTTATCTGAGGACACCTGATACACAACCTGCCTGATAATCCCACAAAAGAACCTCTGCTGCAATTCACATGACACACAGGAAACACATGCACACACACGCACACTTGCTGGAAACCTCCTTCATACACTCTGCAAAGGGGAACAAAATACAGCCGGGAGGGGAAGGAGAGGAAGGTTTATCCTAATGAGCAAACCTTGGCCAGGAACAACTCATATACTGCAATTCCAAAGCACTTTGCATGCACTAGCATATTAGTCCTCCCCGGCATCCGATTCCTAAGGCAAAGTCCAGGCAAGAGTACTGTAGCATCCTGACAGTGAAACATTTGCCCTCTCCCTGCTTTCTTTTACTAGGGTGCTATTTTCCTTCCATTTCTGGAGTTCCCTGCCCTGCATGTTCCCATTATCCACACGACATGTCCAGTCCAGTTCGAATCCCAAACATTTTTGGGATGGTCAGGGCTGGAGCCCAGTGGTGGGACAGCAAGCTGGGACAGAAATACTGTCATAGCTGCAATTTGTGTTGTCAATAAGCAGGACTTTGGTCCTTGAATATTTCTAGCCACATTGCATCTGTGCATGCACCAGCCCCTCAAATGAGGGAACAAACATTAAAATGATCTACAATTCTGAACTGCAAAGATATGTAAGAGAGAGTGAAACAGCAAGCCCCATTAGATCACATAAAAAGCCTAGAGAAATCTCCAAGCCAGAGACCATGCACCTTCGATGTTTATAAATTAATTATCTGAAAAACCCAGGTCACTCCTTATTGCCACAGTGCCTGTAATTTAGAAGTCTGGCGTGCAGCCAGTTCCAGAAGCTGCATTGATCCTGAATGACCGCAACAACCCCCCACACGCACACGCTCGCCTCTCCTCTCTCCCCCCTCCCCTTCCCTGTGCCCCTGCCTCCCAGCACAGCCCTCCTCCCCTCCCCGAGGATCCCTTATTTACAATCCTGCACTCTGACAGTTGGGAAATCAGCTTGATTGACAGGGGGACGCTGGCGGATGGAGGTTCCAGGCACGCAGACAGACTGAATTCAGAACGCGGGATGAATGCTGCTGGGAGAACGGGGACGGGGAAGGGGGGGCAAAAGCAATTTTAAAAAAGATTTTTAAATTATTAACATTTTTTAAATTATTAATGTTATTGGTGCCTCCATGCGAGCCCGCAGATAAACTGCGCTTTGTACTGGMACTAATAATTTATAGCACAACCAGAGCCCTGTGGTGGGGAGACAACCCAAAACACACCAAGTTTTGCCTTGTCAATGTTGCACAAGACAGTCTGTCTGTGCAGACTCCTTTTCTCCCTGTGCCCACCCCAAAACCTCACTGTGACCCCTCCCCCAGCAACTGCTGAAGAGACAAATTAATCATAATCATAAAAAATACGTCAGGCTTTTAATGCAATGAGCTACTTTACTCATTACACGGGGGGAGGAGGGGGTGACACCAGCTGTTATGCAGCACACACGCTGCCTGGATGTACATGCTCTGCATGTCCACACCCTCCGGCGCCCGGGTTAAGCGCTACACTACRACTGTGTATTACTACACAGATACGTATAGCACATTTTGTACAGAGTACGTGCTCCGGTGTATTCRATGTGGTCTACGCAGACCAGCGTCCATGGATATTCAGCATCAGCCCGTGGGATACCTCAGCCTTTCGCACACGATGCTTGTTACAGACCGTCCTTTGCACACTGGGCCTGTGCGCACAGCACACGTGTGGACACCCCAGCCCTGCAGCGCACCTTGCTCCGTACCTWCGTGCTGTACTTGCACAGAGGTACGCGCCACGCTCGCTGCACTGTGTTTATGCCGAGCCTCTGCTGATGAGTGAATCCTCACCCTACAGCAAAAGGGATCGCCTTCCYGCCCCCAGAGAAGCCGGGGGAAGGGCCCCTCCGCAGCAGCCTCTCCGTCAGCCTAAGCAGCAGCCCTGGGATTTACACTGCAGACTGGAAATTCTCCCCCAGCTCCTGCTGGATGCTTTGCTGGTGCTGCTGGTGCTCCTTCTCCGGAGCCAGCCCTCCGGGGCCTCRGGCAGGAAGCAGCACAGGGGCACACAGTCTCGCACCAAACTGGTTTCCAGTGGTGCTTCAACCCCCTGCTTCCAAGACTGAACAGCGTCAGCTCTTCCTCGGCCCTGCTCAGCCTCAGTCACTCAGCCAGCCCCTCTGYAGCTTCTCCAGCACCAGAGGGCTCAGGTACACCGCACGGCTTTTCACCGCGGCCAAAGCCGAGCCCGCGCCGGCACGCTTCGCTCGTCTCAGGCGAGGCAGGGCRTGCACGCAGGCTGGACCGCGGAGCACGTGCAGCAACGCAGGCGGCTCCGGCGCTCCGCAGAGCCCTTCCCGAGGTGGCTCCCGCGGCTGCCTGGTGCCCCTTTAGGCACGGCGCGSGATCCCGCACCCGAGCAGGATTTAGCCATGCTTCCTCCACCATCGAGGGTAAAACCTCTCAGCAGCGCTCCAGTCCATGCAGGAGCCAGCAGATCCTGGTACCGCCGCGCCTTTCTCCTCTCCCCTCAGGAGAGGGCAGCAGCACGGGACAAACGCACCTGCTAAGGTGGAGGCTGCGTCAGGACCAGGCTTTGGATTCTGCCCTCACTGCATTCATGCAACTGTACAAACGCCAGACSCTTTTAAAGAGCAGGATGTGTTTTCTTGAGCACAGATGTCAGTGCAGAACTTCTGTATTATCCTGCAGAAATACTGAAGCCTAGAAACAGCGGACAGGCAGGTATCACGGAGCTATAAAAGCACCACACGCATCGTACGCAGCAGGCCCCAACTAAAGAAGGACCAGGGACTCCCGCAGCTATCCACAGCGCACGGCTCGGCGCCAGAGAACTGCACCACCCTGAAGAGGTCTGCGGACAGTTTGTTACTGCTTGAAGCTGCTACCCACAGGTCCTCCCGGCGATGCTCCGAGGAAGCCCTCATCACCTGAGCATATACTGTATGTAGAAGAGGTTCTCTCCCTTTCAGCAAGTCCTCCCTCACTTTTCCATAGCAGATCTGGTTTCAACTAGTGAAGGACCAGATTAATCCTTGATGATGTAAATACAGTTGCTTTCAGCAGATGGTATCTGATATCATGGATGAATCTGTCCCACTGACTTCAGCAYCAGTCTGCTGAGCTGTCTTTACAGCACCTTTGCTTCACCTGCATATTTCAGTAGTCCCTAAAAACACAGGGCATTTAATCCTCACAAAGGTGAAAGGTCATTAACATCAGCTCACGTCATGTCTGCCTGTAGCAATTTCTGCACAAACTTTCCAAACCTAAAATTATCAACGCTCAAACAAATCCTGCATCATCATCCTGCTGCCTCAGATCTCGTCAGCAAATGGCCTACATCGCAAAACTCCCCTGCATTACACCAACGCTCACTCCCCTCGCTCCACACTGTGATCCAAACGAGACTTCTTYTGTGGTTTCTGAGCATTTAGACTGACATTAACTCCCGAAACCAAGGAAGAGAAGGACCCCCCCACACTGCAAAACAGCCAGCAACAAGGCTGCGGCCAGTTCTCTGCAGTAACGGGGCGCTGAGCCCCCACAGGTGACTGCAGAAGGCATTGCCACTTGCAGACAACCGAGAACAGATGCACCCGCAGCCGCGGCAGGCAGAGGGTCTGCAGGCCCCCCGGAGCACCACCTGCATTCGCTGCGCGAGACGTGATACCGCAGCCCGTACGTCCTCCACATGCACACACACACGCGGGATTCAGCAGAGTCCTACGAGACCTACACTCAGCGGCATACCCAGCCCCTCGTCTTCCCGCCCTCACAGCCTGTACCTCCATGGCTGGGCACTGCCATGCTGTTGGCCAGCTGGTAGAGACGCTGCTGCTGCTGCTCTTCAAACGTGCTGTGTTCGTTCAGTGCCGACATCATGCGTCTGTAGTGCTCCTCTGGGGTCATCTGAGTCACCGAGTCCTCGAGCAGAGGCGTATGGGAGTTCTCTGAAGAGCAGAAAGATTTGGAGTCGTTTTCCACAAAAGAATACCACAGACAATCAGAGGCACACGCACAGGGCAAAAGAATCAGAAAAGGGGGGCAACGGGGAGTTAGCACCATCTCCCACAACCATCTCATACACGCTGAACTTGACCTACCAAGCTGCCAAACCCAGCTATCTTCATGGTCTGAAAGGTACCACTACATGGAGCGAATACACACCCACCGCTCACTAATCCTCCAAACACGCAAACCATTTATGTACAGAAAAGTGCACAGCTTCAATTGCCACAGCACACCAGTGCGCACGCATACATACAAGGTTTTCCTTGCATCTAGCACAGACGTATACACTTTAGCCTAAACGATAAACCAAGAACTCACGAAATTTTTTAAAGCCAAAAGCACTGCATTATGATCAAACAAAATTGCAAGCAAGCTCATTGCTCCAAAGGGGGAAAAGAGGACAGGCAGGATGAAAGACTTAACTGCGTTCTCACCCTTTCACCTTAGGGGATGCAAGTTCTTTTCTCAACTAATACCTAAGCAGACAAACACCTCTCCCGCCCGTGTTCCCAAACACGGCTCAGAGCTAGAGACACAATAGCGTGACCTGTCACTAGAGACACGTTCAAGCACCTACTTCAGGTGATGCCGAGAACTGCACAAGAGTGATGACAGTCCACCCGATGGTCCACCTCTTGGGGGGAAGTCGCAGAAGCAGGCTGTTTCAGACCCGTCTATGTGGCTAAGCACCCCGTGGCCATTGCAGTTACACCGAGCATCCCTTCCTTTCCATCCTCCTGGCGTGACTGCACAGCGCAGGACTGAGGCTCCTTGAGGAAGGAAGGCCCTGCCTGCTCCCTGGGCAGCAGGATCCCGATCTAACAGCCAGGGAGATGAAACCACAGCAGCTTTGTGTTTACTGTAAGCAGAACCCAAGAGTAATTACCGTTTCTCTGCCCTGGCAGCTGCAGCTTTAACACTATTTTATTGTGGATCTTCCCCACAGGCAAAACCTTTTCATTACTTGCAGAGGAACTCCCAATAACTATTTAAACAGGCAGAAGGGGAGAGAGGCAGCAGGGAGGGCTCACACTACGCTACAGCCGCAAGACCACCTTAAGGCACGCACCCCAGATTCTTGCTCCCCAGTCCACCTCGTTTCTCAGTCAGAGTGCTTCAGGCCCCATGACAGCTGGCTGTGATGCCAGGATGGCTCCAAAGTCAAGGCAGCAGCTCTCAGCACAGGCCACTTATTTTACACCCCTGTTAGCACTGTAAYGAACACGCAGGTGCTGGGCACCTTGCCGGGAAAAGAGCTTTGGATGYATCTCGGGTGAGAAAGGGGCTACGAGACAGTCTGCCGCAAAAACAAGTGCTGTCCAAGAAACAGCACCCACAGATGTGGCTCTGCCACAGTAGCTTAGAGGCTGTTCCACTTTTGCCTCAACTGTTCAGTGCAAGAGGCCATCAGTGGTAAGTGCTGTCTGCCACCAGACTCATGACAAAACCACGCGTGCAGTGGCTCCAAACTTGGGGATGCTATTCTCCCATGCAACAAAGAAATCATCTCCTCCGCAGGAAAAAAAATCAACTGGACCTGTGCAAAGCTGCAAGAAAAAAAAGCATCGTTGCATCAGCAGCTCACAAGGCACTCTTCCTCCGCAAGAAGGAAACGACTGGTCCCTCCAACTYGGGCCAGCAGCAGGGCTCAGCAAGGACTCTCACTCACCATCGCATTTCACGGCTATATCTGCAATCGCTGATCCCCGCCCCAGTGACCTGTGTGTGTGTGTTAGGGTGCCCAGACCGCCTGTGCAGCTCGCAGGCTCACAGCCTGCTTCGAGCCRGGAGGCACCAGGAGCTGGGCCCCTGCCCTGGGCTCCGCGCATCACTTACCAACCCGACCAAGGCTGCGCAACACTGTCTGTCCCCCCCCGACACCCAGGCCTGCGCCAACGCTTCAGCTCTCTCCTGATGATCTCAACCAAAGGTCTAGGAAACAAAGCCGTATGCCACAGTCCCGACTTCGGAAAAATCAATGAGGGTCGTTTCTCCCCCCCTTCACAGCTGTGTCATTAGAGAGAAAAAAAAAAGGGGGGGGAGGGGGGTTAATAACACCGAATTACCATAAACTCTATCCGATCAGCCTCAGAGCAGATTTCAGCCCAAAGAAGGGGGRGGCTGGGGGTGGCAAGGGCAGGCTGAGAGGAAGGAGGAGTCTGCGGAGAAAGGCTGGATTTCCACGCTTAAAACTTGAAGATTCCACATGACTCAGCCAGCGATAATTCCAGCTCTGCTGAAGCTTTTCTGTCTGCTTTTGTCATTACCGGGGTAATGCGGGAGACTGATCTCRTCAAATCTCTCCGAGCCAGCAGGTGCGGCACGGCCTCGGGCAGGGCGGCTCGCGGGGCACGGCTCTCCGGCACCGCGGCGGGCCGGGGCTCTCGGAGCAGGCGGGCTGCCCGCTCGGCCCGAGCCACGCGGCGCTGCTGCGCGGCCTCTCGCCAAGCCTTTCCAAGGCTCTGCCTCCCCCGCCAGCTCAGGAGCCGGCTTCGGAGGAGCCTGTGGGCGCAGGACCCCCCAGGCTGTCTCCCCTCCGTTGCCCCAGGCCTGCGATAGACCAGTGCTCCCGGTACGGAGCTGCCGTGCGGGACTGCAAAGGCCATCCGACCCTTGGAAAAGGGACGGCACACTGCTGCGAACCACCTCGCCCCAGGTGCCACGGCAGGTCTCGGTCAGCACCTCCAGCGTCTTCGCTGCCATCTCCCGTGCCTGCTCCCACCACACCCACCAGCGCGGGCTTGGGGGCAGCGAGGTTACTGCCAACTTCAATTTTAGCAAGAACGGGACCAAATAGCCCTTCAATTGTTTGATTTGGCAACCGAACAAGATGTGGATCCAGACAGCCCCCTGCTCCCAGCAAAAACTGACAGAGGCTGGATTTGAATTGCTCAGCTGCAGTCCAGCTCCAGTTCTGGTCTACTTCATTAACCAAAGATGCAGTAAGATTTTGTTTTGTTTAAAATGATCTACAATAGCAAAGAAAAAAAGAATGGTAGAAAGAGCAGTGAATGAGGTCATCAGCCCACCCCAGGGGGCCAGTGCAACATTGTTCCCTACCGTGGATTTTCCAGCACTTAGTCCAGCCTAGTTTTAAATCTTGCCAAGTGATGAAGCTTATACCAGATTTTTCAGCGGTTCCAATAGGAACAAAAATATTCTTACTGATTTTCTCTTTTTGCAYGCTTCAGTTTTATTCCACGTCTCAAAGTATTGGAGAAACAGATCTCCAGACATGCTGTTGCCACGGGAGTGAGGGTTTTTACTTGGGGAATTGTCTCCCAGGGAGAAAGCTTCCTCCGTGACCTGCCAGCACAGCCCTCGCTCGGAGCCTCTGATACGCTTGCATTTCCATATTAGACGCGAGCACGTTCTGCTCCGCTTGACAGCAGCGCCGGCGCGGCCCTGCTTCCACCGAGATAGGGCTCTCCTTTGATCTCTGGCGTGCACGCTGCAAGCACTGCGGAGGGGGGAGGGACGGCTTCTGCTCCCCCGCTGGAAGGGCTTCCAGCCCTACAGGTGTTTTTTCACTCAGTCAGAGCGGGAGTGATTTACTCGGCTGCCTCCGTTCTGCTCGCCTTGTCAGGCGCAGCCGCGGCAGAGCGAGATGTGCCGCGGGCGCGGGGTCACTTCTCCTCTTCAAAAGGCTGTTTGGAGACAGTGCAGCTGGGCCCCGAGCAAGAGCCGCGCCGGGGCGAGCGCGCGGCGGAGCGGGAGACTCCCAGCCCGGGCTGCACGCCCCGCGGAGCGGAGCGGCGGCGCCAGGAGGCCCCAATTCCAGGCAGCTAGTCACCAGGGTCCCTGGGACTGTCAGGCAGCAGAGATCCTTCTGCTTCTGACCACCACCTTGCAGCGCAGGGCTGGGAACGCTTCCTCCGTCCCTCCACGGAACCGGTGCCACCGTAACGCTACCTAGCTGCCAGCAGGATGGGAAGCCTCCCAGGAGCTCTCAGCTGTTCGGGGCTTAAGACACAGGAACACCAGCTTCAGCCCTGCCCTCTTCCCCATTCTCATGGCAGCGACTGGGTAGATAAGTGCCCCTACTCCCCCTCCCTCCTGTGATGATGTGCTGGCACCAGCAAAACCCCATCTTCAAACACATGCATGGCGTTGGAAAGACCAGCCCTGATATAATGTAATATATATGTATCTATAATTTTATAAATATATATGCATTTATAAAATATATACATATATATGTGTAAATACACACATATTGCCATAAAATATATGAAATACATGTGTATGTATTTCATTTATGAATGCATATATAAACATGTATATGTGTGTGTGTAAATATATAAATAAATAAATACAGAAATTCCATGCCACCTTACACTGCTTTAAAGGGTAGGRARGSYTTYYKRRRAWWAAAAAAGTGGGAGTGGAAAATTAAAGTTTGCTTTTATTCAGGGCTTCCTGGAAGCACCTCTCTAAACGAGTCAAGGGAATCCCTGACTGAGTCACTCAGAGTTAAAGAGCAGAATTTAAACCGAATGCACTGAGCAAAGCCAAGGGTTGTTTCTTATCTGCCTCACGCTGCCCTCAACCCACTCAAGTAAACAAAAATGGGGGGAAGGACAAGGGAAAGAGCAGAATGGGATCACTTGACCCTGCTGCTCCAATGGCAAAAACATTGATTTGTGCAAGTTTGGGCCCTTTACTAGGGTGAATCTGAAAACTATAGTTTGGTTTCAGACACCTTGATTAAAGTTTCACCTATTCTCAGCCAAGCCAGAGAGAAAACAAATCCAAGTAACAGCAACCGAAGTACGTACTTTTACGGACCAGATGATCATTAAAGGTCCCTTCCAACCCCAACCGTTCTGTATTCATTGTCTTGGAATAACCAGACCAGCAGAAATAGGAAAGCAAACAGCAGGTGCAAGGATTGTGTTACACAAGTCTTATGCTATATGACAAATGCATTTCAGCATCCAGAGAAGCATCCCGCTGGAACATACCTGTACATCTGCTAGAAGTTTTGACAGTAACAGGAAAAGGGCAGATGAATAATTCAGGGAAAACAGGTGAAGAGTAGTAGTATGTAGGGTATCTCTTCACACCTTTCAGAAAAGCCAAGTAAAAAAATATCTGGAATAATTAGTTAACAGGCACGAGAGAATTACATGAAAGAAAAGATTTAGGATGTTCTTAGGTAGTGTTAGCAACATTATAGAAAGTGACATTCAAGATYCTTTCAGAGCATGTTGCCTTTCAGATCGTGATTTGGGGGCAAGGAGTCAGGAATCAACTATATAAAATAACATAACATAAAGTTAAGATGTAATACAGGACCCTGCAATAAATCCTACACATCATGATAGAGGTACTTATTTTAAGAAAACTTCAGGACCAACTGCTGCATACACCCGYCCTTTGGGATTCCCTGTATTGCTTAATAGAGCGCACACCTTGAAGAGTCTCGGCTGCTGGGCTCCAAACCCAAGAAACAGGATCGAGTTCCAGGCAGCCAGCCTTCCTTTTTATTTATTTTTTTTTAAGGGGCAAAAGAGTGCAAGTTAGGCAACAGTGATTGAGGTGGGCACTACTGACAGCTAATTAGCTTGAACTTTAACAACAAAGCCTCTAAGTGAACGGCCTGCAAAACCTCATTGGCCTGCAAAACCTCATTTGCACAACCTCCGAGACAAACTCATTAACTGCAGGCTCCATTACCCACTCCACCAGTTACAAAGAAAGTTTTAAAATGATGTTTATAGGAAGTAGCCATAAAACAAAAAAGAATATTTAAATAATCTCTAAAAAAAGAAACCTTCTGCAGATTCCATCTCTATAGGAACAGTACCATAAATGCATACAGAACAACCAGGCAGCCCTATCCTCCCTGCTAAGCTTCCCCTTTTCCTTTTAAAGGAACAGATGCCATAAACCCGGGTACATTTTCAATAATAAACATCTAGTCAAGATATTCTGCACGAAGAGTAGAAACACCCCTAAGATCTACCTCAAAAGCTGCAGCTTGCTTTTTAAATCATAATATAATTATTCTAATTAAGAGGCAATTCCCCTGCTGACTCTCCGATTAGGGAGCACAGTGCACTGGTAGCCTTCCTCATGCATCCTCAGAGCTGGATACTCACAGCTCCCGCTGCACCACCGCCTCTTGCAACCCTCCCTTCACCCCCCCCCCCCTAATTTCAATTAAGTTCCACTCTTAAGAAAAGAGGAAAAGGGGAAGGGGATGGGGGAGGGAGAAGCAGCACTTACCCTTCGGGGACTCGCTTCGGGCTTTCTTGCTTTCTAAAGGACACTCACTGCTGCTGTTGGGAGAACATACTCTTCTCTTGCCTAAAATTTCATCTAGAAGAGAGACGAGAAACCTGAGTATCAGATAAGCCTGTACTTTCCTCTTTGCATAATCAACCAGAGAGACTTAGGTATTTTGCTTCTCTCACTCACACACACACACTCTACAGGCAGAGGAAAAAATATCAAAATAAGAAAAATCATCTTGAGAGCCTTGATCTGTTTTCCTAATCACGCAGTCCAAAGGCACATAATGACTATTCACACACTGATCAATGCAATGTTTTAAAGCTATAAATTCCGAATCCAGTTGATTTCCTTACTGAGTTTCATCATTTGTTCTGTTGCCTTTTGTCCCCCTGGTGTTTCCACTCCTTTCATGCCCTGATGCAAAGCAACKAGGGGAGAGAAAAGGGAGGAAAAAAACAACACATACACACACACACAAAAAGCACAACACAGATCTCTGAATCTTCCTACCACACACACACACTCTCTCTCTCTCTTTTTTCCTCCCTCCCTCCCTCCCTCTCTCCTCTTGAAAACCTCAAGGTCCTTAGCAATCTTCCCTCTCTAAATTGTACGGAAACGCTCAAGCCTTTTGCATTAGTGGAGCCCTACAAACCAACACAAAATATCTAATATACAATTACAGCATCCCCGAACAGATTTAAAATCAATATCCTCCCATAATAATGCTGGGGAAACTGAAAGCATGATGTTGCATATGGGCAGGAAGGAAGAGACTGTTTGTCACTGCAAGCATCAAATTCTCATCTATCAAGGGCTTGTTAAAGATGCAGCATCTTAAAAAGAAAAAACTCACAAGTACCATGTCTGAGTGAACATAGGTTGCACCTGCCTATGTGCTACGCGACAACATGCACGCAAAGCTTCTGCAATTTGCCTGATGCGCGTTATCAAGAAAGGTTACAAAACCCCTCGGTGCTACCGATCAGAGTAACAAAATTGTTTCCGTTCCGGGTGACCTTTCAAGCCAAGCAAGTGTCCTTCATACTCAGAGTCACTCTGCATTACTTCAAGCTCAGCTAAGCAAGCGCAGGTTCCTGCCTTCGCGTCACAGCCACCAAGGCAGCCGGGGTACGGGCCCGCAGCTGGCGCAGCCCGGGCAGCGCCGCGATCAGAGCGGAGGCGCAGAGGCAGCGCTGCCCGGCAAGGCCTTACGCAAAGGGCAGCTCTGGAACTCCGCAAAGTTACAAGCGGCGTTTCAAGGTTTTAAAGAGCACAAGCCGCCTCCAATCTGATCTTGCTACGACCTTGTCGTCACCTCAGTTGTTAGCAAAACTAGCACTCAGAGACAACTGCGGAGGTTTGCAACTGTCCGTAAGCAAAAACCAAAGCAAATACAACAAAACAGCGGCAACTGGAAATCAGATGGGAAAGGGTGGAGTCAGTCAGTGACAGCACTTACATTTTCAAAACACTTCACATTCCAGGTGCTGAGTCAGCCTTTCAGTTCAGTTTGAATTTTATCAACCCTCGAGCCTCAATTTACCCATTAAGTGACTTCTCCAAAGCCACAGGCAGTATCAGCTTGGCAAGCCAGGATCAGAGCTGTGAAGTACCTGGCCACACAGCACAAGGAGTCACAAGCTGCCTCCCCATGGTCTCTTCATTCTTCATGTTGATTTTTCCTGGAAGTGTTAGTCTTWTGCTGCAAATCCTCAGACCTCGAGACCAAGATCATATATTCTCCTCAGAAGTGTTCTCATCCGAGATTTGCGGTTTTGAAACAACAAAGTCCCATTGCTCTTCTTACCCGTCACAGCCTAGACAGCAAAACCCATCAAGGCTGGTTCTAAAGTATTTCAGGCAGAAGAGACTCCACAGAGAAACTGGTGACAGAAGTACCAGTTATGTGTTAAAGCAGTTGTAACACAAGTAGTAAAGATTGTTTAATTTCGCAACTCCACCAAGGCACCTTGTTACCCACCCTCCTATTCCTCCTTCTCTTCTGTTTTTCCACTACAACCTCCACAAACCCACCCACCAGGCAYTTACTCTGACTAGCGCCATTCCCTGCTATTCCAAGACATGTCAACAGGACGGGGTGCGAGGCCCGTCTCACTCCCACCCCACTGGACAAGAACACCAAGACAGGGCAGTAACTCTGAAGCAGTATCAGCTCCATCAGACCCAYGTCTCCAAAACACCTGCCTCTGGGCGCACACACAACTGTGCAGCCGCATGAACAGCGAGGCGTGCCRGTCTGCTGGTCAGACCACAGGGAAAGGTTTGAGGAGTTCTTCAGTTGAGAGTTGAACTTGGCCCTGCAGAGACCTCTACATCAGCTTGTTAACCTCTTGTGAGAGCTGCAGTAMCTTCTTTCCAGCATCTCACATTCACTTGGTACCAAAGTACCAAATCATGCACGCTAGGTTAGTATTTGTGTYGCCTTTCCCTGCCCCCCACTGTTTTTTACGGCAGTCAGATCATGAAATGAAGATTTTCCTCTCATCTTTGTTAAGGTAAAGCCCTGGGATGCATCAGAGACTGCCCTTGCCCCTAGAAGTTTGGGGACTCAACTGACACAATAGATACTAAGCACAGAAAAAGGAATAATTACCATCAGTAGCCAGAACTGAAGCAAGATAAAATACCTAGATCTAATAATCTGCCCAGAGTTTAGAGTCAATAGGAGAGCACGAGACTGAACAACACCAGTCTTCCGAATTCTAGCCCAGCCTCGTAAGTCAGTCCTTCCTCTTCACTCTCCTAGCTGCAAAGCARGGAAGAGACAAGTGCACTGTGAGTAAACTCACAGATTCTGGGGCAACACCTAACTGGCAACGTATTTGTAATACAGGACCAATCCTCTCCTCACTACAACTTAAACCACACACCCAGTTTTGGCACACCACCTATACCCGGTGAACCCAGACCCTTTTATAAGGCCTTATACTCCAGATTCATCCCTCTGTTCCCAAAGGCCACGCACCCACTCGCTCTTTGAACCCGCACACAAAGAACCAGGACAGGGGCTGACGGGGTAGGGAAGGCAGCAGCCACCGCTTCTCTTCCCCAGACTTTGCAGCAGCAGCAAAACCAAATACACTTTGCAGATGAGTTGGCAGGGCAGCTTCTGGATGTCTTATCAACCTTACAGAGGTAGATTGTGCATTGAGACTGTATTGCTAATCACAAATCAGGAAGCCAAATGATTGGTGTTTGCTCTGCCTAGGCACCTATAAAAGCTAACACCTCACCTTCAGACAGAAGCATGGGAAGGGAGAGGATAGGCTGGGGGAGATTGGTTGTTTTTCTTTTAATCTCTGCTCTTCCCTCCTCTCTCCTGCCTTCTCCAAAGCATTTCAATTGAAAGGAAGCCAAATGAGGGTAATTTTTTAATATTAAGCTGAAAATGAAAGACACTATCAGTAGAGCAGTAATGTTATGAAACTAGGCCATGGCAGCAATGCAAGTGAGGCGAGCTAGGGCTAGAGGAAGCCTCGAGCATACTGATCCCTTTCTGCCACCGGTGCAACACAGCGCTGACCACACACCCCCCCCTCCACAGGGCTCCCACGGGCCACAGATACTGCATCGCATCCAAGGCTCCTGCTCTCGGCGATGCAGTGCAGACAGCAATCCAGAGAACTTTTTGGAAATCAAGTCAAGTATTTTCCCTGAAGATCCAGCTTGCCCAGAAATCAAAATGAGTTTTATGCCCCTCTGTCCTAGRAAGGGAAAGTCTAGTTCTCACCTGCTGCACTTCTACAGTGAAGAACAACTAGAAATAGGCCAGGGAAGTAGGTCAGCTGGAGGAGGATAGCACTTCTGCCCCCATAGAGAAGCATCACCCACAGGCTTTGCAGCCATAAAGGAGAATGAAAGTAGATATGACAACATAGAGCTAGTCTGGCTAGAAGACAGGGCAGTGTGGATTTTGTCTGATCAGAGTCCACTTTGGACAAAATGATTACAGGCCACAGGTAGGAATGTCATATGGAAGCATCACCTCCTGTACAGCAGTACAGTAATCCTGGGTCTCCCAGCACCATACAGAGCTGTTTGACTTAACAGTCTTGTTCACAAACACATCTAAGGATCCCAAGTCTTACTACTGAAGAGGAGATTTGGAAGTCTAGGTCAGCTGGGCYAATTGCCCCAACCTAGAGAAAACACATCTCTAGGTTTTCCCAAAGAGGGAGAGACTTTATCTCCACTCTTTGCCAAGGAATCTGCAGCAGAGAAGATGGACCAAAGACACCCATTGCATCAACTGCAGGGTGAGAACTCAGCCCATAACCCAGTGACCACAGAGTTTCACCTGGAGAAGGGAAGTAGACAACTATGAGAAAGACACAAAATTTTTTCCCTTACGATGTCGTTAAACGAGCAGACTACAGGGTGAGTCCCAGTTATGGCCAAGGGACCACACCAAGCTCTTCTCAGTGTAGCATAGTGTTATGCTACAGATACTAATAATGAGAAGAGATCAAGACCTATCTCATGCTCCCTATCCTTATCATTGGTTTTGCAATGAAAGCCTCTTGGACCTAGGAGTTTAGAGTAAACGCAGAACTGAGCCAAATTACATAGGAAATCACCCAGATTCTAATAGCCAACATCTAACAAAGGGGAGAAAAAAAATCCCCTTTTCACCCTCCTCTACATCATTTTAAGAATAGGAAAACATCTTCGCTTGCTCTGGACTCCCCCATCAAACTTAAACCCAGGAGACAACAGTTCCCACTAACCAGTCTGAAGTGTCTTGGCAGCATCTCAGTTTATTCAGCCTTTCCTTTGGCACAAACAGGCTGCTGCTGGAAGAGCTGCTCTGYTCAAACCACTCTGGTGCTCCAGCCCTGCTGCTCAGTCTGTTCCTGTACTGAATGCAACAGGTTTGCAAGGACCCTGGAGACTTATTTCACTASTGATGGGCTTGTGCCTCTGCCCTGATTTTAAGGAGCAGCACCAGCTTGCTGAGTCCCAGAAGGCCCAGGACTGCTCACAACAAAGGTTGGCATACGAGGGGCCACGCAGTGGACGCATAGCAACGTGGAATCTGGCTGCTCTTCAGCTCYATCCTTTGCCAGCAGGAATCAATGRAACAAAGGGAGAGTGAAGCACAAGGTCATGGGAACAACAGGCCATAATTTCACTGAGGGCAATGAGAATGGAAACAAAAAATTGGGGGAGCTGGGGGAAGGGAAGCAGTGGGCTTCTGGAAGTTGGGATYCTAGAACAACACAGTTGTGTGCCAGGTCCTGGGGAAGAGTTAGTTCTAGCAAGGAAGGGAGAAATACTGCTGGAGTTCAGCAAAGCAGACCTCGGAATAACAGCAAAGATAGCATCCTTCACCCAGCACGTCAGCTTAATGGCTTTACAGACATGGCAGGCAGCTGGCTTCAAACCTTAGCTATTGCTCTGGGTTATCTCCTTGTTCCTTCATGCCCCCACATCTGTGTCTGTTTGTTGGCTGTCATTTAAATTTAGATTGCAAGCTCTACAGGGCAGGAAGCATCCTTTCACTAGGAGTTATACCAGACTTACTAGTAAGAATGTTTGAAAAGGCAGAGCAAACTGGGCACTCCTGACTCAGGACTGTCCATACCCTAAACCAAGGTCTCTGCAAATGTTCAGCTGGAATATCCCTTCCCTRTGCAGTACTCTTCAAGCTTCCCTTGACAAGCAACTCTTGCAAACAGGAAGAGGAAAAGGAACGACGGGGAGCAAGGAACGGGACAAGCTAATGGTCTTACTATAAAGCAGGGAGGATGCAATGTATCAAATAGCCAAAGGTTTTCCTCTTTCCTGGTCACTTTGAAAAAACTTGACCTTGACAAACTTGTTGTCCATTCACTTCTCTCAACAGCAGGCAAGGACTCCAATAGACAAGAGTTAATGGTTGTCACTCACTGATCTCAACACACTACGTAGAAAGCAATACCCAGAGGCAGGCCTTGTGTCACACACTTCTTCCTGCACATGGGTTAACTGAGATCAACATCAAAGTTGCAGGAGCAAGACAGCAGCTGAGCAGAAGGACTCCACATGTATAACAAACCAGCCATCCTCTCCTAGGCTTGAGAAGGAACCTGCATCTCATTTCTCAGCTATARCTACTAGACCATCTGCCTTTCCTCCTACCATGCAAACAGTATCCCGCTGCTTCCCACTTCTTCTTGTGCTCGCTCAATGTGCCCAGCTAGCGTCCTAAAAGGACTACCCAGTCTTTCAGTTCCCAAGGAATGCAACAGAGGGAGGTGCAGGTTATGCTGGAGCCATTCACCAATCTGTCTATAATAAGGCTGTTTATTAAAGGTGCCCAAACATCCCCTCGTCTCTCATATTCCTACAAAATTCATTTTTGCAGCATGCACAGAGACACAAAAAGGTGGTAAATATTCATAGTAAGAAAAACACTCATGGAAAGGATATATAACATTTAAGAGAGATCTGGATTCATTTTATATGCTGCACAGAGGCTTTTTAGCAACTGCAAACTTGTGAATCCCTGTTCTCTCTCAGGAAAGATTTAAAGAATGAGGTTGGAAGGGTGGGCTGGAAGTTCAGGCCTTTTGGGGACTCTTTCAAGCTCTAAAAAGGAGCAAGTTCCAGTGGGCAAAGCAGGAGGAGAGAGAAGGTTTCTTATATAAGAAGGCTTAACCTCAGTTCCAATAAGGATCACGTGTCTCCTAGAGGGGCCACAACCTGCTCTGGAAGAGGTTGTTTGGTCTCAGTTTATCAATCTGAGAAATGATACCATCACCCCATTCTCACCATATCAGTTTGAGCAGGAACTGGTAATCACAAGAGCTGGGGAAAGAGAAAGGAAAAAGTGATCCTGGCAAGGCAGAGCACCAACAGGTAAAGCACCTCAACTAGATGAGGGCCTCTGCATCCCAGCTGCTCTCACCCTTCCTGTGCTGCCCCCGATGGTAAGTCTAGCATCAATGTCTCTTTTTCCTAGCATTGTACTCTTTGATGACCCCACTAAACCTGTGATAAGAAGTATGAAAATTGGCACCTTTTCTTTGACATAGACATCCTCCTTCGGCACTGGGGAAAGTCATACACCACCTGATCGTGCCAAAAGGTAGACACAGTAATGTGTCACGAACACCACTCAACTCTCAGCAGGCGCCTAGGTGCCGTCTTCTGCGTGTGGCCTGTGCCAACAAACCTGATATTCCTTCCAAYGTCCTGGATGGCCACTTTACCTCCTCTGACTGCTCCATGGACAAGCCTCCCAACAGCTCTTTAGAAAAGCACATGCTAAGGATAGGGATTTCTGACAGAGTTGCTGGTAGAGCTGTACCTGTAGCACCATTTAAATGTCCAATTGCACTCAGCCCCTGAAAAAAACAGCGCTCCTCCAGCCCGTGACAGCTTTGACAGCCAGACTCCTTAATTCCTTTTTCTTATTCCCTTAATCTGTCATCTTTATCAGGCTGGGGAAGTGCCAGGCAGCATGCAGGAGCCCCGGCCCCGATCAATCTCCACATTACAGCTGACAGAATGGTGCTAATAACTTATTGATCTAATGTTTGCCAAGCCCCACTGGGGCTGAAAGGCTGCCATTGATTGGCTTGAGGGAAGGAGCCTCTCAGCTGAGAGCAAAGCGGAAAGCCTTCAAATTGTCTTCTTCCTGAGGAGCTCGGAGATGGAGGGAGGGTAGAGAACAGAGAGGAGGACAAGGGAACCAAAGAGGGAAGGAAGAGAAATGGAAAGGAAGAAGGGCACACGTGTCAGAGGGAGACTAAGCATGGAAAAGGAAGGGGGAAAAAAGTTTGAGAATGAAAGAAATGGAAGGAAGAGGTCAAAGAGTGGGAAAAAGGAGAAAAAGCAAAGAGAAGGAAACGGAAACAGAAGGATAACGCAGAGCTGAAAACTTGGTAAAACAGGCAGATATCCCTCCTCTCACCCACAGAAAAGGGTTAACGAACTCTTCCCAACCCTGAGCCCTACCCCTAGGGCAGCTGCTCCCAAGTCCACTCACGSCCAAGTGTCCAAAGCATGCAGCAAACCAGCTCCCCAGACCAGGTCTGACACCACAAGCTCGTGCTCGCGGACAGGGCGTCCGCAGAACGGATTCCTGGTTAATTTATGAGCCAGYTCTCTGCAGCCACGCACTTGCAGCTTACTCCTTCAGCCTCCCCACCCATCCCTTCCTGCTCTCCCTTCCACCGAAGAGCCCGATAACCACAGAAAAGCATCACACGTGCTCAGCACTGGGAGAAGGGTTGAKGAACTTTTCTGTGCCCCGTGGGGAAACTCGGGCTTACCTGTACACGGGAGGAGACAGCAGGAGAACACCGACCTTTCACGGAGGACAGCAACGTTCACGGTCCCCTCTCCCATCCGCCCGCGGCCGGCCCGGTTTGCTCCGAAGCACAGGCGCCGGAGCAGGGCTCCAAGGCAGGGACCGACCTGCCAGCGCGTCAGGGAGAGGCGCTCACGGTCACGCGAGGCCTGCCAGGTTCCTCTGCCTCGGGACTCTGGCCGCACAGCGCTCGTCGCGGTCAAGTCCGCGTTTTGCCTGGCCTCCTCCAGCTGTGCTGATCAGAAAGGCCGAGGCAGCAGTTCAAAACCTGGTCCCCAGGGCCAGCATCTGCCCGTCTCCTCTCCCACCCCTCCTCCCAGCGCCGCCCCCCTTCCTCTCCGGCAGGGCTTCTCCCTCACTTCCACTAGAAACCTCATGAAACCGATTGCTCGAAAGAAGCAGGGAGCACAGCAGCCGCCCATACTGGATTTCTATATATAACACCAGCGAGATGTCACCGCACCAATGATTTGTCTTCAGCTCTTTACTAGCTGCCTGTAAGACACCTGGGAAAGGGGGAGGGGAAGGGGTTATTTTTGGAAGCAAGAAAACCTTGCTCTTTCTCAAGCTACAAGAAAAGGCTGGAGGAGCTGGCGTCCACTTCGGGCTCACAGCCGCAGCACGAGCCCGCTGCGAGCCGGGCGGCTGGCAGCTCCCGGAGACGCGGCCTCCCCGCCCCGACCGCGGCCAGCCCGCCCCGCTCGCCCCAGGTGCGCGAAGGCCGGGCCACCCGAGCTGCGCTGGCGAGCCCCGGCGCGCTGCAGCGCTCCCTTCCTAAGAGCGGGGTAGAGGCAGCTCGAAGCGCATCACCGACCTTGCTCCCAAAGGGGCTGGCAGAGCCTCCTCAGCAGACCCCTCCTGCCCCCAGCAGGCTTCCAGTAACGACCAGGAGCAGGGCACTGAACTGCCTCGGCCCTTCCTTCTCCTGCGCTGACAAAGCCAGGAACGAAACCTGAACTCTCAGGCCACTAAAATTCGCCACGCTAACCTACGCCACACGGGCAGCTGCACGACACAGCAAAAGGACATGCCAAGTGTTTCCACGCTGGGCCTTCCCGTTCCCCCTTCACCTCCCAGGACCTCAGTCTGGACCACGAAAGGATGCTGGTTGCCTCCCAYCCCAGTGGGCCTCAGAAGAAACAAAAGTGAGCCTAAACAGAGAAGAACGGAAGGACAGCCCCCCAGACCCAAGCCAACGAGCTGAAGGGCAGCGACAGGGCCCAGACCCTCGCGCTGCCTAGGTAAGCAACCGTCCTTCATTGTAAAGCATGTACGCAAAGGTGGCTGGGCTTACAACTCCCAGATGCCCATTTGGTGCTGATTTTCTGCTCAATTTAAGGCAGCAATTCAATAAAAGCTGCTGCTTTTTTGTCGTCGTCGTTTTGCTTTGTTAAGTGAAAACAYGCCCGCGTTCTAGCTCATTATCGCACGCTCAGAAAACAGGCGTTCGCTGTGATTCTGTCTCTAGCCATTAGCTGTAATATCCCTGATCCCAATTCTTTTTTCGCCCCCAATATTAACTCYTCCTTAGCAGATGAGGGCTCTAGGTTTCAGTGCGAAGCCAAGCAAAGTCACTGGGAAGCCCTCCACGGCAGGCACACTGCGTTCAGGGCTCAAAGAGAGCAAAACAACTAGTTTGGCCAGTTACAGATCCATGCGTGTGAACTACATCTGCATGCTTTGTCAAGAAAAACTTTGAGACCCATTTTTACATGTGAATCTGATCCCATAAGGTATTTGGGAAGAGAGGAAGGAGAAATCGGTAGGATTTTTAGTTCATTTGTTTTTGGTTCCCCCCTTCGCAGGAGAGAAGTTATTTAGGCGCTTGGGACCAAGACATACTGTAAAATATATTTCCAAATCCTAAAACAGAGTGCGAAGCACAAACACGCGTAAGGGAGAAGGCACCTGTACTTTCCCTGCCAGCCACGGTCCCCGCAAGGCTCCTCCCGCCCTCCTCGACTCCCTGCATGCCCTGGCAGACTGCACTAACCAAACTGGATGGATTGGGCTTGTTTACAGACACATCACYAGCTGCTTAAAGGGGCTCTAAATCCGTGTTTGATGTGCAAACTGCCAGCTTTGCTGCGGCGCCTCTGCCAAGCGCCCCGGCCCTGCTCATCCTCGCGTGAGCGCGCGTCTCTCAATTAAGATTAGAGGTGCCGTGTGCCGTCATCCGCTCGCGAGGTAAGCTCCTCYGCAGGGCCAGCGCTGCGCCCTGCCTGCTGCCCGCCTTTATCTGATCCATCTGGAAATGACTTCCGCGCTCTCAGGCTCACCGCCTGCCCCCCCACCACACGCACGCGCTCCCCGAGGCATCTGCTCACCTTCGCAGGTGTTGTTAAGCCCCTAACAGAATCTCACAGATGCAGGCTGCTCCTGCGTGCTCCCGAGGAARCAGAAGCCCTCACATATGTACCTTTCCTTTCTTTTTCCATTTGGCTTATTATATCCCCATCGTGACTGCAATTTAATTAGCACCAAGACAAGCATTCTCCAGAATTCTCCACTGCAGAACATCACTACATGGGAAAGACAACAGAAAATCAAGTCTGCAGGGTCAAGAGAGGAGAAAGCATCCAAGTCTCCCAGGTAAACTGGCCTGGGAGCTCTGAGAGTCACCAAAGCGTTTTTCCAGGTAGGCTCCCCAAGTATTCCCCACTACTGCGGTCCTGCAGACTGCCAGCACCCAGGTGAGGCAGCTCAGCTTTCCCTCTCCTGCAAGGGGAGTTTCTCTTTGCCCAGGAGCACCCTTACCTCTCAGCAACTGGATTAGTTAGCTCTACATTTTAAARAAATAAACAAATAAAATAAAATAATCAGGTCCAAAACTAGCCAGAGCAGTAGGAGGAGGTTAAACCTAGTAGCTGGATAGAAGCCCAGTGTAGACATAACCTAGATTTCAAACCAGGAGTTGGATATCATTTTGATCAATGAAGAGCAATAGAGCTGGCAGAGAGCCAAGGGCCCTTTTTTTACACTACATTCCCTGACCTTCCAGAAGATTTTACTGCTTTTTAGGTCTGTATTGGAATTAACAAACATTCACACACTTGAAATTTCCATAACCATTTGGTAAACAGACATTTATCCAGGGGTTATAGAAACCAGTGTTCTCTATTTTGCAGGCACAAGCACCTCCGGTCACAGCCAGAGGAAGAAAAAGCAGCAGTGGCAGAAATTTAACCTTTACAAGCCTAAGAACACAGTACTGAAAATGCTCAATTCAGATAAGACACAGAAAAGAACAGAGTCAGAGGCAAGAAATACAATGGCACAGATGGGTAAATCCTAAACCATAACTAAGACAGATTTCATCAGCCGGTTAARAATTCAAAGTTACAAACAGGACAGCTCTTCCCTGAAACCCAGGGCCCCCGGGACCTAAGGAAATCCAAGTACATCGATGATAATAATTGTAATAAATCTGTAGTGCCGCAGAACAGGCCCAACACATGCAAGCCTGCTCCATGATTAAGAGATCTCTATAATACCTTAAGGTCCCCAGCGGACCCAGAGTGGCAAGATACAGCTAACATGCATCAAACACGTAAGAATATCTCAATCATTACCACAGCCAACGGTGGCTCTGAAGCCAATCGATAGGGCAATTAGATTTTATCAGCACACGCCTCTCAGCCACGTACTTCTGCTGTCCTTGCAAAAGCCTCAGTTACCCCTGCCAGTTCTGGGGCTCCAGATGTCTCATTGAATAGCACTGGCTGGAGAGATTTCTGCTTTTTTGTAATTCTTTGCCGTGAGGAGKTTTTTTTCCCCCTCCTTTTGAGGCCTAATATCAGGGGTCACTTCAAACGAGAGTTAAGCTGTCAGCAATTCTCATCCAGACCCCTTGCTTCAGCACACATACCAGCATGGGGGAAATCCCCCCCAAACCTCTCATACTCTGGATCCCTAGAATATGGCTTCAACCCACATCTTTCCTATTCACAGAGAGATCTAGCAGAGAGATCAGGGAGGACAACACAGTAAACAGTTTTGTTGTTCGGTCAACATCTATTCTATGTTCTTAGGTATTTTTTTTTTTTTTTTTGCCTTTCTGTGCCTCGATCGACTCATGCACCTCTACAATGTACCCAAAACCTGACGGAACACATTATGAACCTTGTCCGACATTTCTGATGAAGCTTTACTCTCTGGCAACATAGCAATACCTGCCTCCCGCCACGTTACTACTGTAGGCTAGCAATAGCACAACTTTCTCATTTTTGATAATGAACATATTTCCAAGATATTGTAGCTCTCAGATTTGCTAGTCCTAATTTCTGTAGATGCTAAACTTGCCAACACATCACAGTCACTGCACTGGTCGTAAACATACCTAGGTGATCAAACAGATAYCATTATCATTTGTCTCTACTAACTCCAGGTTATTTGTCACTCTGTGGGCCTCACAAGATCCAAAATTCAGTGACTTCTTTGGTCCCAGCTGTTTCAAGCCCTAAGCCTGCATCTCTTCTAGGCTTAGTGTTCCAAACAGGCAGCCCTCCACACCATCCCTACGTGGGTTATTAAACCCTCTGGTCGGGTCCAAGCACTATCTGAGCCTTATAGGGCCTAGTAATTTTCCAGGTTCTTCAKCTTCCACCGTCTCAAACTGAGTTCTTCAGTCCCTCTGGTCCCCAAACTATCATCATCACTATGAAGTGACCTGTTTTCACTTAAAAATTAACTGTAAGCCTTCCAAAGGTAATAATACCAGTGCTGCTCTTTCAACTACAGACCTCATACGTTCCAGCAATACATCAGTCTTTCAAGCTCCTTTTGACCCGAACATCAGCTCAACTCTAGCTTGAACCCTGACTCTAATCTCACCCATAGCCAGAACTCGCACGAGAACCAGAGGGGAACTATAAGCCATTATTTTCCATTAGCTTCAACTCCCTCCTGCATTTCAAAGACCATCCAGCATCCAGTAATAATTTTAATTTTCCAGTCCATGCTGTTCTAAACCACAGCACTACCTCTGATCCTAGACTTAACTATAAATTAAGCAACTCTCACACAGAATTAATCATAAACCATCTAACTGCCAACTGCAACCCTCTTAGTCCCATGGGTCCTGCAATAAACAACTCTTTGTTCATGCCATCCCTGCTCTCAATCCTTTGCTTAGCCTCCACCACAGCCAAAAAGCCACATACACTTCTGAATCAAGTTTTAGTAGCCTGCACTTACCCTCATCCTGCATTCACAGAATTTGTAGTTTGAGCTGCAAAACATCCTCTGAAGTGTTTAGCCATTACTGGTTGGGACTGCATGCCTAATTTCAAATGATAAATATTAAACCAACAATGGAAAACATTTAGCATCAGATTCCAACTTATTCTTAAAGCACTGCCACTTATAGTCGTGAGACACGTGAGGTTTTAACAGATCTGCATTAGCATCTTTCATTCACCATCGCCCATCTCCAAATGCCTTTCTGAGGGTGGGATTCTCATGACCTAAACACTTATGCTTGAAAGTGTTCAACATAAACAGCAGACTATTGTGAGAACATTTCTTTTTCCCCTTGTAATTAAGCAGTTTAAGCAACAGCCAGTATTGCAGAATAACCAAGCACTAACTCTCTTAAAAATTATTTATGCAGCAATTAGTTACAGCATCCTCCCCTTCCTCTTTGCCAGTAAAAATAAAGAAAACCAACACATAAAACTAATAATCAGCATTAGCTAGAAATCCCAGCACACTCTGTTCCTGTTCCCTTGACCTCCATGTCCAGGTGGTGGTGGCATAGGTACCAGTTCAGCACACATTCCAAAGTCAGGGCTGGCAGGCTCTGCRTAGACTTTGGCAAATTAGTTTTCCCTTAGTCAAACAAGCATGTAGAGTGACCCAGCTCCAGACAGTAGAGGAAAGTCCCAGTTAAGTTGTCCCCGTGAGATGTGACAATGCCTCCTCCTCCCCCGTTAGCCACCTACTCTYCCCACCACCATTCCACCTACTCTTTTGTGGTCAGCTCTTCTCRGACATACCAAACCTTTCACGTCCCAAAAGGCTCTGACACTTCCTTGGTGGCCTTTTGGGCAGACGAGTCCTCTTCTATTTCATTGCTTAGATTTTCACTGTGGTCAGAGCTAGAGCACTGCTCTCCTCACTGCTACATGTGTGTGCATTGCCTATGCTTTRTATTTCTTACTGTTTCTTACGGTTCAGAAGCAAACCAGAAAACCTCAAAAATTCTAGCAAGTAAGAACGAAGACTTCTACCTCTAACCTTTTCTACCGCTCAACACTGATGGGAATGAAAAGCACCCTTTATATTTCTGCAACGCTATAGATCTCAAAGCATTTCAGCAGCACTGATAAAGCCCAGCAGTCTCTCTGTGAAGCAAACAACATTAAAACCTACAGACTCAAGCAAACAATTTGTCAGCAACACACAGAAGGGAGTAAAATAGCCAGATCGTAACTCCAAATCGTCAGGAGATCGCAACTCCATATCCTAACTTCTTGCACCGGATTTCATACAGAAGAACTTCCCTCCCAGGCCAGACTGGCTCTTACTCACAGCTACCTAGAAAAAGGGGCCGTGGAGATGAGTTAACAGACTAGGGAGATCCAGCTGCGGAAGCAAAGACAGGGAGCTGCCCACAGCTGCCTTACAGACATATCACACATCCCCCAGTTTGGCAAAACACACACTCAGGACTGAACACTACTGCAACAGCGGCCACACCAGTACAGGTTCCACCGCACTCCAGAAGTAYGTTTCTAGAAAGCAGGTCAAGCCCCAGGCAAAAGGCAAAGCAGGTGCCTATACTGTTCTTAAATACCCTGCACAGACGTTCTCCAAGTGCATTAGATCTGGTGTTCACTTCCCACCTGGGTTAAATTACACAATCAACAGAAACGACTTACAAGAACATATGCACAAAGGCACATCCATACAGATTTTCACAAAAGGCCTATATTAAGTTGCASAGAGAGATCCAATTCTGATCTGGAAGAACAGGGATCATTTGCATAAACAATAAYATAACTCCCAGTTCTCCTCAGATTTTTTTAATTCTGAAAAGCAAATCATGGATTCTGCAAACAAGTAGATCTCTACAGTGCTACCAGCGCCTCACTTGTTGACTGATGCACATCCACCACCAAAGTATCCCTGCCCATAGGTCCCTTACTGACATCCAGAGAGGCACAGTACCCAATCCAAGAGGAGCATCTTTGGTTTCATCAGGTCAAGTAAGCTGAATCCAGGTGAACTCCAAAAAGGTCAGGTAGCAGCTCAAAGCCAACCAAACATACTTACAGAGTGGTTGGCAGGCACAGAGGCCATGTGGGGAACCTCTGATTAATGAAATTACAAATCAAACCATGCTCTCTGCAATGCCTCTCTGCTTCAGTGGACACTAACCCTAGGGACATTTCAATTCTTTGCTGGAGCAATCTTCTTTGCCAGTAGTTTAACACAGACCAATAGATTTGAAAATAAAGCAGGGCTGAGATCTCAAAAGACTGCACCACTTTTACATCATCAAGAAATCCTTTCCATGTCAATCTTTGGACAGAGTATTACAAGACTTTACATAACTCACTCTGAAGTGTAACATGAGGAGCCACATAAAAAATAGGAGCTGCTGAAAAAACAAAAAAGAGTGAAAGAGAAAGGAGGGAAGTCAACAAACCCAAACCATCTGAACCTGCTCTGGCTGCTTACCTGCTGCTCCTAAGCCAACGTCAATGCTGTTTCTCTTGAATTCACAGCGGCTCTGGGTCTCTGGCATAACGAGCTGACGGCTCTGATGCAGGTTGGAGATGATAGTGGAGAGGTCGTTATCACGGCTGCAACAGAGCAGAAAAGCACCAAGTTAAGGAAATCCTATTTGCCACCACATTATTGATTTTTTGTGTATATACGTAAGTGTGTGCGCGCGCAAGCTTCTTTTGTTTGTCCCTGACATCTCTGTATTGCAAGGAAGGTTCTTCCCCCTTCTACTCGTCAGGTTATGGTAACCTCCTCTAGTTTTTGGGAGCAGAGACAAAGCGTAAAGCACTTCCCAAACAACGTAAAGGACTCTGCAGGTGCCAGAGCTCCTAATTTTAGTTTTGCCAGATATAACTTGCATGGGCCAAAATTAACATCTCAGATGGAAAAAACAGAGGTATAGGAATTGGCACATCTATTGCAAATGACTAGGAAACTTTAACTTAAATAATTGACAGTTTTCTATCAGCTGCCACCTTTCTGTTCTAAAGAAGGTAAGTTTTTCTATTGCATCACTATTGGAACACAGTACTACTTTATTTACTTGAAAGATGGTGGGTTTCTCTCTAAAGAGAAAAACTATGAACCTGGCCATCAGCATCATCTGTAGTAAAGATACAAACTTATTTACAAAATTAATTTTCAACTCATCATCTAGCAGATCCTGGAAAAAATGCCCTTCTCCTTTTGAGGCAAGGACATGCATTAGAATGGTTAAATGTTATTTTGCCTGTTATTCTTGCACCCAATTGCTGCTAAGTAGGCTAGTTTAATCTCTTCTGTGGAATGGGAGAGAGGGACAGCATAAATACAAAAAGATGTTCACTGTAGCAGATAGTACTGTTCAGCTGGTGAATGCTTTGGACTCC
>NW_028185517.1:1249336-1285932 GCF_003343005.1 Rhea americana
AAAAAAAAAAAAAAAAAAAAAAAGGATATACAAACACAGAAGAGGAAAAACAAACTAAACACATATACATGCATCTAAAGGGAAATACTGTAACATATCCCTTTTTTGGTTTGCAGTACATGTTAAATCACCCATCTTTCTAGCACAAGGTGCTTGCCCCAAGCTAAATGCAGCTATTTTTCTTCCTCTTCTCTTTCTAAATGAATATGACAGCCAGGAGAAAAAAACCACACTTACAAAAACCTATATATATTAGAAATATAGCCCTCCCCCCCACCTCCGTCCCTTCCAACCTCTACTCACATGACGAGCGCACCCACTCTGTGCCGCTGCGACACACAGCACATGACCACCAACCCACTGGTGCAGAGGAGAGTGTCCTCACCTGGGACCAGCAGGGCAACACCGAGGGTGCAYTACCGGCAGAATTACCTAGCAATGATCTTCCTTTAAATATCCCCCTGTGACCCCCCCACCTCCTCCCCACCTGCTGCACCCCCACCTACAGGCTATCAGCACCAGCAACCGGAGCCGATCTGCTCAGATGCTCCGAAGAGCCCAGCCCCGGTGCAGAAGCAGGGGCTAATCTGTCGTCTAGCTCTCTGCTAATCAGATAAGTTTATGACAGAAAGTCTTTAGACAGAGGTACTTTCAGCGGGCGTCTGGCTCCAGATTTTCACAGGATGTAGCAGACAAAAACAGGCTCTCATCTCAGCAGCCGCTGTCATGTTCCCTGCGGCTCCCCCCACACACTCCCCCACCCCCAATCTCAGCACCGAGGTAGGATGCTCAGATCTCAAAGCCTTTGAGCACCCATTGCATCTTCCTCCRCTAAACCAGTTCAGATACCTCCTTATGCAAGCAGAAGGCTAATTACTTAAGCAAGCCCACAGGTGAGTGGGAAGCCCATTTCTCCTGTGCCAAGCAGTTTTGGGTCTTATCCTCTTTTAGCTGCCACCTTTAAGATGCATTATGCAAATATTTTGGTGTCTTAAGTCATTTATGGGATTAATGTGAAGTGATTATCAGTTCTTTTTAATCATGCTAATCAATAACTGGATGTCAGGGACAGAGGACAAATGCAGATAAACGCTGCCATCAGCACAATGCTCAGGAAAGGGCGGAGGAGATGAGGGAGTAGTGCAGAGGGAGGAACGCAGGGAGTAGGAAGAGAAAAAATGGGATAATTACATCTTTGCATTTGCAGAGTGTCTTGCATCCCAAACACGAGTCCAAAGCACCTCTGATATGTAAACACATTAACAGACCTATGAAAAGGAATTGCTTTTTCCACCACTAAAATGCAGCTGCCTCTCCCTTCGGAAAAGAGTATAGCAACTCCTTAACATGAGTTGATTTTCCAAAATGCRAAGAGTGAAGAACACTGCAATATTCCCACTGTAAATTAAAAACAGGAAATCTACACGGAAGGGAATATTATCACACCAGAACTGTTATTTTTTAATCCCCAAACATATGCTTTTAGGAGATTTTYCCATGGCCTTAAATTTAAAAGTATCATGGTGCAGGAAGTAGTAACCTAGCAAGACACAGCTCAACACATAAGCTCAGACTAAAGGGCTGACAGGTGTACTGTACTATACAGGCTTTGAACTCAACTCCGTCTACCTGTGCAATCAGGCAAGATCCCAGGAAAACATGACTTYGCCAGAAAAACCTTGCAGAAGGCAAACTGATTACCAAGACGACACTGAGAGGAAAGGGAGGAAAGCCTGGAGATAAGGCAAACAGGCTGAGACAGATTCTAACACAGCAGCCTGACCCCAGGAGCTGGTCTGCAGAGGCAGTTTAAAGCAGAGTATACCTTTTTCTCCCAGGCTTGCTCTCTACTTAGCAGAATGGGACATAGCTCATAGCTGGGGCTCAGTCCTGGAGTAACAAAAAAAGTGAAMAGTAACCAGGGCTTCATGAAAATTTGAGCTACTTTTCTGTTTAAGTCAAGGCTTTAAGCAGTTTTTTAAAACAGTGTAAACCAAGCTGACCACTTAGTATAGTTCCACACAGCTGCAATCACACTGTGGTGGCCGTGTGGACTCTCTAGTAAGGAACACGCTTGCAGAAGACTCTGCTTAGACCATAGGGGACCTTCTAGCACCATGCTGTGACAACAGAATAAAATACCAATCTTCGTTCTGAAGGTGCAACCTCCACCTTGTGCGTGCATGAGAGCAAACTAACCTGGTCTCAGTTCTTCAGGGGCTCCTCGTGCCTGGTTAGTCGAAGTCCTTGCCAGGAAAAGGGGCTCTGCACAGATACCAGCCATTTTCAGAAACTGCCCTGTTCAGCAGGGGCAGCCCGATCACCGCGATCGCTCGCACCTCTGGAATGAGGCGCACCTGGGCTTAGATCAGCCCGCACACCTGGGCAGGGCAGCCCCAGGGCTCCCCGGCGGCCGCGCCGGCCCCTGCCTGGTGTTGCAGGTCTCTCTGCCTAGCTTGTCTCTGATTCCTATCCCGTCACCCTAACCGTTGGCCCAGGACTCTTGCACTCACTGTAAACCTGTAGACAGGGCCTGGTTCAGTGCATATCAAGGCATATTTCACAGGCGAGCCTGGTAGGCTGGCTCAGGCACTGCGTGCACAGCACCCTGGGCTGCGCAGTGCAAACCATACCCTAAACGACAGGCACAGCACAGAAATGAGACTCTCGCCCTCAGCCCGGTTTACAGGGTATTCTCTGTGTGTTCAGCTTGCTGGCGATGCATGAGAACGGTGTTTTCAAAAGACAGCAGTCCCTTAGCAAAAAGGCTCTTTTTGCCTCCAGGTTTACACTCTGCCTAGTCTGCTCATAGTAATCCTGCCATATGYAGAATGGGCAACAAACTTACGGCTCAGGGCTCTACCAGGCAGAGCCAACACACCATTACAGATCCCTCCCTTGCATGCAAAATAATATGCAGCTTGCAGGATCCCAGGTCAAGAACCAGAACATACGCTTTAGGGATACCAAGATACACATCTTAATGCCTAAAACTGCGGTGCTTGGCCTGGCACAGTGATTTAACAGAGCTGAAAGCAGGGACCTGGACTCACGGGAAGGGAACRGTTGTTAAGGGGATTGGAGAGGGCAGGTCCTTGCTCTGTAGAGGATTTCCCCACCTGCGTGCTGAAGTTAGTAAGTCCACCCAGGTGCTCACTCGCAGCCCCAGCAGAGGCAGAGTCGCACTCTGCTTCTCCTTCGTCTCGTCTCTGAGCCGCGGCTGGGTGCCTGTTAATGCAGGCACTTCCCCATGCATGCACAAGCACACATGCACACAGAATCAGATTAAAGGTCTGATCCCTTCCAGTAGCATAATATTATATTTTAAAAACCGGATTACAGAAGGGGGCTTGAGCAAGATACAGATCTCCTAAAAGGTCAAGGAGACAAATAGCCTTCTGTAGGGCTTCAGGTTGTTACGGCAATACCCAGTTTGCACAAGTTTTGGTAACAGCTTGGGGTCCCACAGTCAAAGAGAGGGATCCAAGCAGCAGAGGTGCATGTTCTGAGGCATGGCAGTTTTGGCACTTTTGTCTCACAGAACCAAGTTCTGCTCCTGCAGTAAAATGAAGGGTAGAAAACTGAGTACTTACTGCTAGGGATTCCAGGAGGCATGTGGCTGGTTGGCCACATCCAAATTTGCTTTCAAAACTGGAAAGCAACTCAGTGTTACTGACAGTCTCATGAGACCTTGTGACATCTGGCTCAACATGTTAGAAGTTCTGCTCATAAGACATGTTTTTCAGATATTTCTACTATTTTGGTGGCTAAAGATACACAAAAGAACTTGCTACACTACCAGACTTTTGAGCCTGAATTTCACATCCAATACACATTTGACCTCAAACCATAATGCTAAGCTTCACCCAGCCCTACATCTGGACAGTGAATCTAAACCCCTCTAGTAGAGATGAACGCCTTTTGCCACTTTCAGTCACAGCCACTTTCAGTTCTGTTGCTTGTTCTCTCTTTGAATGCATCATCCTATTTTTGCAACATYATACTCAGCAGCTGTGGAGAGGAGTTTAAAAAAAAAGTATGAGGACTTCATGTGGTAAACAAGAAGTGAGTTCTGATGGCTAATGAAGGAGTGAGATCCTTTCTTCACAAAGATGTCCCTCCTAATAAGAAATAAGGGAAAGGTAGCAGCTACATAACAGCACTATAGACTCCCCCCAAGGCCAACTCTGCAGCTCTGAGAGCAGCTGCAAGTGGCACAGACCTTGCAATGAACYTGGCCTCATAAGGAAGGCTCTGTACAAGGAGTAAAGTTGGCAGTGATGGTGTGCAAGTGCTTGTTATTGTGCTCCATATAGCCTAAGATAAGTAATCATTCCATCAAGCATGCAGAGTATATCTGTCCTACCTTTGCCGTGCCCATTTATCCACTGAAAAGACTATCTTAGGCTTTTGCAAGCTGCTTTCCATCTGACAGAATTTCCATTCTGCCACTAGGCTCCATGTTGCTGCCAAAAGCAACAGTTGGAGAAGTGGCTGGATATTATTRTGGGCAATTTTCAAATCCTAATGAAGCCAGGGCACAGAAGCAACAGATTGATTTACCAGGAATGCAGAAAGCTGTGATAAAGGTTTTGCCTAAGCCACAAGCAGCTCAACAGTGCACCACAACTCAGGACATGCATGGTGCAAGCACCAACCACAAAACTTTAAAGGTCAAGTCCAAATGGCTCCTTCACCTGGATATGGTATGAGCTGAAAGCTGCTAACAGATTGGCCACCTGGCCTTGGAGGAGAATTCTAAGAAAACTAGACACTTGACCTATTATACTGGAAACAGAGAAAGCCCCAAGGGAGCACACATGCAGCAGGGGCTTTCCACAGGTTCCATGTTTGGTCTGGGAAAAAAGAAACCAAAGCCTTCCTCATCCTGGGCCTCACACCCAAATCTAGTGAGCCCTGGGCACCAGGAGTACAGTTAGGACAACAAGAATACCTGTGCAGCTCAGACACAGATCAGAGCTGATRGTCTAAAATCCCCTGTCAAAAGGAGCCCCCTCTGCAAAGCAGCAGTGAGACCTACAAATAACTAATGGCTGCAAAATTACCACTGTAGGAAAAAACAAAACAAAAAAATCACTGTTAATGTTCTCTGCTTATGTTCTGATTGCGTAAGAGAGAACATTAACACTGCATTGTCTGTGTTTAATWGAATTAACAGGTTGTCTCCCTCCCCCAAAGCTGATTGTTCTGATGAGACGTTCTCTAATAGCAGCATAATGGTCCAATAGTGTTCATTTGAGATCTCCACTGCTTACAGGAGAAGGTACTCRACAGGACAGATGGCCACATCAGTGGCTGGTAGAAATGTCACCCAGAGAGAAGGTGTTTATTTGGGAGAAGATGGCACTGTAACCCAATGATTAATCTCCACCTGCAGAAGCACCTGAAGACCACTATCAATACTGCCATTTCTGGCAAACATTGTATGAGCAACATCATCTAGTCTGGCTAATAAGCTACAACATGTGCTCGAGAAAGGAGTGTATGGTAGAGACTGCCACTGAACTGTCGAATTTACTAAGTGTGGCTGTCGCTTGGGACCTATAAATGAATTAGGAGCAAGCCCCTTCAGGGATGCTGTGGCAACCAAACGTGCAGCCATCCTGTGTGACTAGCTTCTAGGAGCAACAGTCCTATTTTGAGCAACATCTGCACAGAAGCCTGAGATTGGCAGTATTTGAAGGTGACAGCTATTGCTCCAAGACCCTTCTGGTCCTATCTTGTCCCCTGGTCCTCGTTCCAACTAGCACTCAGCCCCCCGCTTTGCACCCTCACCCTGTCAGCTCGCCTCACTGCCGAGTGGCCCCAGCAGACCAGTCCCTTACGTCTGCTGAAGCCCACCTTCGCAGCCTCGCAGCAGGGCCAGCCCGCCAGCACGCTCAGCATGCAGCCCCTTAAAGAGGGGACTGGATGAGGCCAGGGCAGRCGCCTCAGTCTCTTGGCCTCTTCGGGGCTTGGCTGCTGAGTGAGGCTGGGCAGAGAGCTACCGTCCAGCGCCTGGGCTGCCCTGTCCCCCGGGCTCCCGAATGGAGACCTCCCGTTCTCAAGGTGCTCRTGTGGGGGCAGCTTCCCGTGCTTGTCAGCCCAAGCCGGATTCAGACTGGGAGCAATGCCTTTTAGACGTGTTTCGCTTACAGACATTAGCAGTGACTGCATCTTTAGCAGGGAGAAGGATGAGGAGACTAATGGATGGAGACAATTAACCAAAATATAAATCAGTGTCAGAGTCTCTGCATCTAGCAGAGGCAGCCAGGCGCCTGCAGGGTCTGGTGATTCTCGCAACACACTGCTCAAAGTGACTGCAAAGAGTGATTGCAAAGAGGGAGAGGGTAAAAGCTGGTCAAAACTCCAATCACTTTCAAGAATGGCTGCCTTCCGTCTGCTGCCCCTCTCCAGAATAAGGAGGCCACGGAAACAGCAGCACCTCACTGCAGTAGCCACACGTACTCCTCACGGGGAGGGCCGCAGTAAACCCCGGGCGTCTCTTCGGAGACTGTCCATCCGGCAGCCCGCCGGCCGGCAGGGGCTCGCTCTGCCCGTGCTGACCAGAGGCCGTGGGCGCTGCACCAGACCTGCGTCCGTATTCCCCGGGGAAGAGCCGGCACAGCCCTGCAGCACCGATCTGCAAGTTCRCACACACGCGGGCAGCTCAGAGCGCGGCAGAGCTGCAAGCGCACACGCCCCAAGCGCTCACTGCTTCGTCTCAGGGGTACAAGAAGTGCAGGTTGCTCCGCACAGGGAGGMTTTCACCTGCGGTGCAGCCCCGTTCAGCAGCACCCTCGCTTGGCGCTCAGACCTCTCCTGTGCATCCAGAAAGGCTGCTCCAGTGGTTAGGATTCTCAGCACAAATTTGAAACTCTAGTTGTCAATTCTCTGCTCCAGTTCCCTGCCCGGACTTCCCTGGACATGTCACTTAAAACACRTTGTGCTGCTGTTTTCCATACATGCGGGGATGCTATACTGCATAATAGCACTGTCAGAGTGGGAGACATTAAACGGCAAGAGGCATCCTAGACCTACAGCAATAGGAGTTGCAAATATATTCAAGATGAAAAACAGGAAGTGATGATCTTAGTATGCACAAAATTACATAGATCCAAAACCTACAAGACACTTCGCTGAAAAAATGGCAAATGAATCTAACACTGGACCACAGAGTCTTCTGCTGATATTTAATCAGCTTAAACTCAAGCTGTGAAACCCTGTCAGAAATGTATGGGTGTCTTTGAAGAGATGCGAAAGGAGATTGATGCCAGGTCTGGAAGAGGACAGRAACTCAGAAAAGTAGCACAGGAGGAAATAAGACTGAAAAATATTTCTTTTTAAATATGTTTCACCATCTCTCCATCCCCTTAACGATCACTCAGCAACTGCAGGGATTACATTAAATTTTACTGATCAATACAGTTGCCATAAAACTGTCCCAGCCCTCTACCCCTCCCTACAATAAAGAAAAAAAAATCCAATATGCAAAAGGAGAAATGTCAGGGCTTGCAAGGGAAACGACGCCAGGGCGTTGACCGAGCCCGGGAAAGCCGAGATCGGTGCAGGTGTGYGCCCACGCAGCCGCCACGCAGACCCTCCTGTGCCATCCTGCGGAACGCACGYGCGATTCCTTTCCTCCCTCACTCGCAGCCTGACCGGGTGTAGGTCCGGTTCAAGCATGTATTTCGACGGTACCGCTGCTCAGCTAACAGATTCACAGACTCTGTTTACTCCGCAGCAGCTTCCTCCCGCGTATCGTACGCACCCGTTGCAGCCGAGTGCCCTGCTCGGCCAGGCCGGTACAACAACAACGATAGGGAGTTTGCAGCTCCGAGACGACAACATTCCCAGGCCCTGCAGCAACAAACGTCCCGTCTCCTTCTCTGTCAGCCTCTTCGCCCCTCTCCTCCTCACCCTTCCAAAAGACAAGTTTCTGGTGTGAGGATCGGAGCAGTGTCACAGCCAGGCTGYTGTCAGAATCATTTAGCAACAAGCAGACAGTGCGAGCGTGTTGCTCAGGGCTACCCAAAGCAGAGCGCACGCCCAGGGACAGGACAAGCATGTAAATCAGTCAGTGACTGTGTGAAGGGAATAATGAGCTTTTTATGGAAGCCATTAAGAGGAAAACCCAGATTGGTCTATAAATACTGTTGCATCATTATAGCACTGAGAAACAACCTTATGTAACAGCATGACTATGTAATGCCAGAACTGATGTAAAATAACCACTCAAAGGCTCTCACTTTGTTTACTTAGTATTTTTTTAAAACCAAAACAAAACTAATAACCAATTTCCAAAACAACATATGCACTCCAGACCAGACCAAAACAAACAAACAAACAAAAAAAATCCTTTCCTTCCATACCATTCACAGATAAATTTGGAGCTGCTCAAAAGGACCTAGCAAGACAGACATAGCTACCTGGGGACTGGCAGCCTTTGTGCTGCTGCAAGAGAAGTACATAACTACAGCTCCCACATAAAACGCCACCAAGGCGCTTCCTTTCTCTTAACCTGCAATGTCCAGTCTCCGTGGGCCACTTAATCACAAATTCATTGATTTTAAGCCCCAGAAGGGACCATTATATCTACCTCATCTGACCTCCTGCACAAAACATGTCAGAAAATCTCACCCTATCATTTATGCAGTTAGTAGTGGCAGCTCAGAGTGAAAAAAAATGTGACTTGAGTCTCTGCCCACCAGGAAGCCAACAGAGTCCCTACAACTCAGAACCCAGACCACATTTAATCCAGCGGTCTAGGGGCAAAATATTCTGTATTCCCAAGAGCTGATGAATTCTCTCAGCTTCTTCCTTACTACTATGTAGACTTTCCTACCCAGAGAAATAAAAAAGCACTTTTTGCAAGGCGACCCCTCTGATTCCCTGCCACGTGCGCAGCACCCAGTCTCGGTGCAGAATTAACCGTCCTCCAGGCCAGCTGAGCTGAAGTTCTGCAAAATAACTTTCTCCTCAGCGTGCCTTGGTTTGCCCTGGAATGGCCTTTGAGTGCCAGAGGCCCTTGAGCAGACAGGCAAGGTCAGTGTCTCTGACAGGGCCAGGCTGTAAAACCAGGGTCACTGAGTCAGCAGGAATGGGGAAGGGCTGTGGATCAGGGAAAGCTCACGGCTCAGGCTGATCCAGGGCTCTTCCCCGCCTCCCTCTCCTTGCACACAGCACAAGACATCCAGCAGCGCCTCCTTAACCRTGCAGCACGCAGACAGCACCTTTCCCCTCAGGTCGCTGGTGGGCAGAACGGCCAGAGCAGGATAAGACCCAAAGCTGGGCACAGGAGGATTTGGGTCAAGGATTTGAAGGCGGTGATCAGGCGACTAACAAAGAAGTGGATGGGGTGGGGGTGCGGGGGAAGCAGCAGCGCTTGCTCGGCTGTTAAAGCAGAGGCAGCAGGACCCGCGGGCAGCGTGTCGCTCGTCCGTCAGAGACGGGCAGATGAGCCCCGGGCAGGGAAGCTGCAGGCAGGCGAGCATGCGTGCATGCCGCCCTGCGGAGCAGAGGGGCTGCCTCCGGACGCCAGASCTGTCGGCGCGTCTCCCTCCCTCCGTTCCCACGCTGCAGGGCCTCTCCGGTGCGAGCTGGGCAGCCCCAGCCCCCCGGCCTGCCGTTTCGTGGGCTGCAACGTGGCAGACTGCTGGGGGGCAAGCTAGCCTACCACGCACTTTCTGGCTTCCTCTCTCTATTTCCTGAGCTCARCTCCAAGTTCTCCATTTGCCACAAACACCTAGACCTAGCACCCACCTGGCAGCTCGTGTCTGTAACTATCAGATTGTTCAACGCCTCCACATGTTGAACCAAGGGCAAACTGGCCCTGCTTTAGGCATGAATCCAACCTGGGGCCAGCTGAAGCTRATGGAAAGACTCCCATTTACCTTCGCTGTCGCAGGATGAAGCCATGTCCCCTGAGACTTCCACACGCTAGACCGAAAACAGGCACGATTTCCAGCAGGCAGAGCTTGGGGCGCAGTTGTCTCTTRTTCCTTAGAGCCCTTGGTTATGTTCTTACTGCTCGGTCTTTTGGTTTCCATGTAGCATTCATCACTGTTAAAAGACTCTCAGTCACTCCTGGCCCTTCTCAGACATCAGTCTTGATAGACTTTGCAGACAGGGATTTATCACACTCCACTTTGACTACACCTGCCTCTCAAGTATCTCCACCTTCTGCTGAGATGTCACCCGTCAGACACAAGCAGAAAGGGAAGTAAAGAGGAAAGGGAAGAGGGAAGGAAGGGTGAACAAGTATTACAAACTAAAGGGAGCTGAGAGGTCTGAAAATCCCAACTCCAACCCTTGGTGATTCCTCCCTAATTCTCCCTGCAGACTTATCTTGAAAAAAAAAATCCTGARCAAAATGTTTACAAAACTTCATTAATGCTCATGACAGTTCATACAAATGATTAGTAGAACTGGCAACTCCAAAATGAGGCGGAAATAAATTTAAAGATATTTTTATTGTAATCCTGCTTCACCATTAAGTGCTCTGCAAGCCCATAAATAAAAATAAGATGGAACASCATCACACTGATGCTGGACTGGAGATAAGAAAGAGAAGAAGCATGGAGATGAAGGACAGGACCGGTCTATCATAATGGCAACTTATTCTGATGGACAGTTTTGACAAGTGCCCATCTGTTAAGGTGCCACAAAAGCATTTAGCAAGGGGAATGCCCATCCTAGATATTTCAGTCAAATTTCCCTTCTTGTCTTCAGTAATGTAGACAGGGCCTCTGAGTTTGAYGAACTATCAGAAAAGCCTAATGCATCTTGAATCTTGCATTTCCATCACAGTTGTAACTTTGGAGCCAAAAAGCCTACTGTGCAGCAGGATAAAGACACAAGGTGACTTCTGTGAGAAGAAGAGGGGCACAAGGCGTATTAGGAATAAAGAGGGCATGGATCCACTTCATAATCCCAAACAAAACAGGGTAAACCTTAAACACAGTCCCTATATTACGCCTCCACAACTAGCAGGATACACTTGCCTTCCAGATGAGATACCTCGTCCAGACTTGTTCAACATACAGGAATTACAAAGGCATGGCATAAGTACTGTGCAAGACCAGCAGACTCTCTTCGCCTGACTAACATATTTTTCTTAGTGCAGGTATACACCTAAATATATGCATGACTAGTCCCTTAAAAACATCTTTGGCTTCTACCTCCGACACACACACACACTTATTGCACAGCAACCCGACAGAGATTCACAGAGTTCAGAAGGACTTTCCTTAATTGTCCATCTTCATCAGCTTACCTGACGCCACCACTACAAGCAGCCATACGTCTTTCCTCTGAACATTCATCAAGTCTATGCTATTGATCAGACCCTGACCACAGTCTGCAGCTCAGCTTGCTCACTAAAAAAAAAAAATCAGTAAGACAGAATAAGGAATAGGGAATAAGGAAGGCAACTACAGCAAACAGAACAGCAGGAGGGTGTCTACCTGTCATCGGGACCTTTGAGTTCTACCACAACGCCACTGTCACCACTATTTAGCAACCAGTATCTATAACCTTCTCTCCAACAGCACTGTGTGCAGCTCATTATAGAACAAATCAACCAGCTCAGAAGCCTGCCTTAAAGGTTGTTGGCAGGGCAGAAGTGATCTTAAGTTCTTGCAGAAATGTGGTTTTACGGTGGAGGGTCACACACTTTCTAGCCATTGCCAGTTAAATGCATTTCACGCATTTCTAGGACTGTCTCCACCCTGCTGTTCCTCTGCCTCCTCACTATGCAGACCTTGTGCGCCAACCTCCTCCATCCTCTGCTTCAGGKATTCCTGCAGCTCACACCAATCCGCCCCTCGCCCCCGACCGCTGTGTCTCTTTGTTTTCCTTTCCATCCCTTCTGGCAGGGTGTTCCCATTTAAGTTTATACATCCTTCTTTCAGCTCCCCAGTTTGTAACTAACACCAGCCCAATCATCCCAGCTTATTCCAAATCTCCTCAAGTTCCCAAGGCCTCCTATGATGGATCCCCAAACTCAACCCTGAAAAAATACTTCTGAAAATTCTGTTCCTTGTCAGAATCCAAGTTACACCCAGCCTCACCCTCTGAGCTAAGCAGCTGCTTCTGCTGCACGCGTGCAAGTGCAGAGAAGGGCCAAAAGATTCCTCTGCCTGCAGCACCAGGCAGCCTGGAGGTCCTCATTTTTTCCTGACAGTTTTTTTTTTAGCAARTCTGATTTGCAGCAAAATCAATGGGCTTGTCCCTCTGATATGTAGAGTATTCCCTGAATTTTTGGACTTGTCTGGATGCTATGTTCCAAYGTTACTGAGTAACAGACAAACAGAAATGTTTTGCTCAGCCAATAAAAAGAATGTGTCGCTGACATGCAGCTGGTGTGCCTGATGGATGTAAGATCTCTTTAAATATCCCAAATTCTACTCATTTTCTCAATTCATTAAGCAGCCTGGTTTGAACTGATAAAATATTAAAATAATTTTCAGGTAAGTAATTTTAAATGGGTGATAAGGTACAAGTTTAGACAATGAACAGTGAGAACTGATGGTCTGCAGGGATCACATATCCAATGTATTAAGGACAAGACAGACTTAAATTTGAATCCTTCTAATTTCACAGGAGGATGGGAAGATGGAGGTCAGAAATCTGCTATTCCAGAGACATGTGCTTGAAGTTTTGATCCCGCATGCAATCTAAAAGCAGAAGAGTATCATTTGCTTTTCCATCTCTGTATGGACTGAAATATAACAAGAATGCTCTGCAAAACTTTTAACCAAGCCTATGTATATCTCAAGAATATACCAATGTCTCAAGATGCCTTCACATGCTCAGTTTATTCAGAATTCTTTCTGTTGCCTATCARAAGGTTCATTATATACCGCACCCATGGTATACTACACATTATTGTAAAGAGGTGACARCTATGAAGAGCATTACTCTCTCATAAACATACCCTCTTGCCTTGTAGGCATCTAAAAGATTTTCTCACTTACCTTATTGTATTCTTCAGGCTTTAAAATGAAGGCTAAGATCAGTTTATCAGAGAACTATTCACCTTTATCATTCCTCTGAATTGCTGCTAGCACATAAATGGTCCTCTTTTTCTAACCCATCCCTATAGCTAAATGAATCATTCTGGGAATGAATAAGAGAGCAAAAAGTACTGCTAAAATCTGATGAAATAATACACTTTAATACTCTTTAGGAAACGAATGGATGCTAATTCTCTCCTCGCTGCTTTTCCATTCTTCCCTAAAAGTATGTTCATCCCAGGATCTGCACAAACACTTGATCTATGGGAAAGACAGAAGCCAAAACCTTTCAGGTAAGTCCGCACTACATGACCCCTGAAAATCCCAGACCGAACTCGCCCACTCACGTGGGCCTTGAGGAGCATCGTGCTAACGGCCTCCGTGGAACTCAGGGAACGCTGCCGCAAGCAACTTCTACGGCCAGTCAGTGACTGATCAGTAGCTTCCAGCGAGACAGCCTCCAAGACTGACTGTGCTTCCTCCCAGTACAGGTCTTCTTAGGCTGTTACACCCACAACCAAAAGGAAACCATATACTCTRTAGCACAGGAACAGAGGTCTGTCCAGTTGCCGTCTAAGCTGAGGGAGCATCAGGCTCATAATAAACATTTAGCAGCTCCTCCCATTTCATCCCAAAATATACATTATTAAATCTTCACATGGATTTTCTTACACAACAGGAGGCTTAGCTCCATGGCTGAACCTTCCAAAACRCTCTTCTTTCTGACACAGAATGTTCTTGTTAATGTCTATCAACTGTGTCAATTTGGTGTGGATTTACACTATTTCTCTTCTTCCAGTTAAACAAAAGAACAGTTCTATTTACTTGCTGGGCAACTATTGTCTAAAATCAAACAGGTATGTCGCTGTTTGATGAACAAACTGTGTTCACCCAAATGGAAAGTCTTTTCCTTCCAACCTACTGTCTCCACATAGCCATGCCTTGACTGCCAACAACAGTGGCATTAGCCAGGAGGTTCCTTGTTTTTATTGGCTTTGCCTTCAGGAAGCATGTCCTGGTTCAGAGTTTTAATTTTAACAGTTGCAAAGGTGAGGACTCTTTGTACATTCCGCCAAAATGAGGATTAAATCATTTCCGTAGGCAGTTTAAGTCCCAAAGCCACAGCAGAAATAATCTAAAAGGGCCAAATTCAGCTTTGTGTTACATAAATGTCCTTCCCATGCCAACCAGAAGGCAAAGTTAATACACTCAGTATTAATACACTTCACCAGGAATTTTCTTAGCTCTCTATAGCACACAGTTAAGAGTCAGCTTCACAGCTGTCCTCCACAGCCCCCATAAACTGTGGAAACACCTCCACAGGTCTACGTACAGCTGATATCTCACCAGTCTTCTCTGGACTAACTTAAAACACTTGGGCAAAATCTGGCTCATTCAGCTTAGTTCAGTTTACAATCAGCCTTTTCCAGTGCGACTGCTGCATCAGCCCTGCTGTCTGCTGGGAGTCGAGGCAGAAGTCAGTACTGGCATTGGGGGGTGGATGCAGGTTCCCATACCTACACCTCAGCTCYCCTATTTGAAGGCACTCTTGTCCCTCTGCAACCATCTGATTTTTCTACTGAAACTTAAAGGTGCATGTCTGACAAATATCAGCTCATTTAKCAACAGATGCTAAAACGACAAGGCTTTAAGGGGTTATATCTAGCTTCCAGCTGCTGAAAGCCTCTTGCAGCCTCCCASCTGTACTTCAGGTCRCTTAGATTAAAAGGTAGTAGCTTACTAGCAAAAATAAATAAATAAATWAACAGCCCAAAGGCTGTCCTATATCAACCCTTAAAGGGCACTGCAGCAATATGCTCTGGCATCTGATAACATTACCTGCATCACACAGCAATWCTTCCTGCTGAGTCAGGATCAGCCTTGACATGTTCAAAACCATCTGCTTTTCATTTCTTCTCTCCTGCTTTCTTTTTTTCTCCCTTTGTATTTTCCAAAGGAACAGGCTAAATCAGTGCATTTCCCTTTGTTGTTCTTCTTCTGCCCCATTCACCACATATTTTTCATCTATTTCTTCTACTTGGCCTGATTTATTTAATGTCCTCTTTTTTCTTGACTGATCTCTTTCATTCTTTCTTAAGGACAGTTTTCTGAAAAGGATGCAGCTGTATCATATAGACCAAGGATGYACATTTAACAACCCAGTTTAAGTGCTGCTGTTTAAACTAAATCTTGGCTCTAAGGGTTTATATCAGGGTTAAATAGAYGCGGAAAGGGCCATTAAGTATGTTGTAGTCAGACTTAAACATACAGATACACATGCTCATGGATACACAAGATCCTAGCTCAATGTCTGTCTGTCTAAAATTCATTCTAACACAGTTCAGGCCCATCCAGAAAGGCTAGTTAAACACCACTGTAATCCTTGTTTAAACCACAGTTTTCAAATGCCATTTATTTGCTCTGGGCAAAGGCTGTCTTTGTTTTCCTTCTATCACTTTATTCAGCCTTCATGTGACATATACATGGAAAAAATTATCCGCTGGGTCAAGTAAGCTTGGACTGTCCCCTCAAGTGTTTTTTTACTCATACTTCAGTGAAGAGATGATCCTGCCTTCTCCCACCTCTTTGCTTTGTCATTCTGCTATGCCTTTGCCAGCACAGGACTTTGGAGACAGAAATGCTGGAATTTGCTCACTATGCACTCGAAAGCTAAAGCATGTGGTTGAACATCAAGATGCCTAATTCCATTCTTAGCTGCCCTCCTTATCTTTTTATGCAGCTTTAGCCAATTTACTCAGCATCTTCTTTCCCATCATTCAGGCCATTTTTAATGAGGGCCACCTTAACAGCAACTCTTGTCTTCCTTGCAAAGAGGGGAGGCCTAACTGCACTGAAAGTGTCTTGAGAATCTCAGATGGGCAGAATATTCATTCCACCCCGAGCTGCATCACTACACAGTCCCTTACCTACCTCCCACTCACTCCACCTGCAGCTCCCTCAAGACATTGAATGGCAAAAAATAGGATGAAAACCATTTTCCCACCTGAACCTCCTCTTTATTCYGTAACCTATTTTCATAATGTGCTTCAGCCTCAGAAAGGTACTCCTGCCTATGGTGCYGAGCATCTGTGGCTCACACTAAAATCAATGGGAGCAGACAACAGTCATCTTCTGGTGGAGACCRGGCTTTAACCATGTTTACTACTTCAAAACTTGACGGGCTTTTCTTGAAATAAAAGGGGAAGAGCATCATTTATGAACARCAAATTCCAGCAAATTGTTCAAGGTAACAGTATGTCCATACAAAGGAAATCTATCTCATAAAGGCCATTTTAAAGGAAGCATATCTGCAAACTTCACAAAAACTGAAACCTGGTCACTGTGTTGACTTCAAAAAAGCCTGAAAGGGAAGGGAGCAAAGCACCTGCAGATATGAGAAGAGATCTTAATCTCCTCTTTCAGGACAATTCCTCAACCTTGACTTTTGGTTCTTTGCATGCAGAACAACTTGTACTCAATTACATGTCTTTTAATCTGGGGCAATGCAGGCAGCAATTCTAAGGTGACTAGACTCCACCGAATCCAGCTATCCTCTGACAACTTGGAAAGGAAGATCAAAGACAATGACAAAAAGGCAAGTAAATTCAGATGGCGGTTCCCATACCTGCTTGATTTAAAGCAGTGCAGTGTTTATGTGTTTTCATGCAGGTATGATGCATCATAACAATTTCCTGGCATGGTTTGGGGATGACCTGTAAAACTCCCATGTGCTGAATTAACTGAATTATGCAGGTGACTAAGAACAGAGGTCAGTTAAACCTTTATCCTATCCCCCAATGTATTTTACATATGCCAGATATTTTATAGAATTGTGATGGCAATTTAGGTCACTTAAATACATACAACCTTTTTCTGTACTGATACGTAAAACACACAAATGATTTTCTTTGCGGCATAGAATGGCATGGGTTGTTTTCTGATGAAATGGCAGGATGGGCACACTTTTGATAGTCGAACTAGCCATTTAATCTTGAAATGGTAAAGTCTGTGTTCCCAAGAGGGAACTGCCATATATTTCTGCCAAGAGAGAGCTAAACTGAAGGGAATAAACAGTTAACCTGAGGAAACCAGCAACACATATTTGCTGACATAAAAATCAGATCATTATGTTATTCCATGCATTTAAAAGTTCAGAAATAATTTTTTCAAGATGGGAGTTCTAATTTCCAAAGGTGTTTGCAAAGGTGTTAAACAGAGGAATTGTTGCTCACATGGTTATTAATTAAAGCTTGTGGCAGCACTTCCGTTACAAACCTCTGCCTTCTAGGAGTTTATAACTGGACCATAAAACTTTGCACTAGACTGAACTTTATCATAAAAAGGTCTGCCTAGAAGGAATCCTTTTTTTTTTTTTTTGGGGGGTGTGTGTGTGTGTGTATTTTGGAGTCCCAAAAGCTTAGAGCAAAAACTAGAGATTTTTTTCTAAAGGATGCTGTAAAAAGAACTTCAACTTTTTTTTTTTTTTTTTTTTTTGGGGGGGGGGTGGAATGTGTGTTCTAGTTTGCCTCCTAAATGCTTACTGGTTGGAGTGGGGTTTTGTGTGCTTAACATTATAAATTTTAGGGATTATACTGTTTGCTTTTCAGGGGCAGAATCTGTGCTTACTTAAACACCAGTGAATGCCACYGCCCTCACTAGTTCACTGATGGCGTACGAATCCAGTGCGGATTTCCTACCCTTCACTCTCCACTGCCTCCAYTGAGCCTCATGGTGGTGCCAAACTCGATTCATACTCCAGGAGGCAATTAAATAYAGATGAACATGTCTCTCCAGGTGCAGTTTTATTTACAGCCCTCACACAGGAAAGTTGCCAACAGAACGATACCTAAACCGTCCTCGCTTTGGGCATGGGGAGGTGCAAGGGGTTAAACCGACAACGATTTCCTTTGTCTTTCCCTCCTTTGCTGCCCRCTCTCAACTCTTGTTGAGAGCATGCAGAACAGAGGTAGCACTTGTCAGAAGCGCTTGAAGGGCACATGATGGAGTTGGAACTCACATTCTCGTTTCCTGTCACTGATGCTTACATCTGAGAAACGTGCTGGGGCTTGCAGACAAAGCATCAGCTGCAATACCGAGATGTATGCCTTTATTAAGCTCTTAAACAATGTTCACTTAGTAAATACTGCATCTGCTGCATCGAGTCTAATACATGTCAGTCTTGTCACAAAACTCATCAGATAAAATTATTTGTGCACCTTTGTCCAGACAATCTGATCTCTGTAGAGTATGAATCATCTTTCTTAAATGTTTGAGAAGTGCCTAGCATGAAGCAGTACTTCCACAGTAATAGTTATAATAATAATAATAGTTTCCTACTGTTTTTAATCAGTGACTGAACAGGAAGTTTGCACAAAGCATCAGAACCAGTTTTAGCACATCAGAATAGTTATTAGGGAACTATTATTTGCAAGCAGATCCTGTGGACCAGATTCTGATTTCTACAATATATGCATATACACAAAATATATATAGAACTAGATTCTGGCCTAATCTAGGCCTATTCTACCTCCTTCTGTTCTGTGTTCCCCAAGAAGCTTCAYGGCAAGTCTGTTATTTATTGGCTGCACATATTAATTTCTCGTTTTAGAAAATAGGCAGCACTTGCCAGGCTTATATATTTCTCTCAGGGATGGCAACTGAGTATAAAAAGCAAATTTTAAAATTCCAGTTGTCTTTTCCTAGTACAGAAGCAAGTAAGTGCAACTATATTTTTAAAGGATTGTGAAAGTTACGACTACTAGCAACACACATGGAGAAAATGAACTATTAAACACCATGYTGAAGTTATCAACTGACCACTTCAGAGGTCACAAAGGAATATCCCTGTTCGTAACTGCTATCTTCATTTTGTGAGTTTCCACCTTCTTCAGCTATGTGTTACTGCAGGAAAGCACACTTCAAAACCAGTATACCAGCTTGGTTTGTCAGTCCCTCAAGTCTCACAGTTCAGGCTCCTATATCATTTTTTTATGTCTTGTAAAATTCTTGTCTTTTCTTGAATTATAYTTTTTCCTAAGCTAACTTGCAAATGCTCCTGCTCTACAGTTGCAGCTGTAGAAGTTCACCCCATTCACACTCCGCATTACAAAATGCAGGGTCCTATTAGCTGTGGTACTTCAGAACTGCAGTAGGATGACTACATGCACAAGTTCTTGCACAGCCCGGTGTCTGAGTGATACCATTTTGTTATATAAGCATTGGTCACGCAGTGGCTCTTGCTGTTTGCAGACACAGGCCCACTTTTTAAGGTACCACTGCTTCGGCTTTGCTAAGCAGAGCATTGCAGTTTCTGAGCAGCTCAGAAGCACAAGTCAATCTGGCCTTGTCTTATAAACCAATAATCACTTTTGCAAATGAGATGTCAGTTAGGAAATATATCCAGGCCCCTCAACTTTGCATTCTTGCAAAAAGGGACCAGAGTAAACATGTATCAAAAACAATAATGGGRTTTCTTTACAAGTCTAATTGATTCTCTCTTCCACCATTAAAGAGATTTTTTACCCCAAAGACAACTTTCTTCAAATAAAAGAAGAAAAGAAAGAACATGGAGAAAGAAAAGGAAAGAAGGAAGAAAAGAATCACAGCACTGACAATTCATTTACATCTAACAGCATCCATACGCCAGTAACATGTATCATAAACTCTTAGCCTACCATACAAAGAGGATGCCCCAAAATGGTACCTGCAAGAGGTCTCTCGGAAGGAGATGTTTAAATCCCAGTGGGTGTGTATCCTGTTAATAAACAAACAGAGAGGTCAATGGCACATGCTGAACACCGCATCTCTTGCCACTTAAAGAGCAGCTCTGTCCTGAGAACCCCACACACCCCTCTCAGACTCCCTCCAGCCCTCAGCTACGAATGCTGCGTCTTTCCTGAGCTGCGGGGTGCTGCAACAAGCCACGCTGCAGCCCTGAGAGGCCACAGCCGGCCCCTGTGCTGTCAACCAGAGCGCTGCGAGCGAGCCGTAGTGTGGCGAGAGAGCCGCTTTTGGCTGCACGCAGCCTCCCTAACAGCTGTGGGGCACATGGATATTTTATGAATAAAACCCATATATGTCTGTACTGCACTCCCTCCTCCGTGCCCACTCCAGCTGTAAATAAATTATTAGCAATTTCCCACCTCGGAAATTAATTTCCCATATTCTGTCACTCTGCCTGCTGACAAGCAGCAACAGCAGATTCTAGATGAACAACATCCTAAATTAAGATGGTACAGCCCGGGGGGCTGGGTTTGTTTATTTTTCTTCCCTTGCTACTGTCTTCAAGAAGACAGCACCTACACCAACCCAGATGACTAAGGCGAGTGCTTGACCTTCTGTGGTCTGGTGGCTCCACATGATACCAGGGAGCACTARTTTCCCCTGCCACCCGGAGAAGGTCTGCAGCGATCACTGTTCCTCCATGTCAAGGTGATTGACAGGAACCCCAGCCATCTGAGACCAAACTGGCAAGCAAGCCTGTCTGCATGCCCAGCTCCACTCCCACATCCCTCAGCTTCTGCCTGTGAACATGCCAGTTTCTAACTGTGTGTCACCTCCTGCAGACAGAGGTTCCCAAAAGCATTCAACAGAGTTGCCTGCAAATATCGCAGCCAGCAGAGCCCAAATGCACTTTTGCGTATTTTGTGCAGCACTACAGCACCATTGCCTCTGCCCTCAGCTAGGAAACACAAGAGTTTGAAGCTGAAGACCATCCGACTGCAGAAAAGGCCTAATCCAAAACTTGCAAAGTCAGTAAGAGCCTTTCTCCTGATTTGAATCTGCTTTGAATTGGGCCAGAAAACACTTAAGCCTGAGCAGTGAGTCAGTGGGACTTAATGGAGGTTTGAGTGTCTGCTTAAGTGCTTTCCTGAATGGGTGCCCCTGCTTCAACCTAGTTCAGAAATCACCTAAAAATAACACTCAACATGTAAATAATTTCACATCCATAACACGCTGCTGCTGCAAGCTTTACTACTGTGATAGTGTATCTTTTGTTCAGTTTCTACAAGACTGGTTCAGAAAAGGATTCCAGTTGCTCCCTGAGTAGTTCTTTTGGAGGATTGCTTGATTTTTATTAAATATTAAGTTCTACCAATAAAGTGAGGCTCAGAACTGTATTTATCAATTCCTCTTATCTCAAATCCAGTTTTTCCTCCTCCTCTTCTTTCTCATATGCAGCAGTTTGGGAAACGTGTCCCAGCTTTCCATCTTCACAGCTTTTTATTTGCAAGAAGACAAAGCATAGGTGCTTCCCAGTTACTGAGCTTACAGCAGTAACAGTTGTTCTCAAATGTCAAAGTTCAAGCAATATTTGAACACTGAAGGAGAATTTGACAGCATAAGCCAAGTTGAGACACTGAGTAGAATCTCCATGAACCGAGATTTTGCTCAAACTCAGGAATACATTCAGACATTCCAGGTAAGCTGATTTGAATCTGAAGTTCAAGGCAGATTCAAGCCAGTCAAATCCCAGTGGGCCCTAACAGGACCAGGAAGGTCTGGCCTACTCACAGGAGACTGGAACTGGGGGAAGGTGGTGAACTTAATTTTTGCACTGCTCCCTAGAGTACAAGATTTCTCTCACACATAGGAGTTTCATAAGCCCCCTCTTCAAWTCCCTCTCATCACCTTGCAACACGCAAATCCACTCCTGGTGGCTGCACCRTGGAAGAGGGGAGAGCTCCAAGCTCTCTGCCCAGCAATGAACCCTGGGACCACCTGGAAATGAACCTGCAAGTTTGAAAAGGATCCCGGTGCTTCTCCTGTTYTTCTGCCTATAAAGCACTCTTCAGTGACCTCAAAAGAAATGAAGGCTTGGCCCTGAGCTGTATGTAGATTAAATGCCATGTTTGTCTAGTTAAATCTGCATGATCCCTTTCCTGAAGGAAAAATCACAGTTCAGAAAAGTTGTGGTTAGGGTAGCCGACCCCGTGGTCTCTGAAGGCAGCACACATCTTCTGCAAGCAGTGCTCAGAGCCTAGCAGTGGGACCCAGCCCCGTCTGGGCCATGTATGTGCTCCCATTACACCACTATGCATGCTCCACTGGGCCTCACAGGGCCTGGGTAACTGGTGCATGGAGACACGCAGTAACAGTGTCCCGTTCTGCCTCACTGCTAGTAGGAGCTTTACCGCAGCTCAGCCAGCTGCGTGCCTCTGCTCTGCACAGGAGCTCAGCTCCGGAGTGCAGAACAGGCAGTGGGCATCCATCCACTACACCAGCACCCGGCGGGAACAGCGTCACGGCGGGCTCTCAAAGCAGTGCGGTGATATTCCTTCTACCTGCGTGGCTACTGTACCTCACCTAACAGCCCCGTCCTCACTGGGAAGCGTCGTGGCCCCGTAGCTCTCCTACTCAGACCTTGGGACCGCAGAGCCCGTCCTGTAACGGAAGGGTCCAGATCCTCCCCAAAYGCCAGGGAAGCAGGTAGGCAGGCACCTCTCAGCCACAGCGCGGTCAAAGGAGGCACAAGGCGGGAGGAAGTGAAATGGCCTGCTCAGGACAGCAAAGGGAGCCAACATCAGAGCAGGAGCTTGCCTGGGCTCCCAGCTCTCCCCTTCGGTTCAGTCCCTAAGTTAAACTCTCAGACTCCCGTAAGATATAACAGAGTTTGCTGCTGATGACRTTGGTAGGCAGCAGATAGCAATCCTGAGAGCCAGGCAAAGGCATGTCTCATAACGAGGCTTAGCACAGCCGAACGTCAAAGTGTAAGACACTGCATCAGAGAGTCGTAAGTAGTGGAGAGGGAAGACCCATACTAAAGGAATAGCTCYGATCCACACAGAGGCAGACAGCTATTCGCCGGGATGGATAATTAAACACCTATATTTAGACAAATGAATAGGTGAGAATGAAATTAAATCCTGATTATCTTTTTTTGGGGGGTGGGAGGGAGAGGGAGCAGAACCGGCACTCATTCCACATTTCTATGCTGTTATCGCCAATTAGATTTCCGAGRCTAACGTACATTTCGCTCTAACGGGTTATTCGTTCAATTGAAATCAAATTACTAATAATTTGCAAGCTATCATCAGGCACATAAGCCCATCCTTGGGTTGTATAGAGAGTGGTGATCAGGAGCCAGTTCCTTACAAATTAATAACAAAAGGAAGGAGAAAAACAAAAAATGCAGCCAGGCAAGCAAAAGCACTGCTGCCGCTACTGTCTCTCCCACCTCCTCACCCACCCATGATCTCAAACACAGTGTGATCGGTTAGAAAGTGTTTAATAAAAATGACCAGATGGGCCCCACAGCAACAGAAGGAGGCTGGTTCCCTGCACTGCTTTGTAGCCAGGAGAGGCAGGCTGAGGGAGGTGGAAGCAGGGAGAATTAACAAACTGCTGGAGCAGGCGCCTCAGCGAGGACGACTGGAATGTCAGGGCTTGGTTTGCACAAAGAATGAAACTACTAATGTATGCATGCGAATCAAGAAAGATTTAACAGGAAGGGCTGAGGCTATTTGAGGCATATCTGGAGCCTGCACTGGAATGAGAATCCAGCTCAGAAAAGAAAGCGACAGAGTTGGCAAAATAATGGAGAGCAGCTGGGATACTTTTTAATTTTTAAGTTATTTTTTTCCTTCCTCTTCATTTCTTTTTACCCTAGCGGCCCCTGCAGTTTTCAACACCAGAGCGGCAACCATGGAAGAGGCCAACAGAGTGAGTCAGGCATCCCCTAACGTCCTGTCACTCCAGGGGCAGCAACAACCTCATTCTGCAGCTGGGCTTTTGCACTGCAGCCAGCTCACTTTCTGCTGCTCCCTTTGGCTCACTCCCGGTGTCCCAGGTGCATGCTGCAGTAACCAATACACATGGCATGTAAGTGTGGAGAACACTGGACGGCATCCAGCTACAGGAACGGGTCATTACTGCCAGAAGCAGAGACCATCAAAGCCAACTCTTATCCACAACTGTCCTTTTCCCTTCTCATTTGCTTTTAAGATCAACACGTCATTTGGAGGGGGCTTTAGCTGCATCTTTCAATTTTTTAGCACAGGCAAGGCCAAAGAGAAGGGAAAATATCARCAAGGTTTTGCCACGTCCTCTGGCAAAGGCTGCACAGATGGGACAGCGCTGGGGAAAAGGGGAGCTAAGGACTTCTACCGCAGTGGCACAGCCCAACCGCAGCACMGTCGGCGGGAGTTCAGCGTGTCCGGGGTCAGGCCCTTCGTCTCACCCTCCTGCATGGGAACGGCGCACGGCGAGGCCTACGCAAAGCAAAGGGCAGTGCTGCAGGTGAGTCTGGGAGGATGTATGTGCAGGCACCATCGCGCAGGCTGCTCCACTGAAGGTCGGAGCTAGCTCCTTCCTCCTCTGCTCTTCCCATATACCACCATCTCAACTCCCGCAGTCTGTTTTCAGGCACACTGTTTTCAGGCAGCTAAYGTAAGAAGCTTGTTCGGGGAATGAAGAGTGGTCAGTTCCTTCAGGGAACCTCATACAYGGTGGCAGAAAGAATGGCCTAATGACTACAGCAAGGCTGAGACTTGGACTTGAGCCTTCTTCGCCCTGGAATCAAAGTCATAAATGTCAGATGCAAGGAGCTACACAGAAGCATCCAGGACCACTTCCAAGTCAGGATTTCTTTTGCTTTAATTTTCACAGCTCATCTTTGTCTCCAATCTCATACCTCTTTCTTGGGCAAAAAGGGATTTCTTACTGTGTATTGTATCTTATCCTGCAGCATCCGTGAGAAGTAAGCAACCATTTCCTCTGTCTCTCTCCCCCCCTCTCAAATATACGTCCTCATTAGATCAACGACATGCTTCCTGGCACTCTGGACCAAGTCCAGTCTTCACTTCCCAGATGGACTTTTAATATATTTATTGAATAGGGTGATTGTTATTAAGTGGTGCATGGTTCAGAGAAAAAGAGGAAGGAACGAGGGAGGAAAGAAGAAGGAGGAGAAGAGAAAATAAAGGGTTGGGGAGGAGGAAGGGGCTAGCTTTCGCCTTCCAATTAACAGAAAATAACCAGTGGAAACTGTGCAAGAAGAATGTCATGAAGCAGCAAAATATCTCTCCAGCCATAAGGGAGGCCCTGCTTCCCCCCTTCTCTTGAATCACAGCAATTAGAAGAAGGGCTATTGAATCTAATCTGAGAGCCTGATTCACAGCTGAAGCCCAGAGCGTTTCCTGCTCTGCCATGTGTCTAGTCTCTTTAGTTGTACACTGTCTGGAAGAGCCTCATCAGCTTAGCCCAGTCCCCCGGCATGCTCTGGCTTTTGCAGCAGTGTTGTGTGGTTTATTATGTCGCGAGGCTGAGCTCCACCAACAGGGAGGATGCCATCCTACACAGCTCTCASCCAGGGCAGCACGGGGCGAGAGTGTTCAGGGCTTTTCAGAGGAGGCCGAGMAAGAGCAGGAATGCAGAGCCAGTGTTATGTACATGGCACATCATCCGAGAAGGCACTGGGACCTTATTACTTTGAATAACGAGCAGGTGCATGTGACATAATGGGAGGGCAGTAGGGACTTGGGTTTGATCTTCAATCAATTAGAGAGTCAAAGAGCAGCAGCCTTACGGGATGTTAGAAATAGCTTTCCTCTTAGAGAGGCAGGCAATGGAAAGGGTGACAACCTCTAACCATTAAGCCTTAGCAGAGCTTCGTAGTTTCTATTAGAAAATGTACAGTAAGAATGCTGTGAAGCCAGCCTGTGGGGTGAGGGACGCTGGGGGACGGAGGAGAGCAACCTGCCCCTGTCTGGACTCTATTTATGCTCTAGTTGCACATGGCTGCRTGAACAGAGGCAGAAGACAGCACTCTACCAATCCTTGAATAGGCACCTTCATTTCCACTGCTCCCCTCCGGTTTGGAAGAAACACTAATCCCATGGCAGGTGCTAGGCTCTTGGGTCACATTGCTGCCCCAGGCCAAGGAGATTCCTGAGGGCAGGAGGATATAAAAAAAAGGAGGAAGGACTTAAGAGCAATACGAGGTTGTCCAGAAATCTGCTCATCAGTGCAAAGACACTCTGTTATAGGGTGACTTTTCTTATCCTCATATTTYTCCCCAAAATGGCTTTGATTTCAGAACAGTATTTGGCAAAAAAAATCAGCTTCTTGTGTGCTCTCATTGTACAATCTGCTCCTACTTTTGCTCCTAGTCCTCTTTTTTTAATAAAAGAATTTCAAAGGCATTTTCACTACACAGGTCCATTTGCACCTATCCTGCCCATTACTCAGTCCAATGAATATGTTTACATGATATTCCGTAAGGGTTTCTTCAGAGCCTTTATGGTTGGTCAAGTCAGAAACTTTCACCATTTTTAACAGGTGCTTAAGTATTATTGCCTCTAATTATTAGCCATTCCATCAAATTTTCCTGGGGAGTTAGCCAAAGCCATGTTTCAGTGAGCAGTTCCCAACCTATCAYGTCAGATCTCAGATGCTACCATTATGTTTCTCCTCTTCTTTCCCTCTGCTCCCAAACTAATGAAAAAGGCCAGGCTTTAAAGTAGGAATTAAATTCATGCACCCACATGACAATGCTGGGCTAAAATCCAACACAGTAYGAGGATCTTACTGTTAAAGTTGAACCTTATTCTCTGGCTACATTAAGTTTCCTCTGCTTGGAGATTTTTGGGATAACATAATGGAACTCCTTAAAGGCAGTTTCAACACCAATGTGAAAAAGCTCACAGGCTTTTGCCAAGGTAATGAGTTTCTCAGTATCATTGGTTGGAATTTTCCAGTGAGTCCAACAAAGTTATACTCCCCAAACTACTGCAGCGCAATGGAATCTGCAGTCTCAAACTCCTTCTGCATTGCTTTACTTTGTGTCTACCGTAACCCAGGAAGGGGTAATCAGGAAGCAAAGTGGTATACATTTTTGCTTAGTTTACTGAGGAAAGGCAGCTTTGTCAATAGTCCGCCAGAAATTAAAAGAGCTTCATGAAGCCAAAGTTTCTCATTTCACAGAATCACAGAATGGTTGAGGTTGGAAGGAACCTCAGGAAATCATCTAGTCTAACCTCCCTGCTCAAGAAGAATCACCTAAAGTAGGTTTCCCAGGACTCTGTCAAGATGGCTTTTAAATATCTCTGAGGATAGAGACTCCAYAACCTCTCTAGGCAACCTGTTCCAGGGGTCAGTCACCCTTCACAGTAAAAAGTTTTTCCTTATGTTCAGACAGAGCTTCCTGTGTTTCAGTTTGCGCCTGTTGTCTCTAGTCCTATCACTGGACACCACTGAAAAGTCTGGTCCCATCCATTTTACACTCTCACTTCAGATATTTAAACACATTGATAAGATCTCCTCTCAGTCTTCTCTCCTCCAGGCTGAAGAGTCCCAGTTCTTTCAGCCTTTCCTCATATGAGAGATGCTCCAGTTCCTTAATCATCTTAGGAGCTTTCTGTAAGACTCAGTCCAGCAGCTCCATGTCTCTCTCATACCAAGGAGCCCAGAACCAGACACAGTACTCCAGTTACAGCCTCACKAGGGCTGAATAGAGGGGCAGGATCGCCTCCCTCAGCCTGCTGGCAATGCTCTTCCTAACACAGCCCAGGATACCACTAGCCACCTTTGTCACAAGGGCACATTGCTGGTGGATGGTCAGCCTCCCGTCCATCAGGACTTCCAGGTCCTTCTCTACAGAGMTACTKTCCAGCAGGTCAGCCTCCAGCCTGTACTGGTGCATGGGGTTTTTTTCTCCCTAGGTGCAGGACTCTGCACTTCCCTTTCGTGAACTTCAGGAGGTTCCTCTCTGCCCATCTCTCCAGCCTGTGGAGGTGCCTCTGAAGGGCAGCACAACCCTCTCAGGTATCAGCCTCTCCTCCAAGTTTTGTATCATCAGCAAATTTGCTGAGGTTGCACTCTGTCCCTTCATCCAGGTCACTGATGAGTAAGTTGAACAGGACTGGGCCRAGTGTTGACTCCTCAGGTACACTGCTGGCTACAGACCTCCAACTAGACTTTCTGCCCCAGTCACAACTTAATCATTTTTGGCCTGTTCTACATAGTTTTGGTACCAATTCAACTATGCCAGTATCATTTTCACTAAAGTAATTACACAGGTAAAAGTCCTACAAATTGTATCAGTACAGAGGTGCTCTATACTGACATTAGCATACAAAARTGCCCTATACTGATATTATTCTTTYCTCTACACAGGAAAAATTATAGCCAGACAAGCATCCTTACCAGGAACCAGTAAAACTTTAACCTAACCATAGCAATTAAGGCAATGCAACTATYGCATGTAGGCAAGGCTGTAAAAGAGTAAGCTTTTTAGGAACCAGAAATCTGATCAGAAGAAAAAGGCTTTTTCTCGGCAGCACTGTTCCAGTAATCTTCAGAGCTTCCCCCCGAGCGCTTACAGGCTGGGTATCAAGCAACAGTATCAAGCTCAGCAGATGCCACTGGTTATATGAGACAAGATTTTAAGCTCCTGTTTTCCAGACAGGGGGCATAACACAAAGGCTATTTAGCACACTCTGCAAAGCAGGCTAAAGAGGACTCAAGGGGTCTCACTATAAGATGAGAAACACTCACCTTTAAGCCTGAGCAACCCGGACCTCAAAGCAGATGAGCCAAGCTCATTCTAGCACAAGGCTTGGTTTCCTTGACTTAATTACACAGGCGCAAGACAGCATAGTTTTAGCAGGACTTGGTCGTGAAATAAGATGGCATTCAATGAAATGAACTAACTTCAGAAGTAGTTACAGACTCTCTGTTCTGGTCTCTGCCTCAGACCTCCTCTGAAGGCCATCACCATGGGCAGTTGCCTAGGATCGCAGAGGGAATCAGTGGCAAAAGCTAGTTTGAGAGACTAGCCAAGAAACTAAGCTTCCAGCTTCTGTCCTAATCCCTTAGAGCCTTTTCTTTTGTAATGCCCAGATCTCAAAGCAGCAGTAAGCATGCCCTTATGCCAGTGACAGGCAACAGTTGATATAAAGAAAATTGGGAATGAGAGAAAAAAGAAGAGASAAACATTTTCAAAAAAACTAGTGCACCTGTTTGCAATGGTAAATGCGCGCAGGTGTGCATAATGGCTGTTCAGGGGTGCAGGAGAAAAACACAGGTTTGCCCAGATCCTGACCTTGTTTTCTTGCTATCACAGTTTAACCTATTTCTTCCTCTCAGTGGGAGGCAATAAAACCTCAGCCCAATCCATCACCACTCAGGGAGGCTACAACAGGTGAATTAGAAGCAGAAAGCAGATGGGGCATTGCCTCTGCCAGGCCCCAGCTGTCACGTCTGTGAGCCGTCTAGCCTTTACGCTGCTGCTGTCTCTGGAGCCAGCCTCATGGCACCTTCCACCCCAGGCCACCAATGACAGCGAGAGCAGAGCAGAGTCTGTCCCCTCCGGCAAGGCTGCACGAGAGCAGTGCTAGGTCGCTTCCTGCTCGTTGCTCTTAGACAGGTGGTAATGGCCTGGTCATGCCCCTCTTTGGGACAGGAAGGTGATGATCTGGGGGGACAATAGTTTTAAAATGCTTGGAAATACTGAGGGATTTGAGCAGTAAATGTTTCTGGCCAGGACAGCAAGCACTGAAGTTATGTGCTCTCTTTTTTTTTCCTTCTGTTACTGCACTCGCCAGCATCGTGCCTGATCTGTTTGCCTCAGCTGCTCTAGCTCTTCTCCATACACTGCAACAGAGCTCCCAGGAAAATGAAATGGAAAACAACTCTGCAAGAGCAGTGAGACTCTAAGCTACCTGGTAAGAATCATGCACACCTCTAAGGAATCAAGACTATGCTTAAGTAAGAGACCTTCAGACAAACTGATTGAAAAGTARTGAAGAGCATAGAAATGATAAGCTGGGGGACCATGGGCTAGTAACTATTAAGGGTTTTTTTTTCCTCCATTTCCTAATAAAAAAGGCAAAGTAATTACAATAATTAAAGATTTAAGATAAGAGTACTTCATATTTTGGGGGCCCAGCATATCAATTAAATATTTATTATGTTGTTCTCACTCCTAATGAGAAAATCTAGCACTATAATTTTGCAGAATTAAAAGCATAATTAAAGAAGGCTGGAGAAGGCGGGCAGCTTTCCAGGACTGGTTAGGAGAGTTCCCCCCCCTCTGTGGCTGCTGTGCGCACGGACAGTGCAGACATTCCCCAAACACCTCTTCACTCCCAAGTGAAAAGCCATGAACACAGCCATCGGAGAGCTGCAGCGGTATGCGCAGACTTTACAGGCAAGTTCTACCTGAAGAGCTGACTACTATTTTTGTCTCCCTACTTGCAAGCTCTCAGYTGCTAAACATACTAGCATCTGCTTGAAGGCAAGAGGGAAATAGCTTATCTACTCTGGAGCAAGAAACACATAAAACATAAGAAAAGCAATTACATGCCTTCAGTTTCCACTCCCCTGTTTTTATAGGGCTTGTCTTAGAATCTGAGTGATTTTATGCATTGGAGAAAGATGACAATCAAGGTGAGTTGCCATGATATGCATGAGAGGCTAAGACACGGCACCTTGAGGTATTTATTCTCCTGTAGCTATAGATCTTATAAACATCATATATCTTCAGAGCAATGAGAAAACACCAAATTTTGCAGGCAAATATTGCAGGCACTGAGACCTTACAATGGGAGTCCAAGTGACAGTTACCAGAATATAACTCAATGCAATCCCTTCCCCTACTCCTATAACCCTGCAGGAGTTCCAGGAAGAATGAATATGGTACTGAGAGAGATGTGCTTAAAATACGTGTAAGTACTGAGGTAATCCCCAACATTTGAGTGAATTTTTGCCTACTGCAGCTCCATTATAACTACTTTTACACTACAGAGGCACTCTTGGGGGGCAAGTCTGGTTTCATTTGTTTTGGAGACATAGCTATGGTATTGGACACTTAACAATCAAGAATATATAACAACCACCATTACCGCAACCTCCTTTCAAAACTTTGTTCACCATCATTAAATTATCCAGTTTCTATTACATCAGAATTCGGGGACAAATAAGAGCAAAAGGCAGGACCTTCGACTCATACTCTTCAGTATGTTTTCAACTGGCTGTGTAAAAGGCCCCAAAATAACCTCTTGGTCATGTCATTCATTGGCCTCACCAGGCACGAAGATACAGAGCACTAGATAGAGGGTGAAATTAGATTTGCAGTGTGCAAATCTAGATAACCTCTACTGCAAACGCAAGGCCCACAGCACAGGGCTCCATAGAGCACTGCTCACCCTACGAACGAGGGAGTAAGCACAAGAGAGGACCCAGGCACTCTTCTTGAGTTACAATGGGACACTCGCACTTAATTTCGGACCCTGGACATAACTCTCTTTGGCAGTCCGAGCAGTACTGGCCCACGGGGGCTGGTCACCTGCTGCCCAGCATTCTGTCTTTGATCTCCCAAAAGCGCTTCCTGGCAGGAAAGTACCTTCTTTTCATGATACTGATATGGAGATCCTCCTCCTGCTTCACTTCAGGATGTTGACCATTGCCCTTGTCACTCTCTTCGCTGTCATCACTATGTGAGAAAATGGAGGTCAGCTCTTTCTTCGGGATCCTCGTGGGAGGCAGGGGGATGGTCCTCTTCTCCGCGAGACGACCTCGGTTCTGGCACAGGGGTGAATTAGTTGAAAGGGAAAAGGGCACATAGAAAGAAAAGAAAAGAAGAATTTGGTTAGGCAACTCAAAACCAAGATGTTTCTCTCAAATGCCTGCCCCGARAAGACAATGCTGTTAGTCACTGCAGATTTCAAACAGGTATGTTGGTTGAACAAAATCTATGTTCCCTTTGCAAAAGTCTTTTCAGCAGAGCCATATCTGCATCTAGCTCTTGCAGTTCTAACACTCAAGTCACTCATTTGCAGCTTCTGCCCACCTTCTTACTCCTGGTTTGGGTCTCATCCCCACCAACAGACACCAACTTCTTTCTCTAGGATATATATTACCAAGTGCTCTACATAAACATAGCAGACTAGGTGAAATTCAATCTTTGCAGTATCCCTGTGAAGACCTGACCAGATAATCTAGAACACTCTTGACYGCAATGGGGAAACTGCCTATGTGAGCCAGTAGCAGGTATATCTCCAGTACCAGCAAACAGTCCAGATCAATTTAAACTTGAATTACTGAGGCTACTTTTTACGGTCCATTTGCACGTTCAGATGAATCTGGCATGTTTCACCTTGTGCAAACTTTCCCTAGGTGGTCCTGGCAGTGTACTTCCTTCAACAATCCGCTTCTGACAAGACATAAATAAACAGGAGAAAAACTCTCAGCAGCAAAAGCTACTTTTTCACCATGTGTGTGTTTGTGTACAGAACCTAGCACAACATGGCCCTGGTCCCAACCTCCARTCTTCTGGAAGTAATGAAAATGTATTGCAGATTACTCTGTCCCTGCACCTTCCATACGTGATCCACAAGACAAAACTGTAGTGTGGTCTGAACTAGAGAGCCTTGCATTTTTTTTTCATTTTTAATGTGATAGAACATGTTTCTAGCATTAACTTAATSTGTGATTGGTGAAGATAGAAAGTCATAATACAAGTATTTGCAGTGGAAGACATACATTAGAAACCCAGAGAAAGAGACTGCTATTTCACTGCCCCACAGGATTTAAAGTTTTAGCGAATAAAAACATGAAACTGGAAAGGGAACTACAGTGAGGGAAAGTGAAGCARACAGCTTTATGCACCCTTTAGTTTATGCAGCTTTATACAGATACGTACGCATATTTTCTTCAATAGGACAACTTAAAGAAAAGAAACGTTTTTAGCAAAGACTGGAAGAAAAAGGAGAAAAGTGTGTGAGACAGCTCAGATAGATGCAGAGTAACATTTAGCTAATAACAATTTCTCTGAAACAGCAGCTCCAATTTCCCAAATAAACCTGGCAACCTGAAAATGCTCTTTGAAAGCCAGTCAGACTCTCTGCGGGGGAGAACTGAGCAATACTAAGTGATAGAAGAACCCATGTTTTTTTTAATTAAACAAATTAAGAACTTTCCACAAGGACAAAATGAAAACTTCTTGTTTACCTCTATCGATAAATTTCCAGTTGTGGTCATTAAGGGGAGCCCTAACCGTTGTGATAATTAGCTAAATCCATCTGGAAGGCATCACCCCAAGGAGGCACATTAGTTTTCCCATTCTGGTGCATTTCCAAGCTAAGAACACAGCTGCCTGTGAACAGCAGACACCCAGGGAGAGAAGAGCAATGGGCCAAATTGGCCTAAAAATGAGAAAATTCATGTATACAAGGAAAAAGATACTCTCTGAGCAGAACATGTTGTTCAAGAGGTTTTATGCGCATTGTCCTTGAGAGATGTGAAGAAGAAAATGCATCCTGGTATGACAGCAACAAGGTGAATGCTTCTACGACTCTGAGTATCTCAAGCACAGAACTTGGGAAAGCAACAAGGTTTGTACTGAGTCCCAACATCTCGAATCAGATATAAGAGAATAACCTTACTGGGAATATTGCTAGGGATGCTCGGAGACCCACAAGCACAAGAGGAATTTCCACGGCATGAGAAGTCAACTACATCTATGTTACAGACAGTGACTGCTTTCCCTCACAGGTGCTCCCTTCCACACTAGTACAGATCAATTCACATGGTCCTTTGCAAAAASGTTTCTCACTGCCTACAGCCAGGAGAACATGTGATACGAATTGTGTTTCTCACCCCTAAGTACTTTCGCATGCTAGGTGCATTTCCATCCCTGCCCCCTTTCCTGCTCCACTGCATAGACAGAATGTGCACAGAACTCACCCTCTCTCTAAAGCCACCTTGTAACTCTGGCTTGCACAGTGTCAGAAGGAGACTGTGGGGAGAAAGAGGGCTTAAAGAGAAAAGGGCAGTGCTGGGGAGAAGGGAAAAGCAAGGAGGGGGCTGCATTTGCACCGAATTTCCCTCATGCTGAAAAGACAGGAGTTGATGTCAGCATAGCTCTCATCATCCCAAAGCTTCATATATTTTTCTGAAGTTGCAATTTGTCATTACAATTATGGGGGGAGGGGASCAAGGGTGTACCAATTTCCGCTGCAGAATAATTGCAATTTGCTTTCTGCTGTGACTTCACAGGCTAAAGAGAACGATGTTGATCAGCTAATAAAAATCATTTCATGGCCATTATGGTACCTTCAAGCAGTTACCAGGTCTCAGTGACTGCCCAGGGACTCATCAGCCCTAACAAGAGTGAGAGTGCAACAAAAAGGGAAGCACTAAACCTACAGGAACAGCCCAACATACCAGGAACACAGTGATGGTCTCAGTACAACAGGTTTCCCCTGACCCTCAGAATCCTTATTCATTGCGCTTCTGCAAACCATATCATTTCACTTAAACTGCTGAGCACATTGTGCTGACTCCAGAAAGGATAAAGTCATTATGCTAAAAAGGAAGCACGCTAGTACTGCCAGCTTCACAGATACAGATATACACACACATATAGATGTATGTATTTAGCTCTGTAGTTATCTAAAACACAGACACAGCTTCTTCTCTTACAAACAAATGAAAGAACATGAATGGAAAGGAGAATCTGCATCTGCAGTAAGCTCCAGTCAGAGAGGACCCATATTACTTTAGTTCTGAGCAGGAGCCAAACAGAGACAACACTGGAAACAGTGCCACGGTGGCTCCACTGCCCTTATGAACAACTGCAATCCAACATAGGAATTCATTTTTTAAAGTTGTATTTACTTTGAACTATTTTTGCCACTTGGTTAGGGGCAAWTTTTTTCATGTTTCTCCCTTCCTAGAAAATTAAAATAGACCAAACCAATCAATTTTACCTTTTATGTTCATCTATAGTCAGTCTTGAATCAATTGTACTTCTTTAATCTGTTTAGGGACATTCACCAATAGATACACATTACTTTTAAATTAAGCACAAAGGTAGCCAGAAGCCTGGTCCAGAACCTGCAACAATCAATTGTTGTCTTGCCATTGACTTGAAAATGCACTAGCCCAAGCTGAAAATAAAACCCACTCATTTGCGAGAAGCTGTCCACCAAAGAATTAATTCCTATGGCTCTRGCTTTTGCTAAGATCTTTGCCAGTTGTACAGCCAGATTACAGGATAGGGATGAACCTGCACAGGTGAACAGAATATTGAGGTACCTGCTGTTATTCAGGTTCAGATTTATTAAATATCACTTGGCACACAGTACCAGGCAGTAAAATATGCACTTAGCAGAGTAGTCTCATGTGCACGAATATGCCAGGAGACTGGTATATATGCAGGGGGTACATTAGGATTTATAGATATTTGATGTAAACCACATCACCTCACATTAAAAAAGCTTGAATTTGTGTGACAGTGTCAGTACAGAGTGATCTCATATATTAATGGGATGTTGATGTGCTGTGAACACTTTAAGAAAACGTGAATACTTTAAAAGAATAACTGTGCTTCCCGCRGTGTGTTGATATTCATTGGGATGTCTGATGCTTGGCAAAACAATCCTATCCATGTTCGTTAAAAGGCTAGATTGGTTTCTACTTACAGCCCCCAAAACCTCAGCACCAAAAGTGCCGAGTACCACCTGCTACATCCACAAACCTGCCAGTGTCCCCAGGAAGAGCGCTGCACTTCACCCCAAAACCCCCGGTCTCTCCATGTTACTACACYTTCTCCCTATCTGTTCTCACAGCAAAAACAGCTCACATCACAGACATGAGGACAAAACAGAAGTCCTGTCTACGTATGAATTATTCTGAGATAGTTCCTCAGGAGGAATTTTCTCAGATCATCCAAAGACCAAGGCAGACGATTTATCCTGAAGGCAAGTGGAAATAAAGCAGAACGAAGTACCTTTATTTGAGAAAAAAAGAAAGACGGAGGAACATGCCCAAAGAAGAATTATTCAAGAGTAGCAAGTGCACTTTACATGCACAACCAACATTAATTCAAGTCAACCGTCTTGTAGAGACAAGCCAACAAATCAACAGATGACATCAGGGATGATCTGTCTCCATATCCAAGAGCAACACTTAAGTTGTTTCCAGTTATTTCCAGTGTACGCATATCCTAGCACACATAATAGTATCCTGTCCTACTCCATATTGCCTCTTCTAAGCGTGTCCTTTTAGGAACCCACTCTCCAGTGGGTGGGCCTGACGTGCACCCTGGGCAACGTGGTGCACAGCTTTCAGCGCTGGAGGACAAGCTAACAGTATAACTTAATCAAGAAGAATCTTGATTGAACTAAAAGGCATGTACAAGCATAGCTGAGCCTSAAAGTATTTCACCCTTGCAACTTGCTATTGGAATCATTTGGTCTGACCCTTACAATCCTAACAGCAAAAGAACTGAAAATCAGTAAAAATATGTGAAGGAAAATATGATTCTTTTAATTCATGAGACTCACCACCACAAGAAATAATTGGTATTTTAAGCATGGTGTGTCCTGACCTGGATCTTGTCAGCTTAACCTCTTTTAATAATCCCCTAGTGATCGATCAGTTATTAATGTAAATTTAAGAGCTCACTGGGGAACTCCCAAAATTAAAAAGCAAGGCATTACATTCACCAGAATTTCTCTTTTCCCAGCCAGTCTGCCTTACAGATACACTGTGATTAACCACCACACACTGTGAAAAGCTACCAACCTCTCAGGAATAGGGAAGTGAGGAAAAGGAGAGAAACTTTCAGCAGTTACA
>NW_028185517.1:1285942-1292425 GCF_003343005.1 Rhea americana
AAAAAAAAAAAAAAAAAAAAAAAAAAAAAAAAAATCCAGTAATCAAGATGGAATTTAACCAAAAACACAGAGCCTTTCAGCATTACTCAGAACCTCTTCCGTGACTGATAGGTTACTACCAAACATGACCCTTGGATACGCAGCCACCACGCAGCAGCAGATAGATCAACAGCCACCTACTACCAGAGCACCTGGCATCTTGGGATCCCAGCTCCCCCCACCAAGTAACTCCGCACCCTCCGTTGTGGCGTACGGGTACTCACAGGGTGAGTGTTGGGGGAAGAACAGAACTGTCTCATATATTAGGACTCTCCTTCCTTTTATACATTATTAAAGATTAATTTTGTGGGTTATGATACCAACTAACGAAACACAGCTGGAGTTCGAGTCAATAACCCTTTATTTCCCAAATAGATCTAGCTACCTACCCAGCTGCTCCTGCATCAGCCCAGCCCTCAGTCACTCATCACTTCACCCTCCTAGGGTCTTTKGACACCATTAATTGCTTTTATTGCCTGTCTTAGAGTACTGTCTGGGTTAGAGGTGGTTTTGTTTTTAAAAATCACAGGCAGGCATATTTCCTTTCCCCAGGAAATATCAGATGGGTACCAACACACAATTTAAAGTTACAGATTAGCCAAACCTAGAGATGCAACTGAAAGTACAAAACACAAGTGGTAGGTTACCTGAGTGCCGAAAGCCTGGTCATTCTGTCATGAAAGCAAGAGACCAAGATGGAAAGGAAAACAGCCGTGATATTTCTTCCTTTCCAAAGAGCAGGGAAAAATTCCACCCTGTCTGGTTAAGCAAGGTCAGTAAAGTTACAAAATGAAATCTTACTACCCCCACCCATCCATCCCCCTCCTAGCTCTCCCCTGGAGCCACGTTCTCCTCGCCAAGAATACCGAAAACCAAGCTGTTGCATAAGAGCCCTGGGAGAGCTCACAGATGGAATGACGGGCGGAGAGCACAAGACTTGGGGGAGAGAAGGGAAGGGAGGGTTAGGAAAGGTTTCCTGCCCTGGGAGCTACTGCAACAAGGTCAAAACAGCTGAACGCCCTGTTGTGACATTCAAAGTCAGCCAGAAAAGGAAAGATTCCTCGCAGAGAGAGTCCCTAGTGAGCATTTAATTGATCCCAGCAATGGAAAGGCCTCTGCTATGAGCTGCAAGGCAAAATGCTTGATGGAAAAAAAAAAGAAAGAGAAAAAGAAAAAGCAAAGAAAGCTTTTGCCAGTCCACATTAACTGCCAGCCAAACTCTGGACATCTGATCCCACTGGGAGTTAACCCAAGAAGATGAGCAGGTGCAGTCCCTACGGACACTGCTTCTTCAGCATCCAAATCAGTACCAGAGAAATGCACAGAAATGCAAATGCACAAAGAGTTTGCACACTGATAAAAATATCAAAGCTGCCTGCAAGATGATTCACGTGTCCATGATTCAACTCTCCTCAAAAACAGGATAAAAAATGCAAAAGCAACATCATATGCATTCTTTCTGTATACATAGATCTGGGAAATACATGGAGCAGACAGAGAATGCTGGGGGAGGTAAAGCGGAGAGGTTTGTGCATTGCCAATGCTGGGAGCTGAAGAATGTTAAATCTATTCCATATGTGAAGGAAATCCTCAAGTCCAGACAGCATTTTCTCTCTCTTTTTATTGATAATAAAGATATGGAAAAGGAAAGGGGAGGATCTGAGAGCTTGAAATCTCTTTCTTTTTTTCCTTTTCTTTTTCTAACATAAACCTAGTAAAATGGCTTTAATTAGGAAAATTACACTGCAATGGCACCTATACATCTGCTTGTAAGATAAACGACAGAGTTTGCATTTAACTTCAGCTGTGACTAGCATAAAAACCTAAAAAAGGGCCAGTCCTTTTATAAAATAATCCTCCACTCTCCCCTGGGTCTTCATTAGATGTTCTAGGCTCATGGTCTACTAGTCCAACTRTTTCAATAGCAAATCTGGTCCTGCTGCAGCTCTGCTATCCTGTGCTTACGAGCGTCACCATTAAAACTGAGGTTACAGACAGAACAAGCTGTCCATCCTCTCATCTTATCACCTGCTCCAATGTTCAGTAATGAATAAATGAATAAAACAACAGCCAGCATCTTTCCACTGCATCTATTTTTCTTCCTTCATGTCAGCTGCGGTCCAGCTCTTAACCTGATGGCTAATAGGTTTATTATTTATCTGTTTCCAGTGGCACCAGTGCTAAGGTGGAAGTTGTTCCAGCACAGAAGGACAGATGGCCTTTATCCCGCAGATGCCCTGTGAGTCATCAGCAGAGCCCCAAAGAACACCGGGCGCAGAAGGGAACAGACAGCAACAGTCAGGCGAAAAAATCAAGGCAGCACAGACCACAAAGGCTCTTCCAGCTTTTGACAACTGTGTCACATTCTTTATCTGGGCCACATGACAACTGTTTAGACGTTTCAGTTAGGATTAGAAGCAAGAGGAGGAAGCARTTCTGCATAACCAGACAGGCCTAARAGCTGTAGCCAGGGGGGCAAYAGATTCTGGGAATAACTTTACCCCAGCAGACCCTCTTATGTCTACAACTGATGTTCCTTCATTAACAGCCCTGAGTTGCCATCAGYTCTTCATTTACTGGAAAGAGGTTAATTACCTCTATATTCCTTCTTATGGCCCAGTCATAAGCAATTTCTCCATCTTCTGTTCCCCATTTCATAATCTATGAACATGAAGAGGGCCAGGACCCAGACTAGCTTTAATTTTCACCCCTTCTGATGAATAATAAAATGTCAGAAATACTCAAATGAAAAAAGTCATGTGAAAACCTTGATTCTACCTCTGCCTTAACCACAACTTATTGCATGGTCATGGGCAACTCACAACATCTCTCTAAGCCCGTTTTCCTTCCTACGAGACTGGGGGGTCACTCACTCACTCAGATAAAGAGCGCTGGCATTTGCAGGCAGAAGGCATTAAATAATGATAAAAACATCCCACTGAGTTTATTCTTCCTCCATTTTCACTCTTCCTAGACCACCATTTTCAGTGCAATATTTACACTGTTTAGTAGCCAAGAAGACAAGTAATCACTAAGCCATCATTCCCAAACAGCCAGAGAATACCCTGCCCGGCAAGTTAGCAGAAAGGGGACAYTTTATTCAAAAAGCCACTTTTCAATTTGGAGAAAATACTTCTTTTTACACCATTGTTTATAATAGCCAAAATTCTGTTTTCTTCTTAGAAAGTATTTTCGTCTGTTGTGTTCAGGCTGTCTTGCTCATACAGATTTGCTCATGAGCACCGAGCTGCTTCATTTGAGGCTTTGGATAGCATTGACTTCGGGAGCTTTTGACTTTTGCCACTATCCCTTTAAAATTATATATAAACAAACAAACAAATGCAATAAAATAGTTAGGAAAAGGAAACTGTGTGTTCTCATAAGGCCTGATAGAGGGCCAATCAGTGATTTCAGTGTTCTGCAATACCTGATTGAGCAAAAGGATCTCCAAGGACACTTAGGGCAGACTTGTATGGAGTATCAGAGCAAGTCTCATCTGGTGCAGTTAGAGCTTGCTGCAGGGCAGACCCTGAGGTTCTTCTGTGCACTGAATGTTTTTCCAGATCCTTGCTGCTGCTTCTTTGGAAACTTCTTTGGAAGAGGAGCAGAATGACTGTCTAGACATCACCTGCTGCCCTAACAACTGAATATTTCCTGCTCCACATATGAATGGCTTAGCACAAACCTGAGAGCTGTCACCACTGTATCGATGTACCTGCAAGGGGATCCTGAACTGGGATTCATTTTCTCCAGTTGCCAAGCCTGAGGAGCCTTGGTCTGTAGAAAAAAAAATGTGCTCCCTAATGTTGTTAAGGGTTAGGTCAAAAAGAGGAATATTTTGATCATGGAAGCTGGGGACATTTTTGGGAAGACTGTTCAGAGATGACCTAAGGAAGAAAAAGTATTTTTTTCAGCTTTACCTGAGGGAGATCATAAAGGAAAAGGAACAACTGGACTGAGTTTCTACTATTCTAACGCTTCTGACCAGTGCTAACAAACAAAAGATAACCGAGACAACTATACTTTCTGAAATCACAAAGATCCTGCTTTTGCAAGAGGAAGACATGAAGCCACGAATCACCTGGAGACAGAAGGAAAGAAGAAGGGAGGTAGCTAAACTGAGAAGACTATTTAATTCCTAATGCATTTCAGCTGAATGTTTAAAGAGAGCTGTTGAAGATTCTGGCAAAGAAGCACTGCTCCAAGATGCGACACACTTCTGTGTATAGGCCCTTACAAAAGCAGGAGTAACTTCCACTGAGAGAGATTGATTCGATCTGGTGTTACATTTGTGAATCRTTATTGCTGAGATTACAGATCTGACCTCACGATCAGCTTGTAGGTATTTTCAGTCTATCCCACGGAGGACCCCAACTTTGTCAGCTCTTTTTAAACACTTAGGAGTCCCCCAGAGTTCTCTGAATGGCCATTGGTCATGAAGCACAACAGTCTTGAATCCAGAATGACCCAATTTCAACCTTTCCTGTCTGATTTTTGTTGGCAGAACAATCATGCCAGAAAAACGGGGTCCTGCACTGTTAGTGTTCTGACATACATGCCCAAGAAAAAACTGTCAGATGTCTTGTATGCTCTTCCCCCTGCAATGTCTGGAACGGTCTTACATTTCCCAGCCACTCTAGCAGCCTGGTAAAGCTAATCACAGGGAAATTCCTCATAATCATTCTTTGGCAAAACATCTCTTGGCAGAGTCTGCATCCTTCCAGGGTGTAAGTCCTGTGTGTTTTACCTGCCTWATAACTGGTTTACTGATATATATAATAACTGATTTGGATATAAGTGGGTTTTATAGTTCTCTTCCTCCTACCTGCCCACAACAACAAACTGGGATCACACATGCCTGCGTGTATCCGTTGTCAGCTTCACCAGGCCACAGTGGCCCTTGTGTTGACTTCCAGCAGAACACCTGATATATTGTGGATGTTCATAAGGCAAAAAAATGCTTTGAAATCACCACTTTCATCCTTCACTTCATTCTAGTTTATGCTGCAATGTGTCAATCTCTTCAACCATCTGCCTTTGTCAAAGCAAGTATGTCCCTTCTGGCTCCTTCTCCAGGAAGACTGGCATCCGTTGTTAGTCTCAAACAAGCCAGGATCTGCGAAACCCAGATCCGAGAATAGGTCAGGCTAATCAGTTTCCATCCAGCAATTTAAAGTATTTGCAGTACTGAGATTGCACTAAAATTGTCCTCTGTAGTCTAAGAGGAGAGCTCGTAATGGTCTGAGTTAAAGAACTACCATTACGTCATTACCTTATAAGATCCCATTACCTCATGGCATTTAGATGCCACAGGGCATTTAGACAGAGCCAGGCTGTGACTCCAGCAGGTCTAAGGACTTGCATTACAAAGTCTTTCAGCATGAGAAACCTGTATGTGGGAAGAATTTTAAGATTACTGAGTGTGAGGAATCTTTCTCCTGAGAGTGGTAAAGTACTCCCAAGATACATATCAAAGTGCTCTCCTTGAGACTAACAAGGAACCCAGGACGGCTAAACATCTGCAGGGCCCCAGAAGGGATGTGCTTTGTGAAATGAGCCTCCTTCAACAACTAGAGCATCTAAATAATGAAAAATATGAAATCCTCAAGAGTTCATCAAGGCAACGAAAAGCTCAGGGTGTAAATACTCACTCAGGTGGCACAGTCCTAGGTTGACAATTGTGTTTTGCTGCAGCAGATCTGATGAGGCAAAAGTGTACATGATGAACTACAATTATTCCTCTTCTGACAGCAAATGGGAGAAGCAAAAGTCCAGTATTATTTCATTTCATGAGATGGAGAAACACTTGATACATTGCCTTCCTTCTGCTAAAATAGCATTTCAGCAGAAAAGTCAAGTGTTAGTCAATGTGTGTTTTCTTGGAGTCCACTAACAGGACTGCTTGGTCTTTAGAGAGAAACAGATTTACAGCTTCTAACCTAATTATTTTGTCGTTGTTTTTGATGCTCTGGTCTACACTTAGATGTTCTGGACCTGGAGAAGGGATGCTGAGACTTAAMTGAAAGTGAGGGAGGACGTTTGTCCTCCAACAGTCTTTATGCAAGGTACCTAACTCTCACTTCTCTTCCCTGTGTCTCCAAGAACATAAGAATAGCCAGCCCCAGTACAAATATCTCACTATCTACTAGAGCTTGGGGAACTATCAAGAGCTACTTTCTCCACCTCTTCTATGAGCTGCTGTGCTGTAGGAAATATTTCCAGACATGTGGTGTGAGAAAAAAGATAAAATGGTCATGTCTCTGACTTTAGACCTCAAACATACTCCAGCTGTATTACATGAGACATAACACTGATGACTAGGTTTCATTTTTTTCACCACACAGGGCTGTAAGCACCAACTGCTTTATACAGTGGCAATCATTTCCAGCATAGACAGTCTATCTAGGCCCATTTTTAGGGTATTTAATCTTCTTTTTTTTTTTT
>NW_028185517.1:1292501-1319593 GCF_003343005.1 Rhea americana
TTTTCCTGAGCAATCTTAGGCAACTCACTTAACCTCATTGTGCTCAGTTTCCCTGCTAAAAGAGGCCATCACTAACACTTTCTCTCCCTTGTACTTTGTTCTCTATGTTGTTTATATTGTAAACTCTGGAACAGAGAAGGATGCCTCGAGTCAGACACTCTACAGACAGACACCAGGGCTGTCGGTGCTACTATAATGGGAGAAAATACATGTTTAAACTAATAAATGTGTTTTAAAATATATGTTTTAAACCATAAGAAAGTTGCAAAGAAGGGAAGCTGCAGCTCTTCTATCAATAGTAACTACATTATTTTCTGAAGCCCTAAAGAAACAGATGAACAAAATTTGTGAACAGAAGGGAACATTTCCCATCTATTACCTTTGAATGAGTTACAAAGCCTAATGGATAATCTGTTAATAGAGTCAGAGCTATGCTCTTCTGGAAAAGCCAATTGGGATTTCCGGTCTTTGAAGAGAGGTACTCAAGAACAGGAAATCTATCTGTCCTTTGGAGCTACCTGTTTTCAAAAACTCTTGGAAGAAGGCTGAAGAGGAGCCTAGTCTTCGTTTTCTGTGTCTGTCCCATATTAAATAACTTTGTCCATTTCAGATCTGAGTCATTTCAGTTGAAAAGTAAGAAGCAGAGACAACAAGCCAGGCCCTTGGGCAATTTAAGTCAGTATTAATGGAGTAAAAGTCAATCTACACCAGCTAAGGATCTGGCCAATTGGTGCTATATCCTAAATAAAGACAAAACTCAGACATTTTTCCCTTTCTTCTTTTCCTTCCTGTTTCTCTACTCTGGTGAAGAAACAAGGAGCCAAAAGGCATGGACACTTTCAGATGTTTTTCCTTCCCACATCTCACTACTGTATCTTTTGGGTAAGAGAAAGACAAGTGAACAAAATAACCATCTGTTGTTCCCCTAGGAATTAATGTTTCACTCCACTGTCTCATTACATCAAGCCCAAGAGAACACAGCCTTTTCCATAGAGGCTGAAGCAATTCAATAACAGGAGGTTCAACTGGAGTTTTTACTTTTACGCTGCTCTGGAAATACATGCTTAAAGCATTTCTTTGAGATCCTTGAGATTTACAAGTGTGGCTTACAGCCTACTCAGCCAAAAGGAGACAGATCCGGGCTTTGTTCAACAGCGTCTTAAAAGAATCCGGACCAGGCACTATCACTTTTCAATGGATAGGGCACAATTTGTGCCTCAAGTCCTGTTTTGACCTATTTTTTTCTTTTTTGACAGTCTTCACTGTCATGAGGAGCAATTTTCACAGAAATCAAATGCAATATGAAATACTTCCCCCTCCAAAATGCATGTTATCACTATAGCAGAAAACAGAACAGGCTTTATTTAAAGAGCTCAGTGTGCTTTACAAAGTTCAATATTATCTTCACTTGGTGGGRTAGACAGACCCGGATTTGTTGAGACTCAGTGAATACTGAGACTGGTTCCTCTCTTTCTTTAGTTGTACACATGGAAGATGGGTTTACTGTTGTTGAAGTTATTGAGAKCTGGAAGTATGTGCTTGGGAAAATCAGGCCCAAGAGCATCTTAAAAGCTGGACTTCAAAAACATGGAAATGCCCTAAAATCAGTGATTACTTTCAAAACATAAGCTACCAGGGGCATCAGTGGAAGAATGAAGGTAGGAAGCCCCAGACTGTCAATCCCCAAMTCCAGCCACACTCACCTTGAACATCTGGGTGCTAGACTGACCCAAGAGACACTTCTTGTCCATCCCCACAGGTGGACCACAGGTATCCTGGGCAGAATGAGACAGAAACTAGCTAGACTCTTACCTTTTAGTAAAATTGGCTTCCCAGTAGTTTCCCTTAAAACTGAAGCAGCCAAACTGATGAGAGTAGAGAAACAACAGCTGCTTCACACAGCAGAGACAGAGTAACCAGAGAAGCTTTGCATTGCATCTGAGTATTCCCCAGGGAGGCTTGTGCCAAAAATCAACCACAGCTGCCTCTGTGACAGGACCACCCGGCAGCACAGCACCAGCCTCCCTGGATGGTGGACACCAAGAACCAAGAACTCGAGCCTTCTGTTAACACTTGCACAAATACCATTCAGACTGGTAAAGACGTAAAACGACCCACACAGAGTAGCAGTTAAGCCTGATCCCAGCACTGATGCGCAGATGAGAAAGATCTGAGGAGACTGCTACCACTTACTGAGTGGGTAACAGCCAGGTCTGCCCACAAAATTTCCTCAGAACCACCCAGCCCTCCTGACAGCCAAGCTTATTTTGAAAAACCAAAGCAAAGAAGAAAACTCCAAATATTCATTAAAGCATTGCTTTCAAGTTTGCAAAAAATGGCTGGCACTTAAACAGACATCACACACTCAAACTATCTACACTGAAACAAAATAAAGAAAGGTGCCGTCAGTCACAGATGTGGAATGACTGGCGGAGTTTGTCCAAGCAGAGTGTATTCCACAGTGCCACCCAATGCTTTGAGAGGACTCCTCTTTTGCAAATCAAGAACTCTGATACCTGCTGTATACAAGAGAGAGGAGTCGCAGTAGCCCTTGAGCCCTTTCCCCATCACAGAGAGCCAAAAGCAAGTGAAAGCTGAGCAAATAAGAAGCCTGTCATCTCCTATGGCGACGCTGYGTTATGCAATCCTGCTTATTTGGAAAGCACAAAGCATTTTATAAGCTTTTGTTGTTTAGGGACCTTTAACACTTTAACAAAGAAGGCAGGGGAGGAGGAGCGGGCCCATCTCGCAGTGGTGCAAAGTGAGATTGCGAGAGGCACGCTGATGGAGAGTAAGTCCTATAGGGAGGCTRTGGCAGGGCCAGGAGCGTTCTGTTGCCCTTCCAAAGCCAAAGGGACGATATATTCACATCAGTGTGGAACAGAAGCGCTGTGGATCCTTTTCAACTGTCACAGGAACATGAGCAATGCCTTCCACTGCTATGATCCTAAATGCATTCTTTAAAGAGAAAGACAGATGAAGATGCCCCTCTCCCTCCCTCCCAATTTCTTTGCCCTCATACGTACACACACACACACAGAGCCTCCACTTACAGAAGCACAACGGRTCTGGTTCTGATAATCAGAAGAAACTCTGACCGTTTCCTTAGCTTTTTAAACTTAACCTGTGTCAACATGCACCTGCAACAAAGAGCAGTGCAGTCGCAGAGCGCCCAGCACCAGGCTGGGGTGTCATTGCTCRAAACGAACAGTTCTGTACTGGAGGCTGCAAACGGCATTGACCGCTGACAGGAAACTCCCCAAGCCTCTGCAAAGTTATCTCAGGGTGATCACCTGAGTCTRCTCAGTCTGTGCATACAAATGACTTTCCCTAGATTTGCTGGGCGGATGATAAAAAGGGGTACAGCAGAGAAGGATCCCACGTCTGCTACTCTCCCGCTCCCGTCGCCAGATCACACACTCTCCCAGTCCCACCGCAGGGCTCCGCTTCCCAGTTTGTCAACCCCTTCTTCACGAGAGAGCATCCTTCTCACTATCACTCACTGCGTGGTGACACTGTTACCTTTTTTCCACCAACTCTGCAATATAAAATCAAGAAAGAGATTACTTCCCCTTCTCTTCCTCTCACTAGCACCTTCTCTTCAGCTGGCTGCACAGTAAAAGGTATTTCTTTCCTGCGTTTTCATTTTCCTGTTTTGTCTTCCTTCCCCACATCCCTCCCACTCTCAGACTGCCACAGACAACCTATGAAAACCACTGCTTCCATCTCTGCTCCACGATTCGCCTGCCACACCTGGGGGATTTCCCAGCAAATTATATTACTTTATTTGGTCAATTGGCCTACAAATTGATTTTCCTGTACAAATAATGAACATTTATGGTTATTTTCCCCATAGACTGCTTTATTTTCCATGTAACAAAGACTGATTTCCTGTAGCTTTTGAGACCTGAGCATACGATCTGCAGTTATTGTGACCCCTCATTGATGGATGGCAGGGACTGGAAGCACAGCAGGGGGGTTGGGGTTTTTCCCCTTATGCTCTAATGGTATTACAGACCTGCCCATGGCACTCTGAGATGTCAGCTAGAAGTAAACACTGGTACCAGACCGGGCAATTCTATAGAATGTTTAAAATGGAAATAAACTCTATTGTTTTAAAAGAGTCCCCAAAGTGAACAAAGCCACGTTGATACATGCTGTATATTCCCCGCTGTTGAAGTGCCCATCAGCAGGACACCTCCCAGCAATRGAAAGGTTCCCTCCAGCCCTCCCGAATGGATTCGCAGTGAAGGCTGAGCTCTGCCACAAGCCGGGCAAGCAGCTGAATCTCTGCCTCCGTTCCCTATCTACTTTGTAATCTAAGACCCAGATCTGGGTCTGGCTGCGTTTCTGCAGTAGGTGTAACATTTATCAGCCTGCATGCCCTGCTGAGCGCCACGATGAATAGATCCCTCACCAGCGAGCGGGATCTCCTGGAGTCACTACACTTAGCGCATACACTCCTCACCCCCAGGAACATCTGAATCAGAGCAGATCCCGTTCTGTACCAGAGACAAACATACACCATTTCTTCCCCACGCGAATGGAGCCCTGTAGAGCAGGCTGCACAACGTCTAGGGCAGGACTCTTACAGCAAGACTTATGTCAACGCTGGCACCTGACGCAGACAGTTGGATTGCGCACGGTATCACCAGTGGCCCCTGAATGCAGTTTGGGGGTTGGCCAGCCAAGAGAGCCATAAGCTGAAGTAATGATGAGACCAGAGGGAACGAACCGTCACTCCTCCAAGCAGGGATGGTAGGAAGCAGCGAGCAGCTGCAGGGATCGGAGATCCTTTCTCTGCTCACCTCTATGTTCAGGCATCCAAAGCATTTGAAATGGCAGCCCATGCTCATTAAAAMAATCATGGACATGCCACAGGGACATTTTTCTTTAATCTTAATTATATTATTGTGGAGAGAAAGGGGGGAGGAGTCAGGAAGAAGGATTTCCAGAAAATTGACTGGGATTGACAAGGCCTGGCATGATTTGTGGGCAGGGACTAGAAGTATTGTTCCACACTTGTCTCTCCAGAGATGTAGAGACAGAGCAATAGCTCTACAATACATTTCATTTCCACTAATGAGAAAATGACTTTTGAGACAGAGCCTCGAGCAAGTTTTGAAGGTCACTCCCGCAGGTGTGGAAATGAATTGGACTAGATCAAGGTCCAAACATAAGTTATTCTACTTAGACCACAATGGATTATTTGTGTGCGTGGGGGGTTAACAGCCTCAGGGCTGCGGTGTGTGCGTGTATGTTTAATTTAATACATCTTGATGGCTGAGGCTGCTGGGGACAAAGGYCTCTCAGCCCTAGCACTGGGAAGAAGCAAAGGTAGAGAGGTTTCTTATGCGAATCTGAGAGTGAGGGTGGGCACAGAAGAGAAAGCCAATTACCCAGAGTAAGTCCAAGCTGCCTGCAATTCCCCGCACTCAGTCCTCCAGGGGTGGATTTGGCCCATGAAATCTGACTTCAAATCCAATAAAAAATTAACTGATTTTGAACAACTACTAGACATGCCTCCTTAGAGTTTTAATACGTGCTCTTCAGCTGCAGCACAGAGTAGAATTAATGAAAGGAAAGAGAGGCTGCAAGTATCWAGCATGAGGCAAAAGCATGCCAAATTCCTGCTTAGCTTCTTCTACCCAGGGGATTCGCTCCCTCCCTCTTGGCCCTTGCTAAGGATGACATGCCCTCAGTCCCCTAAAATGGTGCGTGGTTGAAGGCACCAGAAAGAGATATGTCATGATTGAGGATGACAAAGAGCTTTCACATAAGCTATTTAAGGCAAAGACGCATCTTTGGGTCTGTGGTATGGACTGTATGGATTTCACAGTAACTGCTAGATGGCAGTCACCAGAACACATCTGAAAGTCCACTTGGACTGAGAGGTCAGTGATACAAGATCAGGTTGTTCTCTTACACCATTTCCACCCAGAAATCTCATTACATGTGTCAATCAACTGTGCCAGGAGAGAGGCAAACTGTCTCAGTGACAGTACAGTGAACTACTTCCAGCTCTGGTGCTTTTTATAAAAAATTAGGGTGTCAGATAGATGACTCTTCTTGTGTTGCCACAAAAACTCTGACAGTGACAACAGAGAGGAACCATAAAGTGGTTTTGCAAAGCGCAGTCCATGGTATCACAATGTGAAACCCCATCCTTTTCATTCAATAGGCAAGAGAGGCAGACATGGAAGTCTAACCACACCATAACAGTGATAGTAACGACTCCCCATAGCCTTTCAGTTCAAGGCCTGCAGCTTTCCCAGAAAGGGCGTGCAGTTCTTCATGTCTGTGAAGCACTTTTATATCATCTCATAGGCAAGGGAGAAAAAGAGAAAGGAAGGTTGAGCAACTTGCTCATGCTCGCACAGGTGGATGATCCCAGACTGGAACAGAAAGCTCCTGTCCCCAGATCTGATGCTTCCACCATTCAGTAATCAGTGCATCTCTGGAAGAAAAAAGCTTACTGAGAATTACATGTGAGTAACTGAGGTAAGATCCAGTACTGATGCTTGCAGTCTGTGAAGAATTGTGTGCAACATGCTGTGCCTGTACCTCTGTCACAAACTTATCCAGGTTACCTGATTGCCTCCTACACGTGTTATGCAAACACTGGAGAGAGAGCTCATCATTCACTTTGGCTGTACTGCACTTACACCACGGGTTCCTGTTAGACTGCGTGTACTAACAAAACCAAAGGATAAACCAAAACTACTCACAGAAACTTGCTATTAGTTGGCTCAGCACATTAGGCGCAACATGAGGACATACAGACATTGTATGATTTACGAAACATCTGCATACATAAATATACAGGTGGGGAATAAATGACCAACAGGTACAATGGCTTTCCAATGAGTATTGACTGGCAGTGGGGAGTGTTGGGAGTTGTATGTTTTGAAGATAAACACAAAGAGAATAAAAAACCCAAACCCAAGAGAGGTAAATAATTCATCAAAAGAATAAAAACAAGAAGCTGCACAGAAAAAAAAGAAATACCAAAGGGGAGAGCTTTCTGAGTAGGGGGAAAAACTTCAGCTCTCACGGGAGTGAGAAACAGAATCAAAATTAACTGGAACAAAAAGGGGGATTTTTGTTGTTGTTCTTAAAGGTGAAACATTTTGCCTGCATGCTCGTGTCTCCCCTCTTAGGCATTTAAGCATTTCCCCGGGGTAGGAAACTTTCCAAACGCTCCCCCTCCCAGCTAGGCTGCCGGCGGAGCGGGGGTGGTCTCATGTGGCCTCCGGAAACCCTTCAGCCAGGGACAGAGACTCCAAGGCAGTCGCACGAAGAAGCCAACCTGCCCGCAKAGCCCACACGGACTCTGACGGAGGTCTAGTAGTTTCTTTCACCCAGAGGCACCAAATCAGAAAACCATCTAATATACATAAAGCAGTGTCACTATAACTTGCCCATAACTACTTGCAGGTTTTTCATGTTTTCTTCAGTGTTTTTTTTAAAAAAAGACTTTTGCTCCATAAAAAGCCTCGACTCAGAAGCTTGCTGACGGCAGCTTATTCTAACTGACATCMATTTTTTTTAAGCACAGGATCAGTTGTAAAAACCTGAAACAAAAAACTACACGGTGTTTAAACGTGTATGCTTTTGCTTTCCCTTTCAGGAGCACACCACTCCAGGCTGCGACTGCTTCCCATCATGTGAGTGACACTTAGTTGTGCTCGGAAAGTACCTGGATGGGAGACTTTTGTAGATATTCAGCTTACTGAAGGAGGGGAAATTTGTGACTCAATAGGTGGCACTCTTCCTTTTTGAATAAATATATTTGGATATACTTTGCCGTCAGAGGTGCTGGAGAGCAAATTTAAGGTCCCGACTTCTTATTATTTACTTGCTGATTTTCTAGGATTGTTAAAATCCCAGCCAAATACAAGCTTTACCAATTACACTCTGCCAAGCCTAATTCCCCCCCGCGCCCCGCAGTTCCAAGAAGACGCAGAGTTCTCCTCTGCAGTCGCGTGATCCTCTTGTGCACTGTTATGCAGCTCYGTTTTACTGGAGAAGTAACTGCACTTGAGAAAACAAAGTCCATAAAAGTAAAAGCGAAATCCCACCCCGAGCATGTTTCCGTCGCGTCTTCCTCCCACAGAAATCACCAGCTCCAGTTCACAGCTTTGGTATTTTCTGCAGATACCCAGGGACACCGTCCCAAAGGGCTGCAAGAAACGGTGCATGCACCTCCTCCGAAGGGTGCCAGGACGGCTGCTGCGGAGAGGAGCTGTCTGAGGGCTGCCTGTCTGCAGTCATGGGGAAGTCTRTCTATAGGCGTTTCTCCTCTCATTAGCCAAATTCAGAAAAGGGACGTGATGTTTTGTGCCCCAGAGCGACAGAGGGCTTGTTTTATACCTCTTTAGGGGCCCTCCACAGGGAATTAGTCACAGGGGTGAGTAATATCTATGATTTGACAAAGCCTAGGAGAGTGAGTAGTCACTTGACAGGTTAACAGGCATATGGAGTAGCTGCTATATATAGGTGCCATTAGCACGCACATGCCTTCACACATCTCTACAGGCAAACCCATGCTGCCATATATCCAGAAGGCATGGGAGGGGGAGCAGTTAAAAGCCAGTACCTTCCCCCTGTTTTCCAGGGAGGGTGTAAGGAATGAGGGGAGTCTCTTCTCCCTGTCTCGTAATGCTGGACTCAGCTCATCCCCGCTCAAGTTCAAAGCCATTTAAATCATCAAAGCAGACTTGACTTTTGCCCTCCATGATCAGGACTTCCAGAGGAGGCATTTTACTCTGCAGAAAAACAAAGATACGGACTATATCTTGCTCTGTGTTCTTCTCTTGTGTGGACCCTGCCCCAGGGAAYAGCTCTGGCAATGTGAAAAAAATGAAAAGTTTAGCTGCTGGTTTCCAATTGTTTCCAACTTGCTAAATCTTAAAAATCTTCAGAAAAGGACTGAACTCTTGTAGACTAAACTTAATTCTGCTGAGAACCATGTTGCTTTCTATGATTGCTTCCCACAGACACTCAGAGTCCATGCGCCAGCTGGGACCAACAGACGAAGGATGAAAACTGCTATTCTAGTCCATGACACTGACTCTCAACAGTAAGACCCTGAGCTCAGAGGCGAGCGGTAAGTGGCTAACTTGCAGATCGGGAATGGTGCTGCTACTGCTGCTACTGCTGCTGTGTTCTCCTCATCTCGACAGATCAGGAAGGACRCAGTGAAGTAAGGAGCATCCAAGGCTCCACTACCGCCAGCTCCATGTGACGCCTGCAGTGGTACTGAACGTGTCCCCCAGCAGCACAGCACAGTGCCATCACTCAGACACATGCTGCAGCTGGCACAATGACATGAGCTGGACCTGCTGTATTTGTTACAGAAGGCAGAGACACACCAAGCATTAACTCACGCTCTGCTTCTCTTTACTCTCAGCACCCCTTTCCCTAAAGTCCATCGAAAACCATCTCCCCTGCACCCTACCAGACTCCTGTTCTTTCAGCTGTGTAAAAAGAGAAGCAAACCAAGCGGCAGCTACCGCCCCCAGTTGTTTGACTGCCTGGCCCAGGGGCCTTTCACCTCCCCAGAAGGAGCCCCAGGACTCAGGCAGAGTTAGATGAGTCACCTTGCCTGTCTGGGTCTCTCCCAGGGTAGTGTGTGGGGGTGGAAGGGCTGGGGCTCATTGCAGGAATTTCCACTCCCCCTTTCCTCACCCCACCCCACTACAAGAAACCAGGGGAGAAGATAGCAAACAGCAGTACTCGCCAAGGAAAAGGAGAGAAGCAAAGGGCGCAGAGATGAAGGGAAAAGAAAATGAGCAGGGATGCAACGTATCTACTGTGCTGGGATCCATACTGGTACAGGGATCCCTAATGCAAACACAGCTCAACAGCACAGTCTTCCAGGGGAAGCCCCCACCTCAGGTGAGGAATGTTATCTTTTTCTGATGGATTAAAAGCATTTCTCTGGATTTCCCTCTCTCAGTCACAAAACAAAAGCAGAATACAAATGCTAAAGTACAGCACAACATCCCCTGAACTCTACGATGCGGCCTGTGCACAGGTGAAAAAAAACGAACAAAATCCAGCACAAACCTGTTGCTAGAAGGAGAAACCAACAGCTAAAATAAGAGCTAATCAAGTGAAGGCCAAAATCCTACATCCATTGGTTTTAGGAATGAAGAATCAGGTCTGAGACAGCTTTCAAGATCTGAACGCTCTATTAAAATTGATAAGGATCAGATGGGCAAATCAATGCAGACATTTCCAAAGGCTCAGCTGAATAGGCTCTGCGCTATATTCGGGCAGATGAGCCACTTCCAAACAAAACCAAAAGCAATACTAGGTGCCATGCACTCTAGCGGGCAGAAGTCTTAACTTTGTTTAGACACTGGACRCCAGTTGGAACTCTAAAAGAATCCCCTCTGAAATCACACTTAAAGTTAGGAGGGTAAAAGAAAGAGAGGGATGGTATAAAAAGACCAAAGCTAAATGAATAATAATTCTGGATTTTTCTGCAAAAAATGCAAATTTGCTATTTAGATGGAAAGAATGTCTGATTCCCTGGGAGGCCACTCATTGCTCACTGCCTCCTGCAGCCTCTGAAATGCTCTTTACTGAGTCTAGGGGATCAGCTGGAAGAGGGATAAGGGGAAGAAGATTAGAAGAGCTCCACCTTCACAAGAGGGGGGGGAACCACACAAGGGTGCCTTATATTCAGGGAAGATCTGATAYGCTGGCACTGCTGGTGCTAGCTCACTGACCTTAGAATAACTAGTCGAGCAGTGAATATGCTTTTTAAAACATGAACCTGTAACATCAGCACTTGAGCAGTTGCCTCTCACCTGCTATCTCCTCCTCAGATTCACCCTCTAGTTATTTAAAATGTTTATCTCCCCTCACCTGCCAATTTAAGGTTGGAGTATAGATTAATTTTTCTTGAAAATAAAGTTATCTGCTGTCTTATTTTCTTAAAAGTAAAGTTATCTGCAAAGCACACCAAGTCCAGAGTTYGCTAACTGTCCTGTCCTGTCCAACGGGCTGCTGTCCTTTCATCTGCAAGCAAAATAGTGCATTGGTGGCAGGGAAATAAGACAAGGAGATAGAAGGCATGAAGAGCCCTAGCTATCTGTGCTGGTACAAATCAAGCATCCAGGCCTACACACAGGAAGAAGGGGCAACACATAACTTGCCTGCCAGCTGATCATATTTTGTAATTCTGGGTTGGGAGCTTTACTGTAACTGCTTCTGAGCTGCACAGGGCCCAGGAGCTTAGACTAGCCACTTCTGGTCCAGGGAGTTTCACCTAAAKGCAACATTTTACTAATTAAGTTTTTGCAATACTGAAATGTTTTGCAAAACCTGTCCTAATAGTCCAAGAAAAAAAAAAGTAATTGATTGCCTTCTTGTTCTTGGAGGTTTGCATCTGTTGAGCCTGCTCTGTGTACTGACACACAGAAAACAAGACAAGCAGGTGGAGGAGGTGGGCACAGTGACAGGCTGGGGCCCTTGAAAAATTGGATCTCTCTCCTGTGGTTTGGTTTCTTTTTTCTCCATCTGCGTAGCTCTCCTCTTTGCTGTACATCCCAGGATTCTCCAGGACCTACACAAAACACTGTCTCCTAGCTCATCTCCAGCTGATCTTGTCCAGTCAAACACAGAACGCTCCCTATCTAATTCTGGCTGAAACCCAAATGTCTCATTARTTTTCAGATGTCTCCAGGTCTCTACAAATTGTCCCCCATCTCTCTTGCCCATTAGCTCATCTAGCGGCTTCTTTCTTCAGTATTGCCAGGCATGGGCCCTTTTCAGTCCGTTACACACACGCACATCATCCTTACTGCTGTAGTTACCAACATATACATATATATTATATATATATTTATATTTGTATATGTATATATAAAAAGAGAGCACTGAGGTGACCCTGCTTGAGCAGGAGGGTTGGACTAGATGATCCCCAGAGGTCTTTTCCATCCTCAACCGTTCTGTCATTCTGCGATTCTGTGATCTTTATCATTGCAGCACACACTCCTGTCTAGATCATTATTACATATTCTTTGGCTGCAAGAGGAGCATAACTCCACGGTGCTAGGTGCTGTACAAACAGAACAAAGGAACTAGATCTCTGCTGTTTAAATAAAGACAACATTTGTAAAAATATTTGACAGCAGCTAAACCTCATATTTCCCTGGCTTTTTCCCTTCCCGCTATTACTGAAAACGCAACAGTGGATATTTCGTACAGTGAAACAGTTTCTTGTAAGCTATGCTTGCAATTGCTTTGCTACTTCCTTCTGGAGTTTAGTAAGCATTTCTGGTACCACAAAGAGATACATATGTATTTTTTAAACTAATTACTGGGAACAGTCATGTCATCTCCTGCAACAGAAAGGGACTGCGCTTGACCTTTAAGTCAACAGGAAAGGAGCTCACACTGCACTCTGCTGCAGCAGCTCTTTGCAGCCTATTAAGAGGTAATTCAGCAGTAACAAGGGAAAGAGAATTCTCTCAAATACAATTCAGGCTACTTCGGTCAAGAGTGCTTCATCCACATTGAGTAAATGCTCTCACAGTGCTTTTCAAGTTCCACCTATAAAACTTGAGCTTTATTAATGTCTTCTTTTCTTACAAATTTTGCATATGCAAAACTTTGAAAAGGGCTGCAAGGTCCAATGGGATATGTGGGGCAGATYTGCCAAAAATAACTATCAATGCAGTGTTGTTTCTATAATTCTACCAATTTGTTCTGGGGGGGAAGCCTACTGGCTGAGCAGAGGGGGACAAGAGAAACCAGGAGCAAATGCACTCTTTTTCAAGCTATCCCAGCCTTGAAAGTCCCCAGCAGATCCTCTGCTTTCTTCCCCTTAACGCTCTTCCAGCTGACAATTCTTTTTTTCTGGTGACAGTAGGACTGAAACTGCAGAAAGCAGGCACATGCTAATGCACATTTCCTTCCAGACCTTGTGGGTATCCCAGTGGGAGTTAATGCAGCATTAACTCCCACATCTTCCCCACTGCAGCTTTTACTACACAGCAAGAAGGGGGAAAGGTCTCTAAGGCTCCCTAAGAGCAGCGCTGCTGCAGCAGCTCACAAACAGGGGGAAGGCTGTAAGCAAAGGCTGCGGGCTGTGTGGGTTGCAGAACCTCCGTCCCACTTCCCTTCAGGTCTAGATGCTTTGCCTGGGATTCCTGACCCCTTCCCTTTTCCCATTCTCCTTCTTCCCAGACAAGATTTGTTATGATTGTCTGCACTCTCCCTAACCTAGCAAGGCTTCACTCAGAGGCAGCATGTGGTTTCAACTGAAGCTCTTGAGGTTTTTTCCTACCTAATTTTCCACTTGGAATAACAAGCACACGGGAAGATAAGCCATTTCTTTGCACAATGTCACAGAGCCAGTTAGGACCCCTCCTCCACACAACTGAAGTCCTTCGCTCTAGCTACAAGGCTGAAGAGCTTCACCAGCCCCAGTCCCTTCCTCAGTCTACCATCAGCTTTTTGAGTGTCATCACAGGTCACTCCCAAATCACTACCACACAGAGGGTCTGACCCTGCAGCCTTGGCAACCATGTCAGCTTGTAAAGAGCCAAATCCTAGTGAAATCTCCAGAATCAGTCGCAAARAATGTGCACTTGACAACAACGGAGGGTACCTCATCTCTCAGGTGGTCTGTTTGCACTCCCTTTTGCATCTAGGCATAAACATAGTTTGCAAAAGAAACAGGATAGTGGCTGTGTGCACAACTCAGTGATGCCATCTGTGTAGTACCTAGAACAGCAAAACTGTGATCTRTGTTAAGGATTCCCAAAGCTCTCCTCCAAAAACCTGAACAGTGGTTCAAGTACCTGCAAGTGCGTTACTGCAGGCTCAGCTTCCCTCCTCCTCTTGCTTTATTATGGAATTAGACTGAACAAGTTTATGGTGCTAGAAGAGATCTGTTTAGGAAAAGGAGGGAGTGATGAGTTCAGGAGAGGGGGATAATCTAGATGGGTCAGAAAGGCAGTTCTGAATTTCTGGCTGTATTTTTAATTAATTGCATGGCACTTAAAAGCCTATGACAGGTATGCTTTAAATCTAAAATAGATAAAAACAACCATAAGCCAAATAACTTCTTCATTTGTGCCATGCATGTTTAAATATTCAAATCATGAGTGTGATATTAATAATATATTGCGTCAAAGTTCACATTGATATAAAGCAGATTTATCATGCTATATATAGTATAGCTGGGCCTTATAACATCRCAGAGGTGGCAAGAGCAATAAAAAGCTAATCTGTTTGTAGGCAAGGAGCCATATTCATGTTTGATGGGTTCCCATAGACAGCCACACAAAAAACAGAAAAGATAGCTCTATTTCCTTATTTTCAAAGATCAGTAACGAGCAGCTATTGCTGGCTTTCTGCGTATGACAGCTACAGATCCTTCCCTCCACACCTGACACGTCAGGTATGTCACACATTGCACATATGAACTTCGCATTTTGATGACTGTGGGACCTCTTCTGGGACACACGTCACCCCAGTACATCACATTCCAGCTCCCGTCTCACACTATCATTTACAAACCATTTCAGCCTTCTGCCAGCCTCAAACTTCTCTRATTTATACCACGGGGCAAATCTGCTCTCAGCTGCCATGGAAAGCTGTATAAAACAAAGTACCTCTCTYTGCCACCTTCTCCTTTCCATGGAGCTCTGCACCAAATGCAGCACRGCTGAATCCCAAGGATCTGATTTGTTCCAAATAAACAAGTTGTTCCAAATATGCAAAGCTGAAACTTCGGGAGAGCCCGGGGCATCAGTGGAAGCAGAGAAATGAAAGCACTTGCATCCAGCTAAGTACCAGGAGCAAAATYCAATCTGGTGACACTGCTACAGTTACCGCCCAATAGGTACCCAGCAGCCTGTACATCACGATGGGTTGATCTTGGGTCAGGTCCTTTTGGTTGGCCTGTCAAATCACACCAATGTGCTGCCACTGTAGGACCACTTTTTTTGGTCAGTCTTAGCTGACAGGCAAAGATTGAGTGAGCCACAGAGACTAAATGTCCCCTCTGCTCCCCAGGAATGAAGCCTTCTGGCCAGGCAAGAGGAGGAGMTGCTTTGAGGGACGACACGAGAGAGGTGTGAGGAGAAGCAGGGCCTCCGCTACGGAGGGGATCACCAGGGGCTGCGCAGAGGGGCTGAACTCCAGCGCAGCTCTGTTCTTGGACGGTTAGAAGGGATCGTTTCCTCCCTCACGCCCCAGTCCTCCCTAATCTCTCACATTTGTAAAACAGGGTTTTTCATGCTGTCATCCTATACGAAATACTGGGGAAAATGATGCAGCACCTAATATTAGTCACTTTCTGGTGATGACAGCGTAGCTCTCCTTCAAAAGCACAGCCCAGCTAACATTAACATTGCAACAGCAACCCCAAAATCCCCAAGAAACGCACACACGCACGCCACGGTGTTTTAGAGCCGCTCTGCGGAGCACACGGAGTGATGTCACACATCTTTTTCAGCTTTAATTACCAGGATCTTATGATCAAGGTAGAATTATTYGGTGATCAAGGACATTATTGATTCTAACTCGTTGGCCTACTGGGATCAGTCTGAATGATACAGCAGACCCCGGCAGACGAGACACTGCCAGAACATTCCYGGGAAGCTTTAAGGAGAGACTCTCCTCCTCTTACTGCCTTAGCATATGTCAAGTTTCACAGCTTGCGGGATATCAAGATGTTTCATGCCAGCCAAGGCTAACAGCACAGCGTCTCGGTGCAAGCCAGCGTTAGGGACGTTTCTCTGCAGGGACGAATACGAGTCCTGCGAAGGGGGAGCTGGACAAGACGGTCCTTCCTGCTGCTTATTCCAGTAACCTAAGCAGGGAGTTGCAGTCACAGATGCATTGCATCCCCACCTCTTCCCTCTTCCAGGATCATTTAAAGCAAATACGGAGGGAAGATAGACTTGTTTGTTTAAGGAGGTGACAAAACACACTGTGATCACCTCTTCAGAAAGCACCGCCTTGCCTTGTAATCTGGTGGCCAAACAGCGAGACTCGACAGCAAGATCAGGAGAAAACAAAAGCGGCCGGACAAGGTGATCAAGAGGGCCAAGCTGGCAGGAACTGTTTAGAATCGCAGAGCTGCTTTTTAAATGGTCTTAAACAAACTAGAAGAGCATCCAGGTGGGGAAGGAAGGCTTGGTTTTCATCAGAAAGCCGCAGCGAGGTTGTTGTTGTTGTTGTTGTTGTTGTTGTTTTTAAAGCCCAGTGCATCTATTTCTCACCCCAACCCGCAAGCTGTAAACACTCAGCCTGGCAAGCAGCGCGCACTACGTGGAGGAGCTCAGGAGAAAGCATCCTCCTCGTCACAGGGGGCTCGTGCCCCACCGGCTGACCCACGTGCCAGGCTTCCCACTAAAGCGACACTGAGCAGGACGTAAAAAGGCAGAAATCCCACTGGAGCCAGAAACCAAGTACCAAGGAGAAACAGGCTTTAAGACAGTYGGACATTTCATCAGCATAATAAGCAGTAAAGGGCTTTTGTAATGGTTCAGGCCTCTCCTTCCCCACCCATTATAAAGATCCTAATCTTACATAACTGCACATGCCATTTTAATAATTCCTTCATTCACTGGAGAATTCCGGACTGGTTTGTAAACACTAGTTTATTAAAGGCAGGAAGTAATAAGGACTTCAGTCCATTACTAGGTGGGAATGGTAGAATTGTTAGAAATGCTCAAAAAAAAATAAGAATGTTCAATAAATATTTCATTTCTTTACTGGGAGAAAATGTTAGTTCTAACAGGGGATAGAAATGAAGTACTTTCCATGTTAGCAGTAAATTAGAAGGTTTCCAAACAGAAACTTCTATAGCTATACAGTTTAAATTAGCAAACTTAGGTAACTTGCACTCAAAGAGTTTCAGAAGAGTTAGCCAGGGAGTTCTTTATATACTTTACTTTGGTTTTTAATGAGTCCCGGAACAATGAGGAAGTCCAAAGGTAAATGGGAAAACATAGTACTGTGCCTGTATTTTAAAAAGCATAAACAGGATAATCCAAGTAATTTTATCACTCCCAGGAGAAATAATGAAATAGAGGAAACTGGACTACAGTAATAATAAATTAAAGGAGGWTGATATAATTAATGCAAATTAAAGCTTGTTTATGGAACATGTTAAACTAATATGCTATATTTTTCACTGAGACAGTAATGCTACTGTAATGTGCTTGGATTTGTGCAAGGTATTTGATCTTACACCACAAAACTTTTTGATCAAGAAATTTGAGCATTACAAGTCAACATGGCACAAATTAAATGGATTAAAAGTCRATTAAAAGATCTCAAAATATAAACAGGTAAACAATTCTCTGTAATATTTTTATCAATGACCTGGAAGAAAACAAAGAGCCATCACTTATGGTTGATGGTTAACATAAAGAATGTGCAAATTAGTGACAAATAAGGAAAAGAGACACAGGTACAGATGCAAAACAGTGTGGACTAGTGGATGAAGCTGGCATTTGAACAGTGGGGAACACAACCCCAGGAAAACGTGCCTCTGAAAAGGGTGCAGAGGTCGTGACGGAAATCCTGTGAGAGGTTTATCCTAGGCAATGCTCTAGCCATGCCAATCATGTGGACAGAAAAATGCCAAAGCAGAAAACAGGGAGCAGGACTATAGCGTGGATGTGTTTGACACTCCTTCAACGCGCTGCCAACAGTTCGAGATGGATGCTGGTACAGTGTTGGGGTCTACAGAAGAGTCATGCAGATGATAAAGGTTTGGGRCTGCCTCATTATATGGAGAGACTGAAGAACCTCAGTCTATCTAAGTCACTAAGGAGAAGGCTAAATGGTGTCTTGATGATGGTCTGTGCGTGCGAACAGAGAGCTCTGAAAGTAACATACAAAGCCATAAGGAGACCCAGTGGCAGAAATGTGACACTAAAGAAATTCAAGCTAGTGATACCACCATTTTTTGAACAGTGTGAGTAGTCACCCACCAAAATGATTTACCAGAATCAATACAAGACAGAAGCATTTAATTATGACTGGATGCTTTCCTTAAAAAAAAAGTACAAAAGATATGCTGCCATATATATGAACCAGTTTGGGGAAATCCTACTTCTTATTATAATGCAAGACCTTAGATTTGATGGTAACAGAGGTCTCTTCCCCTTTTTACCCATAAATCTAAATATTTCAATTGCCATGTGCAATACCCAAAGGTGCTCTCCCCAGCCTGCAAATGGGACAACCGAATCACAGAAATCTTAATGCCTACACTTCCAAAGGCAGGGATACCGAAGACTGCACAACTCCCTGATGTGAAAGAAAATAGCGTTTGCGCACTCAGGAAGTATGTTTCTTGGTAAGCCAAATTAAACACCCAACGTAAGAAGCTGCTTTTGAACACAAAGCTCTGAGAAAGTAGTGTGGGTTATCCTCAGCAGAGGGAAAAGCAGTGCCCCAGTCTCCCGCCCGGCAGCCCCCAGCGCTCACTAATCCGCCTTGTGCAAGTGAACAAAGCTGCTACACGCAGAATGATTACCCTGCAGGACAGGCTCTAGCTTTGACTCTGAAGTTACAAATCAGGTCTTCTTAATGAAATATTGAATTCGGACAGTTGCACTCTGGCCACAGATGCCTCTCTGTGCATGGGAGCATGCGATGGGCTAGCTGCCAACTGACATCTCCAAATCCGATGTGTGTTATGCTGGGATTCAGTGGTAGTAAACAGCAACCAGCCAGGGCAAGATCTTCCTTTCTGAATGCCCTGTGCTTTGCCATCGAAGTGCGTGGTTAGCATCAATCTAATGTGATCCCCAATGCCAATCCACAGAAAAAGCCCTACGTAGCCGAATTCATTATGTCCTTTGGTGTTACCAACTCCATCCAGACAGAGGACAAGTGATCCCATAACAGTACTTGAGGAGGAAAAGAATCATGCACTGAGATGACACTGAAGAGTGAGAGGAAAAGAACAGTCCCAACAAATTTAGGGCAGCTACTCTAGGGTACAATTTAAAATATTCAAGCAACTGAAAGCCAGAGCGCGATCCTCACCACAGAGAGTTCTGCACTGCGTGCATTTCCAATCGATWTTCCTTCGTCAGCTCCGAGACCTCCCCAGGTGGAGGCCGGTCTCCAAACCTGGGAAATCATTGAAGCAACTGATACCTAGACTTTATTAAGTATTGAACTCATGTGTGGTCTTACTGAGGTTAGGAAGCCAGATCCTTCCCTGGCTTATGTCTTGGCTCTCYCCTAGTAGGATAGGGTTCATGTGGGGCAGATCTGCAGGCAACAGAGCATGATTACCCCAGCAGAAGCTGCCATCTGCAGAAAACACGAACACCTGGGTCACTACCTTTCRTATAGTACTTCCTGTTCTTTCAGAAGCTGGATGTGATACAGCAACAGCTCCTCTGCTTCACACACTCTAGGAATATTTGGGCCTCTCATCTCCCAAAGTTGCCAGAGAAAGTGAACAGCAGGACAGGTGAGAAACCTGATCACAGACTGCAATCTCCTTGTTTCTGCTGTGGGATAAAGACCCGAAATCACAGAATTTTCTATATTTACAGGTAGCTGCAGCTTTAGTTCCTACTGGGATTTGACACCTCATTACTCAACTCCTCTTTTCAGAGCATTTGAATCCTCGGTAAAGGCAGAGATGAGAATTCAACTAGACTGCATCCTTACGTACCAAACAAAAATATTCTCTCATCTGTACGTGCTGTGGCCCTGTTAGTGAGGGCAGTATTACACACCGTACAGATCAGGATAGAGTTTGGTCTTGGGATACAAGTACTCACACACAAACACATTTTTCAAGGTTCTCTGTCTTTCTCCCTCTCTAGTCTGCTGAATGTAAGTATTTCCAGTCCAGGGTCTTTGGGGTCCCACCAAAGCCATGAGATTACTCTCAAGACATAAGATTTTCAGCATCACACTGCTAGGGGGAAAGTGCAATAACTTGTAGACCATATTATTTCAAATATCCTTTAGACAGACTTTTTTAGATTTTATAGAATTTTAAAAACAGTAGCAGAGACATCAATGGAACTGAATTCTCGCACAACAAAGCCGATTTTTACCCTCCATCAGCCTCACAGAATTACTTTTACTGAACTTATTTCTGAGGAGTCCACCACAGCAACATCAGGTGAGATTTCAGAAAAATCAGATCTGCGCTGCTGATGCAAACAGTGCAGATCCACAGATTTCCCGCCCTGAATTACCAGCTCATGAATTTCAAGCCAACAGTGTTTTAAAGAATCACAATGTTCATTTGAGAATTAAAAGACTGAACCAGTTTGTTACATTTTAATTCAGAATCAAAAGTCTCCTTATAAGGAATATGCAGGCTGCCCTTTCTCATTCTGAATATGCTATTTCTTGACTACGTAGAGGCCAAATACTGTTCCCTATTCCTGCAACAACTTCAGCAGTGGTGTTCAGAGCTGCACATGAAAGACAGCACCACAACCAGTAAAAAAAAAAAAAAAAAAAAAAAGGAAAGAAAGAAAAATCAGCCCACTGATCTGAAAGAGCAAATTTAGCTTGATATGAAACAAAACTGCTTGAGGGCCAGAGTGCACCAAATTTTCCATGCTCTGCTAGGTATCCTCTGATGCACACTAAATTTTGATGCAAGCCGTGCCAGTCTAAAGATGCAAAAGAAGTCAACAGAGTCGAATTGATGTAAATCTAGACTGATCGTGATCAAAGTCCAATTCTGCATTCAAACTGCCATGCTTATTTTAACCCAGATTTACTTTAGATCAGAATATGATGTTATCAACTCTGCTGCAGCTGAGCACAAACATCCCAGGCACAGATAAGGTCCCAATAGTTTTAGGTGCTGAACACACAAGGAACAAAAAACTGCCCAGCCATTCACAACATAGAGCTCATTTTCGCCCCTTCTTTTTTGTAACCAACTTTAAAACACTATCATCCTTAAGACCACTGGAGTACAATTTTTCAGTAACACTGCTGTAAGCTCTAGTACGTTGAACCACCACTGAAGAATCCTGTAAAGCTTCTCTTTGTAAGTGAACTTTATGGTTAAGTGGGTGAATCACAAGGGGGGAATAAGAGAGAAATTGATATCATAGTCCCCTCTGGAAAAAAAAAAAAAAAAAAAAAGAGGAATGTTTGTGTGGTTTACCCCATGTCACAGAAAGAGAGATCTTAAGAATCACAGCTGTGACAAATGGTGGGAAAAGTTATTGATCTAGAAGAATTCATTTTTACTATAAAGGCTGGTACTTTTACTTATTTAATAAAGGTCTGGCGTCAAATCACTGTGAATTCAGGATTATCTAATTCTATCTAATCTCATTCAATCACTGATGCTCCAGACTGTGGCAGAAAGGAATGCTTGCCCTTTCCTGTCTCGAGGCGCTATCTCTGGTTACCCTGGCAACACAGCAAAAGCAGCTTCAGCRGAGCTGAGTACCACCTATCACATTCATCTCCAGATAAAAAGAAAGGACGGGGTTACAAGGGAGTTTGTGCAATTCGGTGGGTAGATATACCCAGAACAGTCACTACTATTGGAGTGGAATCTACCCATAACTCTGAATTAGCAAGGCCCCAGAGACACAGCAATAAATACAAGCTCCTAGGGGCAAGACCTTCGTAGAAAGACAGTGAACTAGTCTGGTAGAGCGGYCTGCTCTCTCTCAAAAGAAAGAGAAAACTTTTATACCAGGAAGCTATGGTGATTAAGAGGGCCAAGCTGGCAGGAACTGTTTAGAATCACAGAGCTGCTTTTTAAAGGGTCTTAAACAATTATACCTCCCAATACTAAACTGGAGATCAACTACAGGCCAACACACAACTTTGTTTCAGTATCATCACTGACATATTTTAGAAGAGGATGTATTTTCTAGATGAAAAGACCATCAAGTATCTCATCTAGTATCAAAAGCTCTTAAGATTTCCTGCTTCTTAATTCACTGGAAACCATTCAAGAAATGTTCTACCTTCCTAACGGATTAGCACAAGGCAGGATATAATGGTTACTGCCCATCGTCTTACATCTGAAGATAGATGATGATGTTATGCTCAGAAATGTTGATTAAGCTTTACCATAAAGCCCTTTTTTTAACATTTTACATGTGATAAAACAAAACGCAAGGCAACATCAAGGCTCAGAAAGGTTTTTTATACAAGTGGGCACGAGTACAACACTCTCAGGGACAACTGCCTTCAAGTCACACTGAGGCACAACAAGGCCTCTTGCTCTGTGTCGCTATTCCTACACCACTTTGGAGGAGCAGAGCTCCAGACATGTGCTGATAAACACAGTAACTTTAGCCAAACCTACAGGAGACACTTGGAGATCTCCACAAGCAATAGCTGCCGCAGTAGAGGATGAACAATTAGTCTGCAAAATAATGGGAGCTTTCAGCCATTAAATCCCTAAAGGACTGACAGCACACTTAGTTTCCAACCCTGCCTGCTGTTCACCCRTTTGCATGTCTATTCCCTTTCCCAACTGCAACTCAGAGTCAAATTTTGTTTTTTCTGACAAGTACCCCCTCTGAAAAAACAATGCTGTTTGCATGAGCCCCTAGTCTGATGTTATAGCATAGCAGACCAGGGGCAACAGCCAGCATTCACTGATGTCTGCATGCATCACACCAAGGTGAGGCTCCCTTCAATGACATGGCTTGCTAGTGAATGCTGCCACAAGTTTCTTCTTTGCTGAAGATATAAAAGATTTTAAAAAGTGATTTTATATACTGACTGAAACTATCGCAATGTCTTAAAATGAGGAATTTCCCATGCAGAAATATTTTTGTGTAAGTGATCAAAGAACAGGGCAAATTTTTGGCTTGACAATATCCCCAGTTTTTGCAGCTTTAAATGCATGTGCAAAATAAAGTAAAATCAGCAGAAGTTCTTCTTTAGCTAGAGCTAAAGTGAATGATCAGGAATTGTTCCTTCAATGCTCAGGAATTCCCTCCATTCATTCCTCCTCCTCCTCCTTAGATACGTTTAAACAAAATCTCCTATCAGATTATATTTATGACCCAGTGGAAAGTATAATTTCCTCTGTGTTCTCACCAGTTTTGTTAAAATAACAGAGCCAAAAATAAAAGAAAGGCAATGCATTACTCCAGCAGAGGAGGGGATATGTACAGAAGATTTACCTTCACACAAGAACAGCATAAGGGTAAAGCAGAGAAGCAGAGCTAAAGAAAATGATCTCCATTTTATTTATAAACCTTCATGTGATTCCTGCAACAGTAAATAACTCTTCAGGAAATGTCTTTCATTGCCTTTAACTGGAAAACAAAAATTTGGACAGAGAGTCCTATAAYGACAGTTTTCCATGGGCATCCACCAGCCAAGTATCTCCTAACAGGAAGGAACCCAAAAATGGTGGGAATGGTGAATCTTGGGCTGTGGTGTAAGTAAAGAGATTACATTTCAATCTGGAGGAGGGAGTAGAGAGGGAAGAAAGCAGAGGTGCCAAACAAGAACCAGTACTGGCATCTGCTGCGTAACGAGAAGTTTGCCAGCCTGCAGATAAAGGAAACAGACTATGTGCAAGAGAAATTGGATAAGACAATCCAGAGGGAAAAGGGGAAAAAAGAAAAAAAAYATAGAAAAAGTAGAGTGATTTTGCAAGTGTAAAATTCTGACCAAGTATTACGTTATTAAAGAACGAATGGATCTCTTTTGCAAAGTCTGGGGCCAATAGGACACTGTTTCTCCGTTCTCCCTGCCTTGTAACAGCACCAGAAGAAGCAACAGGAAGAGAATAAGCAATATGAAAAATATGAAAAGTTCATCACCTCTGCAAACTTGAACCAGCTGATAGTTTTAATCCTCAGGAGAAGAAAAATGAACGAAGTTGATGAGGGAGTTAATTCTGGTCCTTTGGTCATCTCTGCCATTTAGATTCTGTGTTCGTTAAAGGCATTTGCAACCAGGCTCCAAATTAACATGGATCGCTCTGATTAAGGCCAGCAGGTTTGGACATAGACCACTGCAAATTAAAACCAGGTGTCTGTGCCCTGAAGCAGTAGAGACAGCCCTAAGCAGTTTAATGACATCTCTAAATAATTTTGACAGCAAAATTACTTATCCTATCTCACCTTTACGCTRCCCTTGACACACTGCTATCAAGACGATGTTGCATTCACTGATTTTATATATTTATTTATCTGCCTTTATTCGCATGCTTTCCTTTCTTTTCCTCAGACAAGCAGATTTTCCAGACCTGACGGAGTACGTAAACCGAACAAGAACTCACCAGTCAAGCAGTGCTAACTGCAGAACTCAGCCTGCACCTGCTGACTCAGTGAGTTTTCAAAATCTACTCCCAAAGAGGCTGAGGGTCCAGGCGAAGACACCAGACACTTCCTCAGGGACCCCACCAGAGAGCATAAAACCGCAGTGCCAGAAGTGACACCATGCCCTGGGCCTTCTAGGGGATCAAGATCGCTCCAAAGGTCTGCGGTACACAGAAGCCCACGCCGCAGCCTCCCTGCAAGCCCAGCTGGAGTATATTTGCTCACTTCCAGCAGAATCCCTCATACTCGCCAACCTCAGCATACGTACTTTTCCAGGTTAACCCAGCAAGGGRTACCCTGGCCCTGTTATTCACAAACACTATTAACAATCACCAGCTTGAACTCAGAGTTGGATCTTCCTCTGTCCTTCCATCATATGAGACCAGTTTCTCTTCATTGCTCCCTGAGAAAGCAGAGATCTTCTCTACAGCTTTTGTATTACAGCAAACCTCACCAGCCTGGAAATCCTTAAAATCCAAAGGAAGATAAAATTATTTTCCTGAACCATAGCTGCTTATACAGCTCTGCTGTACATTCACAAGACTGCAATCCAATTAATATTTTTCTTTCCAGACGGTATTTAATAATCCACAAAATTAAATCTTTCAGTATTGTGGTGGTACTCCTAGAACTATTGATCTGAGTTTGCTCTGCCTCTGTATAAAATAATAACTAGGCATTTATCAGTGCAACACCAATTTTCCAAAATCTCTGACACTTTAAAAAAACATGCAGTTGCAGTGTGCTCTGTTCATGAGCTGAGCTTGCTGCATGACCCAAGATYAGCTGATTCTAGGGACCCTTCTATAAAAGAAGCACACGTACTTGTGCCCCTGCCCTTGAAAGCCTTGCAAGAGGAGACTGTGGACTCAAACTTTGCGGCTATCCCCAGTACTGGACGGGCAGTGTGAGTTTCCTGTTCTGTCTGGGAACATAACATACTTTATCTTGGGTTTCTCTGTGAAGGYAGTGTCTGAAAAAGAAATTTTGGCTAAACTTTTGTTAAGCATTGGGGTTTAAATTAGAAGTTTGCACTGCAACAGGCTCACTCTAAAATCACCTGAGTTTAAAAAAAAAAAAAAACCTCCAATGAATCCTAAACTTAACTAAAATGTGCTGGATTAAAAGTAACAATCCAAATCAGCACGAAACCACAAATAAAAATCAACAGGCTGGGCCAAAGACCTTGGGGGATAGAAAAGGTTTATAAGTCTGCTTTACAGAGGGGCTTTTTCCACGTTTGTAAGGCAGCCCCCAGAGGCACGAAGGCAAACCTACGAACAACTCCCTTCACATAAACCCCAGGATTCTCTAGCTCCAATCCCTAAGGCCACAGAGGCTCAGAAAGGAACCTAAATCTAATCTATTCAGTTAGAAGTACATTTTCAGACTTAATTCTGCCTCTACTGGCAGACAGCTAAAATTTCTAGCAGCAAGCAAAGTCCTCTTCTCACATGAATTTCTCTGGAAAGACCCCATGCCCAGCGCACGGGACTCCCCTGCAGGGACAGCCTGCGAATTGGGCCCCGCAGCAGGACTCCCTCCCCCCTCAGCTCTGCCCCCCGCTTTCCAGGCAGGCTGCAGAGCAATGCAGCGGCCAGGCGGGCAGTGAATGCAGCTGCAGCCAGACGCGCCAGGACGGGCCACACACAGCCACGCTTCGAGGGAGCTGCAGGGCTACCTCCTACCCCCGTGCCTCTGAAACACGAGGGCAGCAGGCCACTCGGCACCGTCACTTAGTTTTTAAATAAGCAAATATATGAATATTCCATCTTCGACAAAATCTTCAATTAAGGCCTTAACTTCAGGGGCACCAGAAGAAAACAGGAAAAACAAAACAAAACAACAACAAAAACAAGCAAAGGGAAAGAATCTCRTACAAATCAAATCAAAAGCAAAATCGCCTCAGTAAGCAAATGAATTACCATTGTCATTGACCAAGTTATGCACAATTACCATGTGCCTTGACATGTAAGGAAGGAGACAGAGGGAGTCAAAAAACATTCTGCTRGGCTTTCTGTTTTGTTTTATTGCAGCCTTGTCAGGACAGATTTTTTTAAAGCCTGCCTTCCCTTCTTTGTGACCTGAACCTCAAAATCCAGCAAGGGCAGCATTTCAAACAGACACACTTTCATAAAAAGATGGAAAGARACAAACATGAAGAACAGCCAAAGTTGAGTGCTAACACACCTTCAGAGACRGCATGGCTAATACGAAAAACACAGCAAGAGTCACACTGATGAGGGAAACAGTGAAAGCAAATCCACTATGAAGAACGTCTCTCTTCTGTTACGTTCAACATGCAAGGTCRGACTTCACAAATCTAAGCCATTTTGTTCTAGTGATAACGATTTTAGTGCTGTTTTCCGTAAAATCACTGTTTTCCCCTTTCTCTGTTTGGCTACAGAGACCAGTGCCAGTGAGCAGAGGCTGCTTTCCAGACCAAGAGTACCAGAGCCCTGCCCAGCTGTGGGTTTGGAGGTGGAGATGCTGGGAACGCGTGGGGAAGTTTAATGGGAAGCTGGCAGTGAAGGGGTTTAACCGGAATGGACTGTAATCCACCCGGGGCTCTGAGCAAGCTGCACCGTCTCTGCCTAGAACTGAGGTGCGCCAGCACCGGGGAAGGCTCTCATTCCGATCTGACAAGTTTTTCGTAAACGCTTGGCATCCTGCGTCTCAAAAGAACTGCAGGGACTTGGACGCAGGCAGCCTCTCCGTTCCAGAGCTGAGAAGTCTGCGAGGGGACAAAGGAAAAGGGGAGAGGAAAATCGGAGCTGCAGCCGCTCTGCACGGTGCGCGGCCGGG
>NW_028185517.1:1320108-1323699 GCF_003343005.1 Rhea americana
GGCGTCTTTCCCAAACCGGCTCTGTGGCACGATGCAGTTTCCCTTCCCGATCAGCCCCTCCTCTCCCCAGCTCCGAAAGAGACCCAGACTGGGCCTCAGCAGTCGCTGCTGTTGACCAAAAACCCCGACATTACAAATTTGGTTGGACAGGGGTGGCAGGACTGGGTAAATGAGGCAGAATCTTTCCTGAAGGCAGAGCCGGGACAGGTCCCTGTAGCACCTCCTTATCAACCTGCAGAGACAGCGGATGGGGGGAGATGCAGATGCCTACAAGCAGCTGGCTTGCCCCACTGCAAAGACAACTCCCCATCTCCATACCCCCCCACCTGATAGCATAGTAGCCTAAGGATCCAGGTCTTGCACACTTACTTACTACATCCATACTTATCTACAGTATAAAATATAAGGCAGTTCTACATACAAGGCCAAACAATCCTCTGATCCGAGTGGTACTTAAGCCTGTGATCACTAAATGGCAAAGGGTGAACTGTGCCCAACTCTTGACCCACTTCCTTGTGTAACAGTTCTGAACGCGTAGTGCGTGCAGCTATTGTACAGAGCTACCAAAAGACTCCAGGATCAAAATGTGAAAATGTGTAATTGTCATTCAGTCAGATATGCATTCTCATTTCAGCACAGAAAATTCAATAAGCAATGTTAAACACATTTCCGATAAAAGCTCCCACTGAGGTTTGTTCTTGCTTTAAAATGCCTTGTCTTAGAGCACCCTCAAAGTTAAGCACCACTAGCCAGCAGCACCTCTCCCAAGCAAAAAAAAAAAAGGCAAGCTGCATTCAGTCCTCTGATAACAAATCAGTTTCACATTCACAGGTTGCAGAAAGAAATATGTCTTGAATTTCCAAGACGTGCTCCAAGAGAGGAAAGATGACTTTGTGGTTAAAATAGAGTACAAGAGACCTAGCATCTTTTTTTTTTTTTTTTTTTTTTTTTTTTTTTTTTTAGTTCTGCCACCATTTTCTTTTGTATGACCTTCAGCAAATCACTGAAGTTCATGTTCCAAAATGTGATCTATGTGCCTCTGAAATTAACAGTGATGTGGACACTGGAGGACAGTTTTATGGATCTTGCTGAAGGATCAGGGACAGATTTCAGAAGATTTGAATAGTATGGAGTCTGGCTGAAACCCAGAAAGCTAGTGGGGTTCTGTAGATGAGATCTCCAAACAGCATCAATACCTCAATTAGCACTTTTATAAATAGGGTAGTAACACTTTTCTTACTATTTGCCAAATCCTTTGAGATGTGGTGAACTGGAGGTGGCATATGAGTATAAAATACCCTAGTATATTCACATTTTATTTTTAAAGAGCATTTTCTATCAAAAGGATGTATTCATTAATACTAAAAATCCATATTTCTTTTAAGTTCATTCTTAATAGTAGATTATTTAGTGGAAATTACACAACCTTCACCTCAACATCATAAATCTTAAAAATCACTTTTTCAGAGTAAGAGAAATTAAGCCCAAATCATAATTACTCTGCTAAGCCCCTGCTCCCCCCCCAAAAAAAAGGGGGGGGAGGGGGAATAACAGCTAGCTGCTGTGCAAATTCTGTCAGCAAAACACCTCCTAATTCATTTGGCTGGGAAAGCATTTAAGGGGCAAGTCCAAAAGGATACATTTTTCTGTTCCCAAAACTCCACAAACCTCTCTCTTGATCTATCTGGACTCGTCAAACTCAGTTCTGTGTTAAAAGACACTTTAATATGGCCTTTGTTTCATGCACAGCTGCCTTCCCATCTGTAAATGCATAGATAGCATCCCTGGGCAAGTATAACAAATGCTTATGTTAAGAAAGCACTACTGTCAAGAAACCTTTTGGCTATCACTTAATGCAACTTATTACCTAGAAATGACCACTAGACAGTATCACCTGGCCAGACACTCCTCAGCATCACCAGCAAGTGTTCTGCAAGTCACTTTGGCCTGCAGACCGCTGCTTGTGGGCCTCTGAGCCATACGATTAGTAACAAAAGCACAAGGAAAACTCACAACTGCAAAATATATATATACACATATATATATACATATACATACATATACATATATACAACACAGCATCATGCTTTGCCCTGTAAACTCAGAGGAACTATATGTGTCCTCCAGAAAGGCCAGGTTTCCCTCCATCTGGTTTGCTCTGTTTAAAATACCATGATAATGCTGCAATACCACTAGTAAGTTCTATGTGCAGCTATCATTATTTTGGTATGAGCTGCTGCTCCACAGAATAGACTCAAGAGACTCGCGTCACACAGATGATGTCTTCATACAATCTATGCAACTGTTCAGTATTGCCCTAAGCTCCTTCCCATGTTCAATGTGTATGTTTGTATACATAAACACACATGCATATATATACCATGCAGGAATCATTCAATTTGGATTTCTATCATGCAGAATCATAAAGATATTCCATGTCAAAAGAAAGTGCCTCACAGAAACAATAAGAGAAAAAAAAATGTTATTTTTTTTCTGGATAAAAATGCATAGATCTCAAGCTGCATCTATTTCCACAGTGCTACTGACAGCAATGTTTTAGTCATGATGATTTTCAGAATAATACCCATTTTAGTTCCATTAACCAACAGCTTTACCATCCTATTCAAATGTTACTGTATTTTATGGTTATTTCTACATCGATTAACTGATTTCAGTATCTTAGTTAACTACAATTTTGGCAACTTCTTTTTATTTCTAGTATCAACATCTTTTTCATGAAAATACTAATATCAAACAGAGACTTTAGAAGTCCTCRAGATAAAGGTGTAGAGCAGAAAATATGAGGAACTCTGAAGTCGGGCAGAAAAGATGGATAAAAACAGYAACTGCGATCTGTGACAAGAATGTGGTAAAAGTTGTGAAGAGTTAAGATGAGCTCGTTACTCATTCAGTTTATCTAAAAAGAATCCATTAATGGTTTGTAAAGTGTGGCTGTTCTGACTCTGTCATGTGGGCGCAATTGTAATTCCCTTCGCTTTATTTAGCCATTTCACTCCTCTGCAAAATACATAAAAAAGGCCCGCGTGAGGACGGGGAAGCGGCTGCTAAATGATTTAGCATTTGCATATAGCTGTGACAGTCCCCCCAGAAAACCATACAATCTGCTTCGTTTGCAACCCCCTCTTCTGCTAGCCTTTAACTGGACTGCAGGTACACTCACAGTGTAAGCAGTGCTTTGGCAAAGGTTCAATGACTGACAGTTCCTAGCCCTCAGAGATCACAGCTCTGTGATCACAGAAGCAAAGGGATTTTTTAAGGGAAGGAGGCGGAGGAGAGGGGAGATGTCTTAACTAAAGCACATAGTTTAACAATAATCTTACCACTGGAGACGAAATTCGACACCCAGGGCAATCACAGATTGGAGGATGTACCTGTAAGATTCCTTTGGACATAAGAGTCTTCAAACTTTTCCCTGGATGAAGAAGAGAAGAAAAGAAGAAGAAGAAGAACGGAAAAAAGGATCAGTACTTTTTTAAAAAAGGAAAGTGTCTAGGGAACCGGGGAGGGGGGGAGCTCGCGGTTCCTTCCATACGAACACCCCTCCCCTTGCCTGCCTGCGGGCACCCACCC